>NW_017179105.1:2177984-2240139 GCF_001652005.2 Ceratina calcarata
ACAATTTCCCCGTAGATTCAACGGTTTAGGAGTAATTAAGGAAAAATGAAATTTTTTTCCAAAAGTTCGCCGTTTCGACGCTGGGATGGTCGGATTTTGTCAACATCAATAAAATGCCAAATAATCATATGTAACTCGTTAAATATCGAAGTTAGAAGAAAAGTGCACTATTTTTAATGATAGGAAATGCGTTTTACTAAGGTACATAAACTTTTGAAATTGACTGTATAACCAATACATCCTTAAGTCACAGAGGAAGTACATATTACTGATAGTGAGACTCTATCTTTCTAAATACTGATATCGCTAAACGATATATGGCGAATAATAAGGCTAGTAATCGCATTGTTTAAAAAAAATGTTATGTAACTTCAGTTGATAAAACGCGGTTCAGTTGAAATTAGTTATATCAGTGATCACATTCCTTGAACAAATCCGTTCGACTCTTGACATGAAAATCATGTAGCGTAGCACACTGGAATTTGGTAGTAAATGTTTCACGATCGATTGCCAGGGACGTTATTAACGATACTAATAATTAATAAACGTCAAATCAATGTTACATGGGAATCGATCCCCTGACCATAACAAATCTCGTTTAAACTGACCCTGCCCCCCGGGTTCATAGGTTTATTTTCAATTAGTAGCATACGTGTACACGATACTTAATACCGTTATCAACAGTTCATTTATTTATCGACAACTGCAAATATTCAATTTTTATTTTATCATTAGCTTTATAAAAAATTCGATTATTTATTCATAACGCTGTGAACGTATATTTTATTAAAGCATGGGATCCGCTTTATATTGGTATTGTCAATGTTGTTTTCGTTAGTTGATTTTTTTGTCTGAAGGATCGTTTAGTGGCAATGGGTCATTGACCTTTTCTTATCTGAAAAAATGCATTCGATGGGCTCCGCAGAGCACGAAATGCTGCATCTAATATTGATTGACTTCTTCCTATCTAATGTCCCTTGAACGGGAATTATTATTTTACTCGAGATAAATGTCTGTCTCTGGTCTAACGTAAGTAGCTCATACGAGCGCCAATTAGATTGTAACAATGGGATAGTAAGGAGACGAGTAACGATAATTAAAGGAGCCCGTTTGCCCACGTCGTTATTGGTATTGATTGGCGAGGATAAAAAGTGATGGGGTCTATTAATAAGGAAGAAATCAATGGGAGCCGGGAACAATTCCGTTTAACTTCTGCCGTACTCGATATTTATACATGCACGGCGCGCTGAAAGCCTCGCTCAGATAACTGCCAACCGAGATTTGTTAAACAGACTTTCCCACGCAAGATGACGCACGCCCCGGAGGAAACAGCAACGAACTCTTTTACATCGGAAGCCAGATAACTGCTCTGTGCAATGTGTAAAATGTCTACGCTGGAACCTGGTACGATCTAGATACAGGGTTCGTACGGCCATTCATAAAAGAGAATCGCGGCAGAAAAAATCGGGGCCGTTCAAACAGCGAAACTTTTTCAATCCACTCGGATTGATAAAACTCGACAGAAAATTGTTTTACCTATCGTATTTACTTCGATTATTATTATATGAAATATTATATGCAACATGTACGATACGAAATAATGTTTGGCTATGAGTTGGTCGTTTCTGAATCTGACGATGTTGCGTATTTTCGAGTGTAGATAAGCTCGGTTGAAAATAAAAGTGCAGAGTATGTTTCGAGATATTTATACGCGTGTAGTGAATGACGCGGCTGTAAGTGAGCGAGCGTCCCGTTCAATGAGATTCATAAACATTATTGATCGAGCAATCAGAAGTGGTTGCACTTGATTTTTTTCAATGGAACGCTGGCAAAACAGGAGATACGCGCAGATTTATGGAAATAAAAATGATCAAGCGATGTAATAATAAAAAGTTGCAACAGGAATTCGACGCAGCGTCCCGTGAACAGCAAACGGGACGTCCTACGCATTAATTAAAATGTTGGTTTCACGATTCCATTGATATTGTTATTTGGGTTACAACAAATTTTTAACGAGCCAACGTGCTTTCAAATTAGCCTGATCGAACTGTGAACAAAATCCGTAGCCGATTCCCATTGTTCGAATTAATGTAGCTTGTTTTTTTGCATCACTCGGCGAATTTTAATTTAAGCTATTTACTAAGAGCATTCGGTCCTGGTTTTGAATGCATGCATTTATAAAACAGCAATGCATATCAGAATATCGAATTGTTTATCACATTTTTTAAATCGATATTACAAATGTTTTATTTACAATCTGATTATTATTGTATGAATATAAGAAACATCAAGAAACAATTTTAAGAGCAACAAGAGTATTAAGGAAGCTCCTCTTTGCAGGGTTCGATTTTGTGGAACGTGGTAAACAATGCGGCCCTAAATCATGTGGGTCGAATCCCGCGGGACGCTGGAGGATCAAAGGAATTCGCTCCGAAGATCCGGCGCTTGCAGGCTTACTCGCGGCCCGTGTAACACACACGGTAGGTGGAACGTACAGACACAGAGGACCGTAGCGAGTGTGAGAGAGAGAGAGAGAGAGAGGGGAATCGTGTGGCAGGGGAATAATAACGAGAGCCGGACGACACGAAGCGAAGCTCAGAGAGTGGACCGAGGCTTTATAAATCGCGAGGATGTTCGCCGGCGTCGAACCAGTGACACCTCGACCGCGATCGATCGTACTTAACTCCGGTCTACGGATCCACGTGTACCGCGCGCGAGTGTCCTTTAATATTGCACCCAGGACTCTTTTTCTCTTGTTTGGATAAGAGCAGAGAAGAGTGGAAATCCCGCGGATGCGGCCAGTTACGTTTCGGAGCGAACCGACGGAGCTGCGACGACTTGAACGTGAGTCATTTCATTATTTTATCATTCCTAACAAAAGAGTTTAAGGTCGCCGCAAGTATTCATAAGAATTTCTTAAATTTCTCCTCCTATCACGTTCCTGCACTTGTTATCGATATAACGTGTGATAAAACGCCTTTAAAATTTAAACTTTCTTTACTTCATTTCATTTTGCTGTATATACTTCGTTTGAATTCAGAAATATATTTAGATTTCATTACGATACACCAAAATTTGGTCTACTCAAATTATAATTAGCCTCGTAGAACTACTGAGTAAACCGTAGAGACACAAATATACGTGCTCGAAAATGTAAACATCGTTATACAGTACGTGACTAGCATTACGAAATTCCATCCGGTAGTCACCTTTTTTGGATAATCACTGTCCGAATGAATGGGCCACGATATCTTGGAAAAACCTATCGAGATTACCATTGACATCGATTTTGCATTTAAGTGGTAATAATAATCGTTTATTAAAAGTTTATTTCAATCAGTCGATCTAAAGATCAATGTTATATAACCACCGCAACACGTTTCAATTGCTAGTTATGTGACATAAGTCGATTCGCATAAAACTAATAGAATAGCTGTGCTATCTGTTAAATTGCAAGATTTTATTTCCTGTTCCATCTATTCGAATATTGTTTAATATGTAAAAACGAAATTGCCAAGCACAAAATTATTTTGTGAATATCTGGAGAATTGATCAGAAGTGATTCAATTAAATTTTACGTCAGAGGAATGTTGGGTAGTTGTTGAACGCGCCTGGTTTTAGTCATCTAATTGGAATCAAGCGTGTGTGCCTCGTATTAGGATAAAAAAATGTTCAATGGTTATGATAAGAATTATCTCTGTCGTAGCGACGTCGCTGTATTCGTTTTCTGATACGTCTGCGAATGCACTCTTTTTTCACCGGGATGACACTTTAGATTAGCAGAATCTCTTTTTACTACATATCATTTTATTGGAACGTTCTCTGATTAAGCTTGAATCAGAAATACGTGACCAAAAGTTTCTTCTAACTGATTTCTCATTTACTTCGGTTCCACGTTTCTCTAAATTTTTAATATTCATTTTTTATTATTTGTCACGTTTCGTCGTATATTGTTGAACTTTTTGCCGATCCATCGATCGATTGGAAAGATGAAACGTTGGTTGGAAAAATGTTTGCCTATTCTTCGAAGACACGTAGAGATCGTTCTACCTTTTTTCCGCCGTTTCACTGCAAACAAGGTTTCGAAGCTGGGCTTGAAAGCTTCGGAATTACGGCACCGACAGCAAGAAAAGGATTTCATTGTACGTGGGTACTGATACAACCCGGCGTTAATTGACATTCTATTCCCCTTCCCGATTAGGTTCTCCCGTTGGTTCAGAATTGCAAAAGCGTAACAAACGTTCCTCCGGTCTAATAATCCCATTTGCAGAACGAAATTCTTTTGATAAAAAACATTTTTCTTGACCGTCTCTTTAAAATCGTTTCTCTCATAACTAGTTCCGACGATCTCGTGCTCGATAACAATTTGAGACAGATTGCTCTATACAAAAAACTTGAAAACTCTAAACAACACCCGTCTGAAACCGAACACCGTTGTTGCACGCGCTTATCTCCAAAACCCATTAAAACTTCAGCCGTCGAAAATCAAATTCCACTACAGACACGCAAACCGTATAAAACTATCGTTTAAGGTCTCCTAACGCCAAAAATATTTATCGAAAATCCTGCAATTTTTTATATTTAATTTCTGTACATCATATTCTTTATCACGATCTCGATTTTCACAGTCTGTCACGACAATTTGGTATTTCGAAAGCAGTTATCATGAAACAAGTAAAATACACCAATGCGAGTTTCGCCTTTTTATCTGAAATAATTTCGCTTAAAAAGTCGAACGATACGGTCGGAGGTGCCGAGATCAGACCGAAGTTATCTGGTTCTGATGACCGGCCAGTGAAAATTGCGAGTAGTTGAATGGTTGTTACGTAGCGTAGAAAACCCTGTGCGGAACGCGGCGTCGCATCGATCGCGGCAAATTGGATTGCCGCTAAAACGTCGGGGCTATCTTATGGCTTAGGGGATATAGTGTTCAGTGCCGCTGGGGACGGTGCAAAGTTCGGTATAACGAGAGCGAGCACTGACGGGTTCTTCCAACGGGTTCCTCCACCGGGTCGGCCTCCGGGTGCATCTTCGTCGAGGGTCACCGCCGGACCGGACGCCGCGATGCCGCACGCAACCGGTTGCTCCGAGTGATTAATGAAACCTCATCGTCGGGCACGCGTGCGCGAATCACGGTTTTGTTTACCGAGCCACTGAATTATTGTGAGTACCGTTATGACACATCACGTACGCAAGCTTGCAAACTCGGTATATATGGATCAGCTGGTGCAGCGATGTCGATTGATTCCACCAACTCTGCAGTTTATCGAAGATACATTTCGAACAGCTTCGTTCATTTTATATTTAACCCATTCGCTGCCAAGGACGAGTATACTCGTCTTTGGCAGGGTGTCACGCATTGCCAGGACGAGTATACTCGTCCTGCTTTAAATATATTATAACATGCAGGCTCTTTTGAAGGCCCATTGCCAACGACGAGTATACTCGTCTTTGGTTTTCTGCTTCTAAATGATTATGTATGATAATATATGTGCTCTTACCAAGAAATAGCAGGGTTTTGGTAAACAATAGCACTCAAAATATAAATGGCAATAGGAATGACTTCATATAATTTAGGCTTGGCAGCGAATGGGTTAAACTCTTGAAATTTAACATGGATAAATATTCTTCGATATGAAAATATGTAACGAGCCATCCGGAGGAATTACAAAATGTAGCCTTACACCTTATGAATGAACGAGGTGAACGAGTATTAAACGTAAAATGTTCGATGTAGGCTAAAGAGGAGTTTATGAAGTAACGGAAGCCGGTAATGACCTCTGGTGCAACGACTGCTGATAACGGTTTAGGATAACACGTAGCCGTATTCTGTTTGTTTAACGGAATTACAGGATGGACGCGAGAACCGATTAAGCGTTTCATTTTCACGTTCGCGCCGTAACTAACGCGCCGGTGGGTAATGCCTTGCAAATATTCGCCTCGTAAATGATCGTTAAGATCTGCCGTGGAATTTGTATCGGAGTTTCACGTAATTAAACGCGTTGGATACATACCAATCGAACAACTGGTACGGGAGATTAAAATTCATTAGATAAAAAAAAATCGTGCCAAGGTCGTTTATACAGAATCTCCATAATTTAATTGTGCAAATTCATTAAATGAAACGATCACTCTAAATTGATCGACGTTTAACGAGATATGAAATCAGTACGGATTCAATCTTTTTTTATTCGTTCAAATGGGACTTTATTATCATTCAGCTAAAAATGTCGCAACAAATGTTTGCTAATACATGATAAAAGACAGAGCTACTGCAATGAAACGTCAGTGGAGTCGTGCGTCAAATGCAGTCGTTAAAAAGTTATTCCAAACGTACATTTTTCAGCTGTGTAAACCCATCGGGTTTTTTTCCTTTCTCCTTATTTTCCTGCGCGAAGTTAGTAACGAAAAATATGTGGTTGTCAGCCAGGTAATGCGTGCAATGTAATTAACTCACTGAAAATGTTTCCCATCGTGTTAGGTGTTACGAGATTTGCTTTGTTTGAAAAACTCTTTTGCCATCATAACGGGTTTTAGGTGAAATTTACTGTGACTCCTACGAATATCGCTTTGTTCACTTTTTTTTGAGCATGTGTAATAGCATGCATGCCCGTGCATTCGGGAGCATGCAGGTTTTAAAACAAATCCTAGTTCATGTTTAAATATAAACATTTTTTTCAACGAGCGCGCGTCGCACTTTTATTCAGAAATTCTTACGAGCTTAAAATTAAAATATCTAAATGGCATCGCGTCGAGTATAAATGAAAATGTACGATTCTTATGGCAGTCGCTCGGTTAAATTGATTATCGATTCGGGTCTGATTTTCGCGAGACAACAGGGATTCTTCCGGTCGATATGCGTGACCGTGGGGGTGTCGTGCGACGTCTCATTTACCGGGCAACTTGTGGTGCACGAGGTCATTACACGAATCGATGATTCGGCTACCGGAGAGACCATAAATTCTGCCAGGGCAATATCGATTCCGGGCCCGCGTGATACGCTCGCCCGTTACACGTAACTGACACACGCGTGTACAGCAATTTATACCGGGAGCCGCCTATCAAGGCGTTTCATTAACTTCTTCAGGGACACATGTGCACACTCACAGGAAATTAATTAATCGCTTAACAAATTCTTCTCCTGATTATTCCCGTGCAATTACCTGAGCTCGGTAGAAGTTCGTTTTAATACGCACAAAACACGAAAACTTCTTTCTTCTTTCCATTTTTCTCGAGATTAACAGTTACGAGGGAACAGAAAATTGCAACAAGCTTCCTAAAATTAAATATGCAATATCGCATAAATGTTTATTCAAAAGTGGGTTACTAGTTACACATATTTTTATTCATCTGCGTACACGATTTCTCGGCTCCTTTACAATCCATCCTTCAATTCATTCCTCAATCTTTCTTAATCTACGTACACGCGTTCCCCTTATCTTACTTCCTAGCTACGCAGTACATGCGATATAAATAGTAGAAGAAAATTGCTGGCGAATCGAAATATTTCACCGCGATATTAGACCACGGAATGTATAAAGTTCCCCGGGAAATATACCTTGCATATTTCCGTTTTATGCAGACGTTTTACGCACCTGTATTCTATTGCCTTTCCAACAGTTTATTTTGCATGGAACAACCGCACGGGCGCAAAAGTAAGACTAATTAAAACTAACTTCCGTGCGAAGCAGAACAGTTCTGACAGGAATGTAAAAAACGAAATATTAATTGACATTTCTTCTACGTTTCAAAAATAATCTAAGCTTCTGATAAAAAGTTGAACAAACGCGGCACGAAGTATCAATATCCAAAATGCGATGAGGGTGAAAAAATAATACTGTTTATTCAATATATTCCATATTATTAATATTCCATCATTCTTCATATTTTCCACGTATCAAATTTTCTCGTATGAAGTTTTGCATGAAATCCGCGGCATGTTAATAACAGTTAATTACGTGATCCTCGAAATTGGCCAGGGGTTTGATTTATCTATAAATGATCGATTAATCGTCCCGATAATGGCCGCGGAGAGATGTGGCTCCTGCGTAAATCGTGGACGGGTACATAGCTCGCGTACGCTATCTGCATACGGGAGATACATGGATAGGCACATACGTCGTCGCCTCGGGTGTCGGCCCGTGCTACTCCAGCTACTAGCTACCGTTTGTAATTATAGATCCTGCGCGAGAACCGGGGAAACAGAACGCTTGATAACGGAACCGCCGTCTCGTTGCTTCATATTCTATAAAGCAAGTTTTTCGCCCAGACGTCTGCCAGTTACGCTTCACTCTCGCGTTTCCTTCGCTTTCAGACGATCTTTGATAAGCTTCGCTGCGTACTCATTGATGCACGAATAACGTGCTCTGCGATTGTTTTCAATATTTCCACTTTGAGGTCTCCTGGTTTTCAACCAATGCCTTCCGTCTTTTGGTACTTTGTCGAAAGGGTTAATAATAATAATGAAATATTTGTGGTACCAGTTGAACATTTCTTATAAATGCATAAAACTTCACTTTGAAGTCTTCTGGTTTTCAACCAATGCCTTCTGTCTTTTGGTACTTTGTCGAAAGGGTTAATAATAATAATGAAATATTTGTGGTATCAGTCGAACATTTCTTACAAATGCATAAAATTCCACTTTGAGGTGTTCTGATTTTCACCCAATGCCTTTTGATGTTCTGGTATTTTGTTAACGGTGAAATATTCGTGGATCCAGTTTACAAACTAAATTCCTGCATTCAATTTTCTTATAATATCCAAAATATCTGCAGTCTTCTAACAGAAATAGACGTACTCTCACCGCACATAATCGCTACGTTAAACGATCTTATTCGTTTTTTTACTTTCATGTAATATTCGTTATGCATGTAAGGCAAATCAGCCATTTTTTTTAAATACAAATCACGGATCGTGTGTCAACGTTGAGTCGGCCTCGTTTCGAAAGGCCGAGTGGAAGTCCAGTGATGTCAGTGGAAGCCTGGCTCGATGCCGTAATGCGTCTGCATATACCATTCTAAAACTATGCGACATCGTTTGATGTCACTGAAAGCGCGTAATGTCAACAACATAAAACTGAAGGTTGCCGCATGACCATGATCCAACGATCTTGAAATATTTCCACCAAGGACCAGCGGTGACTGGAGATCGTTTGCATAGTATCAGAAAGCTTTTCAATCTTTCATTCGTCCTTAATACTCTTTTTTATCTTATCAATTTTATCCCGTCGGAGACAATGACGAATATTGTGTAAGAATAATTATTGAAAACAGCGTTTGTGGTTTAGTCGATGCTTGGAGATGAGAATGAGTAGTAAACTTGTGTTGAAATGTTGTGGTTCTATTGCTAGATGAATCGAGTGCCTCGAGGGAGTCAGGACATTAAAAGGAGGCGGCATATGAAGCCTCTTGAACGATTTTCATTGACGAATGAATGAGCCTCGTTATTGTCACGCCTGCTTACTAACAAGATAAAATTAATTTACAATTGGTCACCGCATGTATGCTCGTATTAATTCCATTCACTGGCCATTGTAACGGGGAATGAACATCGTGCTCCGACTGGAGAAATTCAATATTCGTTTAAAAATAGAAATTTATCAGATAAACTTTGTATCGACAATTACAAGTAGACTGCAGATTTCATGCATTTATGGAAATTCTGTATACGCGGAGAGTATAAACGGTACAGTCACGTGTTTCACAATACAAACTTGTCGTATTTCGCGTAAAAATCCGAACTCGATAAATAAAATGGAATCGAATAAATTGTTTGCGGGAATCTGAAATTGGTGTCAGATACGAGTCTCAAATTAATGCCCACGGACAAGGTTATCGGCAATCCGTTCGAGTGAACTTCCGAATTCGTGGGGCTGTGAAATGGACAATAAATATCCGACACGGTCCGAGAGTAGCGGACCAATTTCTCCCAGCGTATACTCTTCGTTTTTTCCCCCCGGCGAAGTCCGGGAAAAATCGAATCGCGACTCAAACGGCGAGAAATTTGGGTTAAACGAGAGAGACGAAGTTTTTCTAGTACGTATCGAACAAAGTTGCCGGTGGGAATACCCGATAGCTATCGGGTACCGTACAGGTATTTACAGATACGGGAGAGAGTGCTCGCCTATTGATTGCTCTACCTATCGGCCCGTACGTTTTTCAATAGGTGTTTGAACGCCAGATATACCCCGTGCTCGCCTTCGTTAACGTATCTCCTTTTCATTTTTCCTCATCGAGGAAATATAAGACACGAGACGGACGTTACTTTTACGTGCGTTGATATCAGGAACGAGGATAGACAATTTTAGTACAAGTGTCGGGGTAATAAATTATGAGGGCAGGTTGTAAATCGTAATTTACACGGGTAAGAAACTACGGAGGAACACCGTGAATCTTTCGTTTAAGATTTAACTTGACACGACACATAAGCAAGCGCATAAACGGCGCGCGAATAAAAGTTTGTAGAGAAATAATGAGCGGACTGGGACTTTAATGGCGAGTATAAAAACTTCGGATATGAAACATTCGGCCGCGTAAAAGGCGTAACTGTATTTCATAACAATTTATTAGCACATCTATCTTTTTGTAGACATTTTAATTCGCATTTATACTAACTACAAAGAACGCGTTATGGGATCATCGTGATTCTCATCTCATCGGATATTTTTATGGCGAAATACTTTTACAAAATTCATTGCACTAGCAAAGTACTTTGATTACGTTGAAAGCATTTTAGAAGATCGTAATTCTAGCATCGTTATTCCTATCGTATCGGTTTTAAAATATGTTCTAGCCTGAAGTTGTAGCTTCGAAACGAGCATCCCTAGAGGTTTGTAGATGAGACAACCAGGGATGCAATCATGTTTCTGAAACGTTTTTTATTAGGCTTTATGGGGGCGCGTTTTAATAAATATCGAAAATTGTGTAAAAAAGAAAATGTATAGGAAAGGATTCACGCATGTGGAAGATGTATGTATATCCGTGCAAGCTGTCGGAGACAGGTGCGACTTGCGTTTATATTAAATCGACTCGTATTTTAATTTTCTTCCATTCCGTTAGAGGAGATGGTAGAGAGACACGGTACACGGTTGATATTAAACTAATATTATTAACGAGAATACAATGCGACAGGTAAGAGGATTAAAGTGATGCGTCTTGGTGAAAATTTATCTCTAGGTCTCAGTTTAAAGTGCCATCCATCCCTCTTCCAATTTCATCTGTTTCTCATCAAACGTGATATCGTTTCATTTAAGGATGTATAGGCTATATACTTAACCAGTTAAGTGTGTTTGACGACTATATCCATCATGGAAGAATGGCAGAATTTTGTGTTATGACGGCTATATCCGTGAATAAATTCATTCATCTTCTAAAATAAAGTCGTCTTTTTGACCCAATATTTCAACAACGCCACTTACTCTGTGTTTGACGACTATATCCGTCATCGCTTGATTATCGCGACACACACTGGGGCGCACTTTGCAAAATTATCGACACAGTTAACTGGTTAAACAATGCTAGCATGTTGAATTTGTTATTATAGATTCGCTTTTTGGAATATATTTCGATATTCTGCGATATTTGGACAAAAAAAAATTTTCGATTTTTTCCAACATTTTTCCAAGGGGTACCCCTTCAGATTTTGCGAAATTTTCGTTTTTTGCCCATAACTCCCAAACCATACGAGATACGGGAAAATTGCATAAGACCTTTTTTGTAGAGGACGACGAGATCTACAATTTCCATGTAAAACTTTCTCGCTAGCGTTAATAGTTCATGAGTAATTTGCGAAAAACTGTTTTTTCGTTTTTCGTCCATAACTCGCTAAATATTGATGCTAGCGCAAAAGTTTTATATGGAAATTGTAGATCTCGTCGTCCTCTACAAGAAAGGTCTAATGCAATTTTCCCATATCCCCAACGGTTTAGGAGTTATTGAGGAAGAACGACATTTTTTTCCAAAAGTTCGCCGTTTCGATGGTGGAATGGTCGGATTTTGTCAACATCAATAAAATGCCAAATAATCATACGTAACTCATTACATATCGAAATTAGAAGAAAAGTGCACTATTTTTAATGATAGAAAATGCGTTTTACCAAGGTATATAAACTTTTGAAATTGACTGTATAACCAATACATCCTTAACGTCGTTAAAAATATGGTAATTGAGCATGATTAAAAAATGAAACTGATGGCCGATGGACTAAATGTAAATTTCAGTGGCAGTAAGGCGTTAGAAGTATGGAGGTAAGTTTTCTTTTCTTTACAAATAGCAGGGATAAAATGAGAACGTGTGAAATGTAAATTGTAGAACATACTTGCGAGAGATTATACTTTCAAACGACACTTTCCGATAGGTTTCCTCGACTTTTCGAGGATGCTGTCTTTTTACCGTCAGCACCGTCGCGCTCGTCTATATAGCATCGTTTTACTTTTATTATATTGCAGTTAAGAGAGCAGTGCCAGATCAAAGAGTGGCTCGCGTTGTTCTTTCAAAGTGTCTACTCGAAAGTTTCCGTGCACCCCGTATCGCGGAGGAGCAAAGAGTTCACTCGAGTTTTCTCCTGGAACATATTTACTCAGTTGTAAATTCAGTAACAAAATAGACAGTTCTTGTATGGATTTCACGATTGATCTGCTGAAAATTGGGAACATGGTCGAGAGGTACACGTCGACGTAAATAGTCACTTTCTGTAGCTGCTCCCTTTTTTAATATCTGACATCCATTTGGAAAATTAAAACGCCTGAATGTTCTCTTTTTTTCTGGTAATATGGATTTCTGTGGGAAATCTCAGTCAGTCTAGGTCCGTAGATATTCTTTTATTAAAATGATTACGACTATTAAATTTCGTATTTTACTGAGTTTCTGAAACACGTCACATTTTGGAATTCAATTTATAGCTCGTAATAAAATGATCGTCGAAATTGAAGACTCTATATTCCTCGATTCCTAAATATTCCTGAATATTTTTTTTTTACTTTTTGGGGATACATAGCGTAAAATGTAACCCGATACGCTCGTTCAATATTTATTCCTCTATCGACGGTCTTTGAAAAAGTCGAAAAAAAAACATCGCGCATTCGAAGCGTGAAACTAGAATATCGTGCAGATTTTCCTGTACGATCTTATACATTCCATTTCTCTGAAATCGTTTGAAATTCAAATAATGATACGAGCTAGTATTTCATACAACGATTGATCGAACAATTATTGTTTTTTTTTTTGTTGAAAGATTTATTTGAAGCTGTAAAATCGTTTTGGACGTTCAGGACTTTTGATAAAATATTCGTACGAGATCATTACTGTTTCGCCTAATTACTTTTGGAAAATTTGCTCCAGATGGGAAGATATCGGTATCTCGTGGCAGTTAATTATTCGGAATTACGTAACAGGGATCCCCCCCTGTCCAGAATTCGGTACATTCGCTTAAAGGGACGTTCAGAACGAGGAAAATAATCGGATTATACGGACAAGTGCGCTTCAGGTGGTCAGTTAAATCCAGTCGTGTTTCGATACGCGAAAACGTACAGCGTATGTACAATCGAATTGGCCACTCTTACAAGCCAGCTTTGAAGCACAGATTACAACCGAGATTCGAACCAGTTCGCCACAAATACTCCGAACGTACCTGTGTCGATTCAATTAAAAATCTGGATAGGTACTGTCTACATCTATCGAACTGCGTCAGCAGACAATTTTTGCTTAGAATATTCGTTCAGAGAAATGATCGAAGATTTGAATGTATCATTGCGAAGAACGTTAGAGGATCCGTTGAAACTTCGTCGAAAGTTTGCGAATTTATCATGTTAGGTTTGGCACAAGAAATTCCAATTTCCTTCGTGCTTAGTACTTGGTTGATTAACTGTAACACGAAACCAAATTGCTATCGATGTTCCGAAGACAGAGCCCGTCGTTGCTCTTAATATTTGTCAACGCTCCTAGAAACTTGCCGACGAGAACAATAACCGAGCCGATCGTGCAGCAAGATTAAATTGTTTGCAAAATTCATCAGGACTGGTTGCACCCTTCGGGGTTCATAGAGTTCACCGCGCAAATAGATTGCGACTGGTTCTTGTAAAAGAAGTTGCATTGATCATTATTTAGTTTGACGTTACTTCCATCGATTCTAAGTTTAATTGTACACGTAGTCAGTTTGAAATTCGATACACGTCATGCTCTTTATGTTCCCTCTTGTTGTTAGACGTTCTACTCGAGTATGCTCTTCTAACGAATTAGAAGCAGCTCGAACGTAACTTAAATTCGAGCATTAACGAAGTTTTACGAACGTCGTTTCGTTTTTCATTTCCCTGTAGGTCGTGGTTTATTGCACGCGCCATCATCCCCACGGTGGCTTGTTGCTTTTAACGGCTGAAGGGTTTCTCGGTCAATAGAAGTCGCTCTCTTTTCTCTCTTGACCGTCGAGCGGAAAAGGGTTACCGAAAAAAGAGCGGATCGTTGAAAATTATGAAAATAATTAGCTTTGACCCGTTTCGGCGAGGTCGCCGAAGAATAGAACGGCTTACCGGCTTCACCGAAGAAAAAAGCTCGCTAATTGCTTTGATTAGAGCGCGGCTCGAGGTTACTTTAACACGTCTAAGTCTCCTCCTCCTCCTCCTCTTCCTCCTCATAATATTATTACGATATTATTTCGTGTATTCGTAGAATAACAAAATGTGAACAACGAAATTATTCGAATCTCGCCGCATCATTAACTCGCTTCCGCGATTTGCGTTAACAATCGGAATTTACCCACTGCGTGGAACCACCGGGACTAATCTGTGCGCGTGTAACGCATTAATGGAAAAGTTATGTGGAATTGACGTTGAATGTTCATTTGAATTTGTAATCCTCTGTTTAGCGACCGAATTCCCGTTCACGGTATATCATTAGGTGTCGTGGTGATGTTCATTTGTATCCAGTTTTCCTCGATTACCAGCGTAATGTCCATGCCCTGTACCGGTTAATCGTTGACAAACAACGAATCGAGGTCAATAAGCAATTATCTGCTCATTAATCGAACTTCTTTTAATTAAATAAAAAACTCGTAATAGTTTTTGTTAGAAAAAAATCACGTGTTAATTTTTTAATACTTAACTTCAAAACTATTTGAGGAATTCTTTGTGATTCGCTGTGAGACTTTAATTAATTGCCGGGATTGGTAATCACCTGTTTACCAACCACGGTCACGGATCATTAATCAGAATGAAGAAGAGAACCGCGACAAGAGAAAATCGCTTAGGTATTTTTTACGCGTGTTCCAAGTGACTAGCGTTGTCTAATTTATTTTCGTGCTAAGCATTGCGCAAACCGATCGTCCGATCCGTTGGCATTTAAACGTATGTGGCACGTGCCTTGAATCATACCGGTGATGCCAGACGACGCGTGGGCGTTGGGAAAGAGTAAGAAACACTGTCTACGGGTTCAATCAATGAACGAACGAGATCGTGAATCATTTCTCAATAATGATAATTTAATAATTGTCATTTCGTCGATCGAAGAAGAGAACTAACATTGAATTTCGAACGATACGTTTGTCAAAAATAATTTTGATAAACGTAATTCGATGAAGAGATTTTATGTTAAACAGGAGAAACGTGCCTGTTCGATTTAGTTAGAGTGAGAACGAAGTTGCAAACAAAGGAGCATTGTCAGGTTTCCGTCAAACCTGTCTGATTAGAAACAGTATTCGAGTCCTCGATGGTCGTTCGAACGCTACGAATTTTTCAACTCTGTTTTATGGTAATGAGAACACGAAAGAAGAGGCTGTTCGTTGAATGACAAATTCCCCGGCTCCCTGATTTACAAAATTGTAAATGAATTCCGTACAATACAATTTCCTGTCCGATAAAGTTTAATGCTATTCGAGTGACTCAGTTCTAAAGAATTCACGTATTTTCCCTTGTTTTTCAAATCTTCTGTATTTTTTCTGACATGTTTCTATTTGTCATTTTTATCAGCGATCTTCAGAGAATGACACTGCAGATATGCTGAATTTGTGAATTCCTTAAATTTCTATCAAACCGATTCTATTTAATTCTATCCTAAATGAGGCGATTTCATTTACGAGTTCGTTCGATTGAACGCATTAGCCACTGTTAGGGAAAAACCGTTTAACGAATGGGCATAGGAGGAAAAAGACGTCGCAAGTTACAACTGACCCAGTTCACGCGTTACTAATGTAACGAACGACGCTGTGTTCCACTTGTATGAAATGAGAAGAAATCCTGCTGGAAGAAAATGTTCGACGATCGATTGCCCGATGCTCGCTGCGTGTTTACGTGTACGTTTACGTTAGGGGGGTCGCGGCATTAATAATACCCACCCGAGAATAGGCAGGTATATATCGGTAGAAACAAGAGTCGAGTAAGATATATCTACCGTCCTGGCACATCATGCTAATGTTCCACTTTGCATACGCTATCCGTGCGGAGTTGCCGTAGTCGCTAATGCGACTCGTTTTATACTGGGCCGAGATAGGAGAACCTCTCAAAGAACCGACTGTGTCACGTCGCGGACCGATAGAAAAAACGCGATCGCTATAGCTTCGAAAAGAGCATTAGTCAGATTTATGAGTCTTAATGCATCGGGTCTTTAAAAAAATTTCTTAATTCCGTGAAATATCGAACGAATTCTTATGTAATATAACAGTCCGGATTTTATTCGTTTATTAAAAAAAAAAATCTGCACGTAACGTATAGAAATGTATGAAACAGTAGAATATCGCGGCACTTAAATAATGAGCGAATCCATCGACGCGAATTTTCGAAGATTAAATCGGAGGCTCGCGAACGAGCACGAGGTTTTCTTTTTGGCCAACTGGTAGTAATGCCGTTGGATCGGCCGGGCGAATTAATCAAGGAACCCGGGAGTTCCATCGGGCGTATCCGAAAATCCAGAATCGCCGACGCGACGAAAGATTTATCGCGGCCAGTCAGTCAATTTAAGTGGAAATTCGAACGGGACGTGGAACGTAGGTAAGTACGAATTGACCCGAGAACTGAAACCGGTCTCAAAGGGAATTGCAAGGTAGGCGGGATCGGGTCTCGAGCAGGAAACTGGTCTTCTTGTAGACATCTTGTTAAGACCGTTCTCACTTTCCCGGGTATCCTCTCTCTCCGTCTCTCCTTTCTCTGAACGCGCTGCGACCAACCGTATAATTAATAGCCTGTTGAGTATGACAGACACGCGATAATAATTTCGCGCGCGACCAAGACAAATTCCCTTTGCCTCGTTTTTCGTCCCCGGCGACGGCCCTGCTTCGTTTCGACGAGCCTCGAATCGAAAATGTAAATCATGTCGTGTTTGAGATTCCTGTGTGCTCTGCTATGCACACATCGACGGTTCAATAATATTAACAGGGCAAATTAATCGAGTTGGAAAATTGACTGTGTTCAAGCTCCGATTACGCGCAGTTTCAAATTATTATCGAACATAAGTTTTATTACATCGCCTTACAGTAGTTCATAGTTACTTTTCATCAGGGAATGTTTGATCTATTCTAATCGATATTAAGCCTCGAACTTCAAGTCAGTTTTAACAATCAGAAATCGTTTAAGTACGTCAAGTGGTAAAGTGGCTAATAGCCACTCGACGGCGAGGGTAGCATATCTCGTCGGAGGAACAACCCTTTCCTCGTTTTTCTTTTCCCTCAGCCTTCTGTTTACAGTGTTATGGTGTTCTATTACCATCGTTCAGCCGCAAACTCGATTTGTGGCGGCTGTTCGTTCCAGCAGCCGATTCAATTTCGATGGCATTTTCGCGTGACTACCGGGAAATATTGTTATTTCATATACCTCGTATGTTCTCCTTCCGCGCGAGTCTCCCGTTAACCCTCGTCACTCTCAGTTTCAACGCTTCGTCAAAGAAGCACAATTCAAATCCCTCACGAGTATTTCTATCGCGGGTCGATATTCGTAAAACGTTTTTTTTGAAACACACCAGAGATACGTTTAAATAATTCGTCACGTTCGCAAGTGATTAAACAATTTCATTAAAAATCCAATTGAATTTGCATTGAAACTTGACAGACGAAGCGACGTTTGATACGCGAAAGCGTGGAAATATCGTTGAACGAGAAGCTTCTTTGAGACGCGAGCGTAAAATTGATGTAAGGGTTCGAGGGTCGAAGGAAACGCAATTTGCTGAACCAACGCGTTCGCCACACAGAAATTTCTAACCGGCTCGATCGTCTTGCGAGCGCCGGCCGTGTAACTTAGAATTTTTCTCCTTTTTGTTAGAGTTTTTTCGCGCTTGTTATTGCGCTAGCCCGGCCTCGTCCCGGCTGTGATAACACACGCCGCGTTTGCTTGTTTTATTTTTGCATGGAAACGCGGATTGCGCCGCAACTTTGACACCGTTCTTTCAGCGTTAGAAAAAGTTTGTTCGAAGCGACAGCGCGTATGCGACAACGTCCCTTTTTATCGTCGGCGGCTATTGCGCGCATCCGCTTTTCTTCCTTTTTCACCGGCGATGCGCTCCGCTCGGATATTCTTTTTTATGTTTGTCGTAAAGCGCTGTAGAATAATTTCTTGTAAAACGTAATTTTTTAACGGGATGAAGGTTTAATGGAACGGCAATCCGATTTTTGTAGAAGCTTTCGATGCAACGTTCATTCAATTTGAAAATGTTTTATCGATTCCACTATCTTAGTTTATATAGATTCGATCATTTGTTCCATCTGTTGGCTAGCCGGTGATTAATCTTGATCGACGCAGTCACAGTATAAGAAAGAACAATAGTTTCGCTCTGTCAAAAAGTGCCAATGATTCCTTAACGGGTAGAATTAAAAGGAAATTGAATAAGATCTTTTTTGGTATCTGATAACTATAGCTACAACTTTTGTCTGAAGAATTTTTCATGATCGTAAGTGAATCTATTTTAGTTTTTTTTTTATACTGTGACGCAGTCATGCAGTCATGTTTCAGAACTATTAGATAATCTATTTCTTTTATCGATTCTAATATATAATTTATACATATTTTTGTGTTTATAACTGCATTGTTTGTAGAGATTGAAAATCATGCGAGCCATCTGTTCCATCGATTAATCTTGATTGACGCAGTCGCGTAGTCATGTTTAAAAAGACATTAGACTAGCTCGCGTTATCATTGATAAAACGACACAACAAGACTCGATTCATAAATCAGTTCCTGTCTCTTTTCAAACCATAGATACATTTTTCCTATTTCATTTGACCATCCAATTGCACCGTAGATTCATCGTTGCAAACGTTCCCGCAAACAGCCATTAACCGATTTTGTATTTTACGTTTTCCCAGGAATAACCGGCGGTCGATATTATTGGAAAAGCGGAATTCAACGATATTTGCATAAAATCAATCGGCACCGCGAATTAAAAACTAACAAAACCAGAATTCCGGGTTCCGGCTCTTCCGCAAACGCCTTGAATTTTGCTTGGCAATTTACATTTTTTATCGCTTTACCTACGCCTGATCGACTCGGAGCCGACGAGATCGTAATATCTGTCGATTCCTTTCGCGCTCTATTGGCGTTTCCGGCGCGAGGAGGTAATTGCCAGCCGATTTGTAACTTCGCTTATTTTCTCGGGTTCCCGGCCCGGCCTGACCTCCCGCTCGCAATTTCGTTTCGCTCGGCCGAAGGGTAAATAGGCTCGGCGCAAAGTTCAGACTCAATTAGCCTGCAAGAACGGCTATGAGCTTGCAAATTTTTCACTCTTCGCAATATTTTATATTCAAACATTCAGATCAATCCCTGAATCATTTAAATCTGATATCGTCGTCTTCAGCTTCTTAATATTTCTGTACCTGTGAAGTTTGTTTAACGAATTTCTGAATTCGCATTTCTAAAGAATCTTAAATATCCGTTCTGTACCGCAAAAGGATAAAACGTACGTTCAATGGTGGTTTATTCTAATAAATGGAAATCTGAGTAATGAGAATTTCCATTTCTCATCAAGGAATCCTTTTTTGTATGGCAAACGTGAACGTCGCATAACGCATCCTGCAGTTTCAACGACGTACGTTGGTACAGTTTAACCGTGGATGTAAATCACGGCGATATTGAAGGGCCGCGGGTACAGCGGTGATTTCTTACTAACAAATGGAACGCGTTCAGCTCGATCCCGATGATGCATCGCGTTCATAAACGAGCCGAGGCTACGCGGGAAACGCGACTTATGGCCTGTTTAGTAACTCCCATAAGCTTTCATCTGCCTAGGCTTCTCTACGTTGATTAATTTCGTTCGAATGCTCCAGGGAATTTGAAGAAACCATCTTCGAATCGTCTAGAGAGGGAAATCTTTTGTCTTGTTGATTAAGAAAATTGGAAATGAAACATTTGTCATTTTAAAAAGTGCAAGTTAAATAGAAATTTATATTATCTTTTAAGAATCCTCATTTTCTATATTCTATCATTTTTACTTCTGGTAAAATTCTGTAGTCACTCAATTGAAAAGTGTTAAGATTGAACACAGTATATTATCGTCCTTGTCTAATTGTTCAACTGTGATGCAAATGCTTTACTGGGCGTACATCTGACATAATAAAGATGACGATATGTTCATAAAGGTACAAGGTGAGCAAGTAAGTAAATACTTGACCAACAATAGAATGTAAAAATACACACGTCAATCAGTTATTCATCGTAGGAATAGATTGAACGTCAGACAGATAAGACAGGACAAAAATCTGGACATATTGTACGCTTCTATTCACACGGCGTTGGTACTCGTTAAAAGTTTTAATTGAAACCTTCGCGTTTCGAATATTAAATTAGCCGTGCAGATGGAATTTTTTATTAGCCTAGCAACGTAGAATATTTGCAGGAACAAATGTAGTAGCAGAATTAATTCGACGAGGAAGCTAAACATTTATTTTAATAATGTTTTCTAGCTTTAAAACACTTTGTGCCAAAAAACACGTGTTTTTATGCTCTGTGAAGTTCGATTGAGATACTCGGCCAAGTTTCCGTTGGCCAATTATACAGATTTCCCGTTTGAAGATGCAATGAAACGTTTCGTTAAACTAAATTTCGGAATCCATCGAATAAATCGAGTAGGGAACAGCTCTTGTCAGATTCCAGTGATCTTGTGATAGTCCGGGTTTCGCACACGGCCGTTTCGTGTACCGTGCGTGACATGGCAAAATGAGATCGGCCAATAATTGTCGACGGTGGCTTCAGAGCCTATTTACATTTAGCTACGGCTACTCTCCCGTTAGTCTAACGTTATGGAGGGTGCGGTGGTCGCCACGGATAATGGAGAACAGACAATTTCGCTGACGTTCCGCGGCATCACTTCCACCATCTGCTTTGTACAATTCCCCGTGGTACCTGCGCTGATTCCAAACGTTCTGCTCTGTTTCTCTCTGTCAAGGGGATCAACCCTTTTCTGAATACACGATTGAACCGACTTAAAATAATTATTGAGACCCTTAACCGAAATCTGCTTAACTTTTTTACAGAGCAGTTCGCTCGATAGGATTGACAATCTTTTAACCTTCCGTCACTGGACATCAAAAATTCTTTTAATTATTTCTTATTCTAATCCCTTTGTGACAATGTCGAACGACAGACGTTGATAAATTCTTAGATATCTTTTCTGATTTTTATATAATCAGCTATTGCTCTCGCTAATTGAACAGTTAATTGGCCTTCCCTTTGTGCGCTCGTCCTGGAATTTGCCTCGCGTTAAAAGCTCTTTTCGTTGGAAGTTCGCTACGGTTTTAGGTAGCTAATTTCAGAAGTACATCGTCCAAGGTTATCCCGCAAACTTTATTTAAACTTACCGCTTGCGATGCTTAAAGAATACAGCCAGTCGACGTTGTTATTAACGAGCCTCGTTAGAAGCCGCGATGAAATTAGTTGAGTAATTTTTTTATCCCGTTGAGTACACTCGAAAATTTATCCCCGGTCTCGCGTTTCCCTCCATAGACGCAGGAATTATGTCCCCGGTTGATAAGAGGACGCGGCCAGTTTTATACAGATGTTTCATCGATAAAAAGTAACTCGGAAAACTGTGCACAATAGTCATTGTAACTTCTAAAGAAACTCGAAGCAGACCGTTGGTATTCTTAGAACGCATTGTTTCAACTTTTTCAGTTCCTCTCTCCGACCCACAATGCCTTTATATTAATTTTATGAATGCGTCAATTGTGACTGATAACGATTTACTTACAATTAAAATTACTGCGCGTTACAATGTTTCAATCGGAAACTATTCTTTATTAATTGATAAACGATACAGTCGCTTAATTCATCCAGCGATGAGCGTTCGTTACTGAAATTTGTGTTCATTAAAAGTGTGCAAACCTACGGTTACTCGATTACGTTCGAGTAAACTACGCGGGTTTTCTCTCAAGTTTTACGAGGCCATTCCGGGTTCGATTTTTCGTTGAACGCGAACAAAAGTTCGCGTCCCTTATCGTCCGGGCAAGGCGCGCCCGTTCCATTCGCTATCAATGGCTAATTGCTTTAATCGCTAATTACTTTAATGCACGATAAGGCCTCATCGATGCTTTTCCCTCGGTAACTCGGTACATTGAATTAGAACGCAGTTCACTGGCTCGGAGTCCATCCCTGTGTCCCACTGCACTACGGATATTCGAATAAAACGCCGGGCACCCACCGTCCACCGATCATTTCCCATTATCATCTTATCAAACGATTCTTCAACCTGAACGATTCTTCTTCGATTCAGACGTTTTTTCCAATTAGCTATGCAGGATTGCGTCACGAGTTTATGGAGTGAGTAAAAAGTGTGCGACTGCAAAGTCCATTCTGATATTACCGTAGGATACTTATCTCAATTAACGCGGAACGATTTTCCCGTTGATACGATCGTACTTCTTATTACAGCCTGTTCCGCTTGATTTACAAGCAATTTCTACATTCAGTTTTTTCTTGTTCCGCCCTAAATGTTCTTTGAAATTGCATAATCGATTGGAACAGCTTCTGTCAACGTGACGCCCTATAAAAATTTATAATCGAACGGTTGACGTTCAATTTGTTCATTATAAATGAACTGATGAAATTATTAGATTTCGTAGGAAATTTATAATTATACTGGATCATCCTCGGCGGTGCCGGGTTTTAATTAAATCGCGTAGCTCGCTGCGTCGCCCGCAGAATTTTATTTCGTTTAAATGCAAACCGGTAGAAATTAATTGTTTGTGACGCGTCAGCCTGTCAACGGCCCTTGGGCTTTCGTCGGTCCCCGGAACTCTTCGAATTAAGCGTGTCATTGTAATTTCATGGAACGCCTCATGAAAAGTTGAACGAAAACGTTGCTGGCTCGTAACAAACGTCCGCTCTCCCGGATCGGTCAGATTTATATTTAAACACGCTTCCTGGACGAGCCGAGTCAATTAAATGGAATTAGACGGGAGCAACTGGTGGCCTAAGAAGTTCACGGCCAATGCGCGACCGTTGTCTAATGAGACCGGCGATCGTTTATAGCGGTGCTTATTATGATTTGCGATCGTCATGCTTGGGTAATTCCCGATGAGCACGAGTATCTATCTTCGAATGAACGAGATTTATTTATGAATCATTCGAGCTTGATGTCACCCATCCGATTGGTCGAAATAATACATGGCTGTTTTATTAATTTCATGCCATCGTCTAATCAACTTCTATAGCTGAAAAATTCCTTCCCTAAAAATTCACATGGGTTTCCTTTTCGTTCGTAAAATCGATCGCTACGTATAATATATAATTTTATAAAAACTTTTAGCTGTTAGTTTTATTTTGGACGCGGTTGCAATTTGGTCGTAGGATTCAGCGAACTAGGAAATGGCAATACGCTCGAACCGTAGCCGGAATTCCGGCCCGTTAATACGACAATGTCTTACGAGCTGTTCGCGTGCGAATTCCGATTTACGAATTTCCATGCGACGTTCCCGGAATTCCCATTAGAATAAACGTCGCGCGAGTTCGAACCGCGTGTACCATTACCCGGGAAAATTGTCTTTCCGCTGTCTACTCGCTTTTTCCCCGATCGCCTTCACCTTGTCTTACGCTGACGAAAAATTGATTTACATTAACAGGCATTTAACGTGCCATTCTGCATTGTCTGTAACACTTCTCTTATGTCGACTGATTCTTCCTTAAATCGATTCCTCGTAAAAATGAATTAAAAAATCTGATACGAAACTGAAATCTAGCAGATAAATCGTTTGGCGACTTAAAGGGTGCCGAGTTGTAAACATTGCAAGGCCGACGCGAGTGATAAAACGGTCTCACCCGTTCCTGACCGCGAAACTCCGAGGTTCGATTCCGGCGTGGAGTCGTAAAACGTGCCGCGTCGACGTGAACGAGATTTTTCCAAACGTTTCCCTCTCGCCGGCTTCCTTTCTCCCCGGCAATTTCCGCTCGCTTTTTGTCGCGCCCACCGCTCGTTAAACGACTAGTAAAAAAATCTGATTTCTGTAGACCTCTTGGACTCGAAAAGCATTCATTTCACTGCGCAAAGAATATTACGAATTGTTTCAGGAATACACGTACGCTCGTGTACAAGTATTTGTTAAATATGTATGCGTTTATTAACCCCTTGAACGACAATTTATTTTCAGTCAGCACTTGAAAAAGAGGAAAGTTTATGACGAGCTGGACTCGTCATTTCCGTTCAAGGGGTTAATGAATATGTGATATTAGTTGATTAACAAATGTATCATATAAGGGAAGATCATTTAGAGCATTCGCATTTTAAGGTATGGAACCTTTGAGAGTTTTAAGGTAATCTGTCTTGAATCCAATTAAACGTATAAGACAGTCATCGGGAGTGAGAGAGATTAAGGTCAATTTTGAAGAAATCGGGCGTCATCCGGGAATAGGTAGTAACCCATTCGACGTTGCCGTCTCTTCACCTTAAGCACCTCGGGCCGGCGATTAATACCCGGTAGGGGTTATCCGTTTAGTCGGAAATAGGCTTTCCTCAGCCGCTTACGCCTACATAGAGCATTCTGGCTGCACGGAGAGAGAGAGAGAGAGAGAGAGAGAGAGGGACGAAGGCTCGTTCTAATTATTTTGCTCGCTCGCTCGCGAGTAACGTGATAACGCCCGGCGCTCGCACCTCCTGTGACGCCTGCCTGCCTGCTGCCACCGTCCTGATACTAATGCATTAATTTATAATCATACCATAATTTGCGGCAGCATCCTCTCCTCCACGTACATAACGCGTGACCTCCATTCCGAGCGCGCGGATCCTCCTGTGCATTTCAATTTCAATCGCTCTCTGCAAACAGTATCAACGATCTTCAGCTGGCAGCGTTCAACCAGTTCAGTACTGAACCTCTCAAGTCTGATTTCAATCGGTATCTCGCGGTCGTCGAAAATTCATAAACATTCCTCCTATTCATACTCTTTGTCATCAGCCTCGTGTTACATTCCGTTGGACTTCGGCAGACTTCGTTTCTGACGATCCCGTCCCGTGTGCAACGGTAGCGTAATTGTTCCTACCTGTTGTGCCTCGTTTATCGTTCACCAGATAACGGGAAATTAATGGCAGGCCGCGAATAATTTTCTCCGAGCACTACAATGGGATCTCATTAGATGCTCCTTTGAAATTTCTTCTCTCTCTCTCTCCTCTCGTTGCCTCTGTTCATTTATTACGATTCCAGTTTCTTCGCGCCGGTGGATATTTTATCTGAAATTAAGGCGTCGCTCCCAGAAGATCCCCAGTGTAGAAAAACAAAAGGACGGACAAGCCTCTGTCTTGAGATTTTACTTCCATCCTCGTGCTAAATATGTCCATCCAGTATTTTCTTAAATACACTATTTGAAATAATTTTATTCTGCAGTTAAGAGACTTTGACGAAATAGGAATTAAGGTAATTCGATTATTTCAATTGGTGGAAAACGTGTAATCCTTCCCAGCTAGCGGGACAATTACGTCGTCAAACGATCGAGGCTTGTTACTGGGTGTAAATCGTTGATCGTTAATAAGTAATCTCGTTTAGCGGTTCGGTCTACCTATTAGCGACGACGACGCGCGCCCGCTCGCGTTAATTAGGTGACACTTTTTTTTTCCACCCTCTCTCCCCCCGACTCGTCGCGTCGCGTCGTCAGCCTTCAATTAGTTTCGACGCTAATCGCCTCGCTGGCAAGTATTACATCCTGCTTGGCCACTCTGTCGACCAGAACGTTATATCTCTTCTCTTTTTTTCATCGATATTTCACGTTCATTCGATCTACCACTTGTCTCGTTGTTAATAACCGGAGAGCAAGCGGCATCGAAAAAACTGTTTGGTATTTTAATTTGAAGGAAACTAATAAAATCTACTTGACTTGGTACGAGTTTTTAAATGTAGTTCATTGAAAAATATGAGCCTGACGGACGTAAATCATCCAATAAAATAAAGATGTAGACACTTAAGACGATGTTTCGATTAACAAGTTTTCGGGACAAAGAATCCGCCTTAATTGGCTTAAATCGATGGGACCGTCTTCGCTGCCATAAAATTTTATTTCACAAACGAAACTGCTCGTGTAGTACAATGAACAGTTTGATACGAGACCGGCGAATTGGCAGCGAGTAGAATGGAACTGAAACTCGGTGACGAAGTTACGACTCGCGACGAATATTTGTCACTTCCACCGAGTCGCGTAATCATGCCGGCAGGATAACAATTAAAACTTGCTTGGTAAATCTTACAAGTAGTAATCGAGTGAGGCGCGTAACGAACAGACCCGCGTAATTTCTCAAGGAAATTAACTGGTCAATAGACGGCAGTGTTCAGATACGAAAAGTATTAAATGGCGAAATTGCAAGTATGAAATATTCTTTTTTTTCTGCCGCTGTAAAACTGATAAATGTTCCAGTCGTTCCAAACAATCGCTAGATCAGAATCGCGAGGGAGAAACGTTCGACAGGCACCGGGGACTGTTTGTCATAAACAGTAACAAGAACGTCGAGTGGCCGCGATAAAAATAAAATGGCGAGAGAGGGAATAAAAAAAAAAATATACGCGCTCGTTTCCCGTTGGTACCGCCTTGTACACTCCGGGATTCGTGCGAAACGGCGAGGCTCCGATATTTCAATACGTTATCTCCGAAAAGTCAGGCGAAAACCGTTCGGATCGATAAAGGGTGCATGACAGAACGATATAGAGTCCTGCCCGTTGCCCATTTTTATTACCGGCCCCCGGGTGCCATTATTCCACCATCCGTTGACTACGGGCTTTATAAACGCGTCTCGCAATCCAATTTCATTTATACACATTGCATTAGGCGGTACAAAAAGGATGCTGGGTAATGGCCGAACGAAAAACCGGTAATTGAATATTTGATTCTAGCGTAATGGAGTTTCAATTTGCGTGTTATAAATTTCGTGTTTATTATTAGTATTAAATATCGCGCGTACGATTCGAAAAGAGTTTGCTGGACAAATATAAAGCGGGTTACATTTGTCCCGGGGTTTCTGCGTTCGCCGGACACTTTGATCCCTTTCGGGGTTCATTAGATCGGCATCAGGATCGAGCCTTGGATTTTCTAAACGCGCGGCACAAACAATCGGTGGCCATAAAAAAAGAACAACTCGCGTATCGTACCAATTTCCCTCTCCGGGTCTGAAAGGATAGTTTATCCCCGGTCGTAACATTCCGCCTCGTTGCTCCGAGGCACGCGAGAACGGAATAGAAAAACGAGATAAAGGGAGAGGAAAAAAGAATTTGCAAGGAGTCAGGGAAGAGCCGTGAACCTTAGCAATTGAGACTCGTCGCCCCGTGCCAGTTTCAAAGTTACTTTAATTCCCTCGTCTGCGACAATTTGTACGATTTAAATTCGCTGCTCGCCCCCGGCCAGTTATTCTCCGCTTTCGCCGGGCGGAATTTTTCGATCGGCCCGGCGCTAATTACCCTCTGACAAAGATTTTTCGTACGCCGCTCGAACCTCGCCGAGTGACCAGCGTTAATTACCCCTTTTTGCCGTCCATGGATTCTAATTTCGGCCGACTTCTTTGTGGATGAAAATTAACCAGCGTCGGGACAAAGCAGTCTCGGTTCTAGGAAACATATTTCTTCGCTCTCAAAACGAAACCACTTCAATCATTTCTCTTTACGCAAACAGCGCCCGTTGATAAAATGAACACTTTTATTTGTAACGGTTAGGTTCGCGGGACAGATTGCATAATTATTCGAAACATTCTCAACCGACGACCTCGCGGTATCGCTGGTGTAATTCAATTCCGCGTTCGCATACCTTGATAAAATTTAAAGCCTCCTAACCGGCGTACCGTTAAGGTGGAGATAATTCCGCGGGAGAGGAAAAAGGAAATCGAGATGTCGGCTAGCGGTTAATGCGCGATACGGAAATTATTTAGACGCCGGGTAACTTCTGGTTAAAATGTAAATTTAATCCGGGCTCGAGGCGTACTTGTGTCAACCCGCTGAGAAATGATTACGAGTTATCGCGGGACCATGTGTTCTCTGACAAATTCTGATAGTAAACTCGTTTATCATTCGTAACGCCCGTTTTTCACCCAATTCTTCTCAGAGTGGCTATTTTATCTGTCATCAATTTGCCGTTGTGATCGATTGGTCGCTCTATATTTCACCTGACTTATTCTCGCATACTCGATTCTATATTATAATCCGATATAAGTCTGATACATTTAGTATGATTAATATGTATTAATTTGTTTTATCAGTCGAGGGATGTTTGTGTAATAATCTTGATGCTATTTCTATCAAGTTTGGCTACTTTACTTTCCATTACTCGCCTGGATAACATAATGCCTGGCTGCAAGAAGCAACCAACACTGGGATTATGTTGTCTTTCCTTAGCCGCGACAAAAATTCCAGCGACAGTGATTAATCGTTGGCCAAGACAGCTGGATGAGCAGTCTAATAAGGGTTCTCGACTTCAACGGAATAAGCGAGATAGGTCTTAAAAGTTCACTGCTTTTTATAGATTCGATACAGGTAGACTAATTTCATCAGATGTTTCTGATCAGAAACCCTGAAATTTAACTCTGACCGATTTTTCATTGAGAATACGATACAGAATTTTGCTGAAATATTTCTAGTTAAATGTACGTAAAATTTGAATTTAAACCAGATCTTTAGTGGCACTTGTGGAAAATCTGTTTTCGCTCCGAATGGCACGGTTTTCAAGGTAGCTCATTGAAACAGTAGTTGGTCAACCGTCCGTGAGATTTACGGCGAAAAGTTTGCTGAAGCAACGCGGTTGAACTTATTAATATTGCGCGCGAGCTAAAAGTGACGATGACTGGAAGAAAGATCGCGGTAGCTTTCGTTCCGGAACGGGCACCCGCCTAGAAACACGTTTACAATGCTCAGCTCGCTGTGAACTATCGTTGCCAGACCATGAACGCGTGTTTAAACACTGTAACGAGTCTCGTATCACAGATCAATTATTTTAATATAAGATCGCGTTTAACTTTTGATCAAGTATTAAAGATCGAAGTTCCATAGTAATGGATTTAATTGCATAAACTGAATCCGGTCTGTAGGACAGTATATAACAAATTGACAAGCCATATTGCTACATCTGTGTTTATCACGAATGTTTTTCCTCCACTTGTTTTCTTCTCGCGTACTTCCCTCTCGTTAGCGTGGTATTGTTTGAAACGTGATGAACTGAGAAAACAAGCCACGGACTTTCCGTGTTTCCAGCCTTGAGACGATCCAAACTCCGCAATCTTTTCATATCGAATTAGCTTGACGAGCCTAGACTCTGTACGCACGCGCCGTTGCTTAATAACGCAGTTCTACTTGTTAAATGGATACGTAATTATAAACCTCTGAGTCATTTGCATTATTAGAACGTTACCTATGCGGTCAATAAGTCAATTCGTTTAATTGAAGCCGGCAAGTTCTTTCAATAAAAATGTATTACGGGGTAAGTCATCGTTTCAGTACTCAGCCAATTCTTTTCAAGGACTATCAATTCGTATCAGAAAGCAATAAAGACAGAACGTATGAGGTGTGCAAATACAGTTCTTTGCTATTGTACCATAAATTTCACTTGAAGAGAAGAAGAAGTATCGTAAAACGAAATTCCACGGTTAGCCAAGGTTTTGACGTCACCGTATCCGGAAGTTGTACGCGCTGACCATCAGGCAGCGCGGCTCGGTCGGGTAGTTAAGTTTAGCCACTTCGACCTGGCAGCGACAGTGTGTCAAGATCACTTGATCCCGCAGTATATGCGGCTTCACCTCGCGGCTGCCGATTGTTGCTCCTTCTCCTCTTCCGTCGGGGGGGCCGAGTCAGAAGAGGCTGCGGGACCACTCGACGCCTACAAAGCGGAGAGAATTTCGAAGCGAGAGACCAACCGACCGACCGGCCGGGCGCGGCGTCGCGCGGAACAGAATCCACACACACACACACACCGGGAGAAGAGAAGGGCCTCGAGCCCTGTTGGGTCGGTACGGGTGCCGTTTCTTCGAGAGCCAGTCGAGTGTCACCGATAGCGGAATCGATAGCGGCCCGAGGGCTTTCGTGCGCGCCGACGGATGTGATCTCGTTAACGGGTATGGGACCGATCGAAAATTCGGAAGGTCGCCGCGTTTGAAACAATATCCAATTCAAATCTCGCGCTATACTTCTGATCTATCATCGACTTCGAAACTGAATACGATCTTAATTTCGTTTGTCCTCTCGAAGTGTGTCTGAACTGTCTCAATTCAATATAGATTCAAGTATATTCAGATTTTTTTCGAAAATCTTTTTATAATCTCCGATATCGAGTGACTTATCGTTTTTGAGAAAGTAATTTAAGGATGGCAAGTGTTTCTCAATTTTTCGTATTCATCGTGTATCCTCGTTCTTTAATCCAAAGAAAGAACTTAGCGGACCTCAGGATGCGGTTCGCATTAAAAATTCAGTGACGCCGTCGTGTAATTCGTCGCGACAAGCTAACCGTTTCTCGCGAGTCCTTCGAGAAACAGCGAAACCGCTCCTGCGACGCGACGCGACGCGAATACTTAATACGTGTTACCACCGATGCGAGATGCTCACACGTCTCTCGCGATCCTCCAAGCGAACAGGAACCCGCGTCGTTACGATGTAACAAGAACGTTTAATACTTCAACTCGAATCATTTTATACCTAATTAATTTCCAATTGCTACTTTTATATAGATTCTTGCCGTTTCTGTTCTTAATAGAATCAAACTGCACCTTTGACACCGGTTGCTTCGATCATTTCTTCTCATGACTGATTGAATTTCACGTTTAACTGTTCTTCTTGCAATTTTTATTATCTAGTAATTTAATTGTAAGATGAGTTCCATTTGGGAAGGAGATATAATTATCCAGTGAATTTATTTAATGTAGTCGTATAATACATGAAACGAGGTATAATAAGGCTGTCGGTTCTAATTGTAAGTCACGAGGTATTAGAGGGAGTTAAGCCGGTGTAGGTAGTAAAAATGCCGGGTAGCGTTCTCGTTTCCGAGTCGGTTCACCGCGATAGCGGCATTGGAGATCGAACGAATTTTCAGCGGCGGGAAAAGGGAGCAGAGCCGTTCGTTTTGCTAGTCGAACGACGGTGGAAAAGAGAAAAAGGAGCGTAACGAAGAACATATCCGTTTGATTGCAGAAGGATGCAGCCAGGGGTGACAGTGGTTCTGGCTACGGTCTGGCTTGTGGTGTACGCGAACGCGGTTGGGACGGCCACCCACCGTCCCTCCCGCCTTACCCTCGATCAATACTCCCCCTCGCACCGCCACCACCGACGCCACGGAGTTTATGGAGGAACCGAGGAGGACCGACTCGGCTGGAAGGATCGGAATCCTGTCGAGGATCACCAGGTCCACGCATCGATCCCCCAGTCCAGATCTCAAAACAAACTTCCACCCATACACGAAACTGGTATTTACCGAGAACAATTATTCATTTTATTTGGAGACACACGAACGCATTAATTTCGCCCGTTTGACGTCGTATAAAATTCATAACGGAGATACGGAAGAAACCGTCGGTATCCTATTTATTAATCATAACTATCAATTATGCATACCGTCGAGAACGCCGGTAGGACCGGGCTAAAAATGTTAGCCTCTAGTTTGTCCCAGTTGAACTTCGGTCGCGATATTCTAACAGGAAACGAGTATCGTTTCGCGGTGCAAACGTACATCGCGAGCATCGGGTTCGAGCTTTTCAGGCAACCGGAATTATAATATGCTCGCCCGCGCGTCGCGTTAAGCGTTCATTTATTCCGTAAGCACGTTTACGAACGTCGCAATGAATTCTAATGGGTGGGAAACAGTTTAAAACGTTGAATGCTCGCGGTCGTTCGAAAGCGGCCGGTGTAAGTGGCCACTTCTCGGCCGAACCTCGTGACAGAAATATCCTTTCCCTCGATGGATTTAATTGAGTTCAATTTTTCACGTTCCGTCACGACCGGAAGTAAATATTAATTAATAACGGACGATGTCATGATAATTCAGTTCCATTGCTCATTCGATTCGTCATGAATATTCGAGTATCAGAAGAGCACACAGGAAATGAATATTTCAGAATCAAAGGAAGACCCGTTCAAGGATCTGGACTTCGTAATTTACCGGTCGCGCGGCTACGGAAAGGACGTCAACAGCTACTTTTCGTCTTTGTCAGAAGACGCGAGACAATCCAGCGAGTTCACAGAGGAAAGAGCAAACGAGGAAGACGATGAGACAAAGGAATCTTCGCGGCGCGATTTGCCTCCGCCGGCCGAATTGAAAGACCCTTTTGTGGCCGACGACACGTTCCAAGATCAAGGCCCGGGCTCGGTCGAGATATACAAGTTAGACCTACTGCTGTTGGATCCCACGCCTGCTACCAGGTTGCCGTTCAAGGGCAAGGTGCCGAAGAAGACCTGGCACTGGAAGAGCAAAGAGGCGAGCCCGAACATACTCCGCAAACAGTCGAACGCGATTCCGTTCGACGAGTCGCGCACGGAGAATCCGGCGTTCAACGATCCTTTCAGCGTCGGCGGCGTGCCGGAGCTGCAAGTCGGCTGCGAGGGCTTGGAAGCGTCCGACATAACGAGCAGAGAGAAGAGATCGATCGATGTTCCCAAAGAGAAGGGAAGAGACGTCGACCCGTGGACGGGCATCACTCCGATAACACTAGATTTAGATTACGAAGAGGAGGAGGAGGAGGAGATGGACGAACTATTGAATCTTAAGAAACTAGAAACGACCACGGTCGGGACGAAGCGGAACAGGGGGGACATGGAGGCGACTCTCGACTTCCACCGGGACGAGGTGGACGCGGAGAAACTACCGGTCCGCGGGGACCTGGGTAAGACCGGGTCTGGTAACGAGTCCGAGGCAGAGGGAAAGTCTCTGCATTTTAATAAATCTAAGCGAGATACCGGAAGCCTATTCGCTTCTCGGGGAGCTAATCAACGTAAAATATTGTGGCTCGATGATCCCGAGGAAGGGAAGAGGAGATCACGCGACGTTTGGGGCTTCGCGGAGGACGAGGGGGTGGTGTCTAGCGACGAGCTGCAAACGGTGAACCAGAGACGAAGACTGGCTTACGAGCGACGGTTAAAGGAGGAAGAAGAACGCAGGAGACGGGAAGAGGAGTGGAAGAGACGCGAGACGGACAGAAGGAGTCACGCGGAAAATCGGACTAACACCGACATAGAGAAGATCAGAGAGGAGTATGAGAGATCGCTGGAACTTAGACGGAGACAGGACGAAGAGCGGCGACGGCGATTGCAACAGGAAGCTCAGCCGACGAACAGGTGGCAGATGGAGGAAGAGCGGCGGAGGCTGCAAGAGGAACAGTCTAGGAGGAATCGATGGCAGGACGAAGAACGGAGGAGGCAGGAATTGGAGTCTCGCAGAAGGTACGATCCTCGAACGTACGAAGAGGAGAGAAAGAGGCAGCAGCAACAGGAAGAGGAGATGAGAAGACGCGAGGAGAATCGTTTGAGAGAGCAAGAGAGGCAGAGGAGACTGCAGGAACAGGAGGAGGCTCGTAGAAGGGAGTCGGACAGGAGGAACCTAGACGAGAGGAAGAGAGAGTGGATGATGAAGCAGAGGCAGGCGGAAGAAGAGAAGAGGCGAAGGCAGCAGGATAGGAACGAACCCTCCAACTTGCTGTATCCTCCTCGGGGCGGTTCCAACGACACCAGGTCGTACGACAGAGAAACGGAGCGGAGATTATGGGAGCAACGGGAGAGGGAGCGTCAGAGAAAGTTGAACGAGTACATTGAACGCAATCGACCGATCAACGTAAACGATTCGATCGACCGACGGAGGGAGGAAGCGAACAGGCGCAGGGAGGAGGACGAGAGGGTGCGGAGGCTTCAGGAAGAGAGGAGGTTGCAAGAGTACATTCGGCGTAATCAACCGGTGCGCGTGTCGAAGGTGAACGAATCGGATGGAAGAAGCGTCGACTACAGGAGAGAGTATGATCGGTCAAGGTATCCGGGTCCTGGAAGCGGAAGAAGAAATCACGGTCCATCGGCCCCGACGAATATCGATCCGTGGACTGCAGATGCCGGAAGGAGAGAGGCTGCGAGAAGGATCGAGGAGGAGAGGATCCGCGAGAGGCAGAGGAAGGAACAGGAAGATCTGAGGAGAGAGGCACTGAGGCGAGAAGAGGAGCAGAGGTGGATGCAGTCGAGGCGATACGAGGAGCAACGAAAAAGGCAGCAGGCGGAGAGGCTGGCGAGAGAAGAACGAGAGAAGGCTGCTAGAAGAAGTCAGCTTGGAGGATCAACGGAGAATACGAGGGTCGGGGATCGTAGACGATTCCCGGAGCCGGGAAGGAGACAGGACACGAGTCTTATTCCGGCCAATTTAGTTTCGAACGAGTCGAGGAGAGCCGCGGAGAGACAAAGGCAGGAGATGGAGAGGAGGCGGCTGGAGGCTGAGAGGCAACGGCAAGAGCAGCAGACCAGGTAAGGACGGCGAGGTATTCGGTGACTGAATATTAAATTGCGACCAAGCGATCCGAGGGATTCTGTTAATTTACGATCGGACACGATACCTTATCAGGATCTTCGTAGGGAGTACTTTTCGCAAACTATACTCCAAGGTAAATTCAATATTTGATGATCCTGATATATAAAATATTTTCCTTGCCATTGATTACATTTAATAAATTCCAACGAAAATATATGGTTGCGGCCCTAAAAAAGCATGTACCTCGTTTTCATTGCCACTATAAACATCACGCGCTGAGTTAGTAGCTCCGACAGAGAATACCTCGTGACGCAGTAGATTTTCCTAGACGATAAATGCTCTAGACAGAACCCACGCGTCGTCTCTCTTGCTTATTTATGGTATCGTGGCCACCCCGTTACCTTTACCCCTGACTTTTAGGACGATCCTACAGTTAGAGCCCATTTATTTTTTAACCACAGCCTCCATGATCTCTATATTTGATTCGAAGGCAACGATTTTACCGAGAATCTTAAAACTAGTTCCTCTCGCGGAACGTAGAATATTTCTTGTCTACGAGATCGCAAGGACGAGTCGGCTCGTATGAAGTCGACAGTGACGTTAATGAAACAAAGTGTTCAGTCACGGGACGACGCGCACAATGAGCTTCCTCTCTTTCGGTGGTGCGCGAGTGCTGATATAATATAAATGTCCCCTTATCCTTGCGACAGAGCAAAAGAGGCGAGGCAGAACGAGCAACGAGCCAGCCACTTGAAAGAGCTATGGAGACGACAGGAAGAGGCCAGGCTGAACGCGTTGCCGGTGAGCGCGAGAATAATAGTCAAACCCTCATCCGTGCCTAACGTGATACCAAGGATGGGAGGAGACCTCGATATCGATTTCCCGGTAAGTGTATCTCCACCTGTTCTTCCTGCTTTTTTTTATTACAAATGACTGCACTTTTAATGTGATGATTATGTTCTATTGTACTTCACCAATTCCTTATTCATACTATTTTGTGTCGTTCCATAAACATTTTTAATTCGTTTCCATTGGGACGATTCAACTTGTGATTTCATATTTTACATTGTAACCACTCATTAATGCATTAAATGCATGCTTGCTTTCAATGCACTCGTCACGCTTGAAACCTTGGTCCAAGTTCGCTTTAAATTCTAAACTAAACAGGCACGTTGTTGATTAGAAAAGAATTTCGAATGCTACTGAGATCAATCGCACGTCAGCTGTTGTTGAAACAGGAAGTCGTAGATAATCCAGGGAAGCGGTTCACTCGTGCCATAACTGTTTCGCATTATTCCGTCGCGTTGTTAGTGAAGATTTCGTCGAGTGTTAACAGAACCAAGTTCCGTTTAAACACTGGCTTCGTTACCGGTTCAAGTATCGATTGGTAAATGGAGGTTGGGTCGTGATCGTTAACTGTAGGAATAATTGCAGCCAACGTTAACTGTAGCGAGCAACTATCCTAAGTATTGGTATAATATTCGCGGATCGTTACTGCAAACCGGAATATACCGAGACAGTATATTTTAGAAATTAGAAAGAATCATCAAAGAAACTATAAATTTTTCTTTTGAAGAAGAATATTTCTACAATCTCGTTGAGTACACGATTACTCGTTTAACGTAATTAAATGCGGTCAGAAGATGAAGATATGATTGAAGGAAGTAATAAAGTAATTAATTGTTATTACGAAACGTAATTTATCAAGCAGACAATTCCGAGAAAAGAGCATTGATGTTAATCTCCAACCGCAATTGAATTGAAAAAAGAGGAATGCGAAACCACTTGAAGCACGCATTAATAATTTCCCGTCCTTGCGATCCTTGGAAAAGCTTAAGTAAAAGACTGCATGACCATCTAACACAAATTCTCATCTACGAGGGGGACGTTAAAGTCAACAAGTGTAATTCAGAAGGGAAATCTATCGAGAATATTTTAAATAGGGAGCCAGCCCTCATCGGCCTGGGATGCCAGTGCCGAATTTTCCTTCCCCGCCGACCAGGCATGTACAGGGCCCTCCACCATGTGTTTGGGCGGTCGTTCACTGTTGTACTTCGGTCACGAACAACCGGCTGGTCTTCTGTTTCGAGACGTTGGGCTGTCCCGGTGTCAACTGGGACCGAAACCCGTGCCGGGGCTCGATCGTCAATGCCGCGAGAGACGAGGTACGCAAATTCTACGCCGAGAACGATGAGATGGACTCTCGTTCACGTTTTCACTGATAAAACGAAATCTGCTTCGGCCAGTCGCACGACAGTTCTAAATGCAGGTTGAGCCTCGAAATACAAGAATTTTGTTTTATTTAATCACCTCCGTAAAATCCAGTCGTTACTCGTTATTGACTCAGCCTGTACGCGTTTCACCTTGTGTTCTTTTCGACTCAAGATTCTGCGAACCTTCCGAACACGTTATCTGACACACAAATAATTATATCAAAGAAATCTGCAGAGAGGATTTGTCCAGAGTCTTGATGTATAATTTTAACTATAAGACGTAACGTGCAGTATTTGCTTGGAACATACTTTAGGTCGAACAGGAGCTGCGCGGTGTTTTCTAACGAAACACCGGAGTCAGCGGTTTGTATGGTTTGATAGCAGTCAAACAAGCGATGTCGAAGCCATTGAATCGTTACAGGCTCGCGGCAGAAACGAAACGGGCATCGTGTTATGCTTTACGGATCTGATAGCTAATTCAGAGAGTTAGCCAATATTCAACAGAGAGTAACTAATCGTTTAGTATTGGCCGGACGCCCGGCTTCGCTGCCCAGTCAGTTAGCGTGTAAAAATATAACTATAAAGAGAGAACGAGAGAGAGAGAGAAAGAGTGAGAATGATAAACGGTGTATACGTGTAATTAAGCATGTTCGCTTCGCGTTTAACAAATTAAGACACGAGTCGACGACAGATGTTGCAAGCGATCAAAACTAGTTCTTACGAATTATATTACGTTGTCTCTAATTGAAACTTTTTCATATATCTCGACGATGTTCCATTGAATTTCGTAGAATACATTTGTTCGTTCGTGTCTTCAAATAACTGTTAACTATGAGCTCTCGATTTTTTCTTGTCTCGTATAGCAGCCTTCGAGATTTCAGCAGCTTTCTCACATGTGATATAATAGTTAGACTGTTAATTCGCAGTAGCGTAACGAGTATTATGGTTGACCGAAAAGCTCTCTCAAGAACAACTGTAATATATACGTGTAAACCCAAAGGAAATGTAACAGTAATTTTTGTAAATGTGTTACGGAAGAGCGTAGTGACAAGATTTAGTATGTTTCGTTCTAATTCGATCATTTAGGAAAGTAACATAGAAATATTTTTCTACTCGAGGTAAAGAGGAATTATGCTTAGAGATTCTTAGCTCGTTGTAACATTCGCTGTATGGAATTTGCGTTACGAATCTTTCTGAATAAAGACGTCTAACTCAAAATCCTTTACCTATCCATCATAAATAATTCATTTAATAAGAAATCCGAACTGTTCCTCTTTCGATACGAGAGAAAATGTAATGTTCCATCCTCCTTGGATACTAAGATGTTTCACAGCAAGTAGAGCAGGTCGGTGCTCGATCAGACAGAGGCGAAGCTGGTTTCTTCCACGGTAAGTAGAATGATTTCGTACTTCGGGACATGAAACAGAGCAGTGATTGTAGAAGAGCAACGTGGCTAGATTCGACGAGAAGAATTTGCTCTTGAAACACCCTCTGACCCACCCTTTCCGACTTCTAAACCACCCCGAACGTGACCGTACCGGGAATAATCGATTCCTGTTCAATTTGTAGTTTCGCACTCTCGGTTTTACTGGATTCGTTACACCCTGATTGCGATCTTAAACCCAATTCCCGATTCTAAATTACGTCCTACTATTTCTCATCTTGTTAAACCTCGTATTCATTTCGACTTTACCATTTGTAATATCGGTCTGACGACTCTATACAACATTTACAATTTCGTTCCATATTATATGTTCGTCATAAAACGTGGGAGTTTTAACAGTAGCCTAGATTTTAGTTAGAACAGTGAAATATTTCGTTATTAGATTCATTTGTTGGTGGGTATTAATTGCTGAGCGATACTCCGCAATGTTAAACCGCACAGTCCGTAAACGTAACCAGCCAGTACTGGTAGCATAATTACTGAATGTACGTGGAAACCGCGAGCATATCGAGCTACGTACTCTCACGGAATTACCGAAACCAGTCGAAGGACCGAATCTCTTGAGCTACGAGAGTACTCGTTCGCTCACGCATCGAGAACCAGTTGGAAAACTTTTACCGACCCATTTGCATCGAACACTTCCAGCTATAAATATAAATCGACGCGACGAATTAATAATGTATTCAGTAATTTTCTAAGGCTGTAATAAACGATGCTTCGTATTGATTTTCCCTGTAGAAGTAGTGCGTATATGCTAATGATGCAAATGGGTTAATCAGCTTCCTTTCAAACGTGGCAAGTTTGATCGGAAACAGAATAGAGGGGAGTTTTAATGGATAAAAATCGGCGCCAGGTCCGAGCAGTTTCCGGGATTTGCATTTTCGCTCCGCTCTTGCCCGTTTTCTTTTTCCCACGGTAATGGCCATCGGCATCGATAACGAGGACATTCAAACGTCCAAGGACTCGCGAACTGCTTCCTGTCCAATCAACCACATTGTTGTTCCCAACGAAAATCCCTTCCGACACGCACCCAGCTACGATTCAAACGTCTTCCAGCATCTATTTTCTACATTAGAATCGCGCTCGTTTAACGAGATCGGTTGCGAATCGGATTAATTATTCATTGTTCCGGGAATCACGTTCGATCATTAATGACCAAATAACATCAGAGCGGTGAAGCTGCTTTATACAAATTGGACGCATGCGATAGAATTCGAATGAAATATGGTGGTAAACAGAGTTTCATGTTTGCCGAATGAAATCGAGGTAAAAAGTAAATATGGATGTTTGTCTCATATAATTATTCGTACTGCAAGCATGTAATTTTACGTCAACAGAGAAAAAGGATCTTAATAATTGAGTAAAACGAATTATTATCAGAATCGATGGAAAATCAAAGGTGTGATATTTCCTAACAAAATGAATTTCCCTGAGAACTACATGTGCTCGTTAGACATTACAACGACGCACGTGCGCACAGAGAGGTGCTGTTACGTAATTGTACATAATCGAATGCAACGTGATCGACGTTTGCACGGACTAGTTTGACTCCGCGACGGGATACCCGAGTCCGTATCAGGCCGAAACAAACGAGGCCTCTTTACCGAGCTGACAGATCCTCGGCTCGCTTTGTCGCGTTGCATCGATCACCGTATCGCGAGACCTCCTTCGCTGTCGGCCCGTTGATGTTTCCCAGCTACGTTGACATCTATCAGCTCGGTTTACCCTCAACGCGTGCACTCTGCTTTATTACACAATTAACAAAATATCGAACTCCACCCTTGAGTTTCTCTTTATGCGTCTCGCAGTAATTTCCATGAAACTGTATGATAAAAGATTCTACGTAATTCCTTAGGAAAGGTTCCTTTCACGATAATTATGAAACTCCATAGATGTTACCGCAATAAAGAAGAAAGTATTCGAATAAGAGAAATTCCGGTTGGACTTTTTATTATTAAAACACGTGATGGGATGCGATTGGATCTACCCGTAGAAGAATTTCGAATAATTCCGAGGGAACGAGTTTTCTGAAGGGGTGCGCTGCGTGCAGAAATCCCAATAACTGATCGACGGGAGACAGGTGCGTTTAGGCACCGACGATACCCGAACCAATCGTCTTTTCCCTCCCAGCCTGTGTCGATACACGTTCCACTTTCGCTCACCGCATTCCTCTTCGCTATTAGTTTTCATCGAATTTTATGTTTTCAATCTTGATTTTATTGCGTCCGACTCGTCTGCGACGCGAAATATGTGCAAGCGCTTCTGAAGCATTTAAATGAAATAGTTTCGAATTCGCGGCGTTCGATCATCCGGTGAAAAGGTAGAAAAATTATTTTTCATTTATTTGATAACACGGGATTTTTCTTCTTCAAACCGCGGTTTGAGAAAGAAAATTGGGAGACGAACGAAGACGGCAGCATCTGTGCTAACAATTCCCACGGCCATTGTCTTCCTTTTGCCGCAAGTTCGAGCCGCCACTTTTACCGCGTACCTTTTCAACCCCTTTTCATCTTCTCGACCCCGGACACCTTTATCTATATTTCTCGCCGAGTCTTCGACGGAGTCACAATGCGCCGGTTCGTTTCAAACCCTTGTTGGAAAAATTCCCGCACGCACACTCGTTACCCGTTAACTAATCCTGGAATTTGAAACCCTTCCTCGCGTCGCGAAACTCGGACCCGCTTTTAACGAACTTCGTCGAAAGTTATGCTAATGCCTCCTTAAGCTTGTCTTCGTTTACCTCGTCTCGAGTTTATTTCCCTTATTTACAGTTACAGTCTTCTTCTCATTTTCTATTTATGACTCGGCGGTCTCGGTTTATTAATCTCGAGAACTTTGGTACAAAGTATTTCGATCAACTGTTACATTTTTACATAATTGTTTCTACGCAAGTGTATCGAAAATTATATTTTGAAACACGAGAGTTTAGTTTTCATTAATCGATCATCCGTTCGCGCGAGGTTTTCATAATAACTACAAGAGAAGTTTCTGAAACATCGATAACGTTGTGCTCGTTTAATTAAAACGAGGCTTCATAAAAAAATATCCTAGAAGTCTTCTTAATTAAACGATGTTTCGTTCTAATATTCGTTGAGACTTGAACAAATTTGTATATTAAAACGAAGCGAGAGACTTGATACATTCTAGACGAGTATTCATTGAGCATAAGCCGTACATTCATTGGATTAAGATTTTCTCTTTGTCTCTTGAAACGAAGGATAAGGCCAGGGATAAGTTTCTGGCATTTACATTCGCGAACAAAGGAACAGGTCGGGCACTAATTATCATACTTGATCCACTGGCCGGTTTAATATGTATATTCCTCGAACGGTACGTATAATTAGACTCTGATATTTTGGCGTGTCAAATAAAGAGGCGAGCGCCAGCTGCCATCGAAGAGGTTTGGCTGTAAACAGGCAAACGGGGCTGGAAACGGGGCAGCGCGTGGCGGAAACCGGCAAACGAGAACTCTCTCTCTCTCTCTCTCTCTGGTTGCAAATATGCACGGGCCCTTTTGCTTATTCCCTTTCGGCGACTCAATTTACCCCACGTACGTGTGCACGTAAGCTCGTTGGATAAGATCGGCCGTGACGCGCGAACCGCTGATACCAGAGATATGTCACACGTTCATCACGAGGCTTCATTAAAGTCTAATAGTATCGTCCCATAAATTACCACATTCAACGAAACAATTTACGTCGTAAAGACTAAAATCTTACGAAGACCAATTGGATAAGTGAATGAATTTATGTATAAAATTCTGTAAAATTTATTATCATTTAGAAAACTATTTAACAGCACTGCCTCTTACATTTTATGTGTATATTCGATAAAAAAGGGATCGAAGTTCGTTTATCGATGCAGAGCGTAAAAATTGGTACACGATTTTCGATTGCAATCTACCGAACTACAAGTGAAACTAAACAGCACGCTCGGAAGCAATCGAAAAGTAAAATTTCGAGAGCAAGGAAAGTTCCGACCACCCAAAAAAGTTAGAATTTTCCGAAAAAAGTTTCGCCGGAACTTCTCCCTAGTACGTCAGCTCCGAAACTACTCCAAAGTTCCTGCAACTTTAACTAACAATAAGATAAAGCTGGGGAAAGCTTTACAAATTCCTATTTTATACACGACCCTTTCGGCGACTCAATTTACCCCACGTACGTGTGCACGTAAGCTCGTTGGATAAGATCGGCCGTGACGCGCGAACCGCTGATACCAGAGATATGTCACACGTTCATCACGAGGCTTCATTAAAGTCTAATAGTATCGTCCCATAAATTACCACATTCAACGAAACAATTCACGTCGTAAAGTCTAAAATCTTACGAAGATCAATTTGATCAGTGAATGAATTTATGTATAAAATTCTGTAAAATTTATTATCATTTAGAAAACTATTTAACAGCACTGCCTCTTACATTTTATGTGTATATTCGATAAAAAAGGGATCGAAGTTCGTTTATCGATGCAGAGCGTAAAAATTGGTACACGATTTTCGATTGCAATCTACCGAACTACAAGTGAAACTAAACAGCACGCTCGGAAGCAATCGAAAAGTAAAATTTCGAGAGCAAGGAAAGTTCCGACCACCCAAAAAAGTTAGAATTTTCCGAAAAAAGTTTCGCCGGAACTTCTCCCTAGTACGTCAGCTCCGAAACTACTCCAAAGTTCCTGCAACTTTAACTAACAATAAGATAAAGCTGGGGAAAGCTTTACAAATTCCTATTTTATACACGCTTGACACGAACATGGATCAAAAATCGTGTTGACAAAACGAATCGTCTTTATCCTTATTATTTTCATACCAAATTTTGCCATACGATTCAACTCCAATTATTACGAAATTCTATACGTCATCTAATTGTTCTTCGAGTTATAAAGAAGATATGAACTTTCACGTTTTCGCAGTGTGAGAATCGAACGAAATCTTGTAAATTAATTTCAGTTGCACGACTGACATCAAACATTAAACGAGGGTAACGATTCGCGCAATAATAATTCAGTACTCGTGGAATCAAACACGGGTTTCATTCGCAGGTGGAAGTTTATTAAAAGTGGCGTCGACGGTAGTAAAACGCGAGTGCAGCTGGCGCTCAATTAACATTAAACAAACACTCACCGTCGCTGCGCTGGGGGGTGCCCCTTTTGTCACCCTTCCCCATATTTTCTTCTCCCTCTGTCCTCTAAGGTGAGAAGCGGTTTCTTCTTCTCCCGCCTGAAATTCAATTGCAAAGTGCATTCGGTTACTCCACTCTGTGCACGTACAGACGTAACACATAGACACGGGCAAACGTAAAATGTGTGCGGAATATCCAAGCTCGCAACCCCTCGTGCATTTGTGCTGTTGCGAGCTGCGAACCGGGTTCAATTTGTCCCTGGAAATTGTTGGGAATTGGTACTAGCGAAGCGGGACAGAGAATGAACAAAAAAATTGTCGAACGTCAGAGGAACGACTTTGATCGATCGTTAATTAAGCGATTTGATTTTTTCCAAGCATAAATTGTCAGCCACTTCTTCCTGCTACGCGACAGCAGCGATTACAGTGCAGTTTAAGTAGTACGAGTCAACCGTTCGGCCGACTATTCGCGTTTCCCACTGTGAACGACGTTTCTGCGATCGATTTTCTCGCAATGCTTAACAAGGATTCATTGAACAGCCTATCATACGACTAGGTATTGAATAAATAGTTTCCAATTATCATACATATCAAAGGAATAATTAAATTAATTTCAAGCCAGGCGTACGTGAGTGATTTTAATCATACAGGGAAAATTCGTATTGATTTCATAGACGTATGGGTCATTGATAATGTCTTGTTTAAACTTTTTCATTTATTCATTTTAATAATGATTTAATAAATTATTTTAAGTTTTGTATATTTTGTACATTCGACCGTTCTGATTTTAATCGTGTTGAATGTCACGTCATTTCTAATGATTCTTGTCGATTTTGCCTGTGCATTGAAAATATGAATGTCAGAGCATAAGAAATCATGAAAGTGGTACGTGAACGCATCGATCATCATCGTTCGGACTTTACCGATCTACAAGCTCGTAGTAAGTAATAATTTCCGGCACCGGTGATTGATAATGACGTGCATGTAAGCAACGCGACGGTGTATCGATTTCCGATTCGAACCCCGGCGCCGAGTGTCGAGTTTCTCGCCAAACGAAAATGCCGAATCCTGCCGAATTTGTATTTAGCCATTTGCGAATTTCTAAACTCGGTTTTAAATAAAAACTGTCAGAGCGTACAGCTTCGTCGCGCATACATCGCTTTGTCATTTACTCAGGAGTTAATAGAAACCGATACAGGCGAATGATCTCTTCTTTGAAACGAGGTAACTTAATAGGATTAAATTTCTTGCGCCAAATGCGATTTCGTGAATAATCTCGCGTCGCGTGTAACGAGAAAACGCCGAGAGGGAAATCTTTCGCGACATTCCTAGGAGGATGTGTTTCCCGGCGTATCTTCCTAAAGACACTCGAGGGCACATTCGCGCGGAGACGTCGCCGCCGCGTTGCATCGACGCGTGTACGACGCGCGGAAAAATGAAATTCCTCGAGATTCTCGCGTGATCGTGATTCGTGCGTCTCCGCCGTATCTGAAACGCGCGGCACGTATTCCTCTTTGCCCGATCCGCCGTTATTCGCGTCACGTTCTACCCGCGGATGATAAACGTTGTTAAAGAGACCGGGAAACATACGTTACGCTACTTCTCGTATCGATATTCCCCTCTGATTCCTAATCGAGTTACATCACGACGCAATTTTTCCTTCCATCCCATATAGAATTGATAATTTTTTATCGAGTCGTCTTAAAAATTACACGGGCTAATGATTTAATTTTTAAAACGACTTCACAATTATCGTCAGTCTCAAAGTGACTTCGGTTTATCGTCGAATTAGATTATAGAACGGGGAGTATAATTTTTGAGAGGAGAAGAGGTGCTCGAAACTCTTTTCGGTGCGATGTATCGATTGGCACCCACGGTAGATATCGTCGAGGGTTCTGTAAACATTAAACTGCGGTTAATTCAGGTGCTTCGTCGCGGCGATCGTTGACACGGTTTTTCTACCCGGTTATTCGCCGGGGTTTCAATCCGGGCGCCGCCGCGCCGTTTGAAAACGAGCCGTGAGAGAGACCCGATCTCTCGAACACGGTGTATTTTTACCCCTTTACCCCTGTTTCCCATTTTTTCTCTCTGTCGGGGCCGCGTATTTTCACGGGAATTTTTGATGGTTAGATAGCTTTAAGAGGGACTGCAAGTGAACGACTGCGCGAAACGAACGACATGGTCGACAGCGTCGAACGATTGACGGTTTGACACTCCCTTTGTCAGGCTGGAAATTTTTCAACCGTCTCTTTTTCGGCGCACTGCTAAAGGGAAGCCAATTTTTTTAGTTTGATGTCAGAACATTTTGACGGGTCAACCTCTGATTTATCTAGCAACTCATTTGTTTCATATTTAAACGTATTAAAAGTCCGTGCGAACTGGACGAACACGGAGAGTCGAGTTGAAAATGTGTTTGCGACAAGAAATATTCATGAAATGTTTAGTCGTTGCAAGTCCCTCGTATTCCTCACGTGTGCAATAGCGAACTGCAAGGGGTGCAATTTAAATTCATTTGATCATGGCTAAGTCGATCGAGGTCGTCAGCGAACGAGGAAATTATTGGACTCCACCGGAAATTGTGAAATTCTCGATGGCTACGATACTCGGATTCGAAACCCGATTCGTTCAGATTTCACGCTGTTCTACGAAAACGAAAATTCCTGTACAACACTGATTACGTTCCTTTTTTTTAACTACGCGATCCGAGACCCGAGATACTGCGAGCTTAGCTGACTGACGGCCGAAAACCGGATCGGAAAAGCCTTTTCATCACGTAACACGATACACGAAGAAAAACGTTAATGAAACTCGGACGTCCGTTGTCTAATGGTAGCGTAAGCTTCGTTTGGAAAAAGGATTGGACTTCGAAGTACACTGAAATTAATACCAAGTAATTTGTTCGTTTCATTAAAAGAAATTCTATACTGAACTACAGAAACGTAGCATGCGATGTATAAAAATGTCAGAAGCAAATGTACATCGCAACCCCGACGCGAAATACATTTTTTAACTGGCTACTAGAAATGCTTTAATTTGCATAAAAATTTGAATAAAAATTGATTCAACCAACTAGGAAAAAGTGTTGCGGGTATAATTCCGTGTACGCGAGGACATGTTCATTGCGGGAATAATTTTCCACTGTCGACTAGATATAATATGGTTCGACGTTTCTGCGTTAACACGGGAGATGACCATTCCGGGCCTGTTTTAGTGCAATTTATGTGCATTAATTTCAATGATTGATGCGCGCTACTGAAAACACATAGGGGACCCGCATACCTGGACGGTCAATGGAAATAATGCAAATTCCCCGACGGGAAAAAATGTTATGCAAGTGCATAAATAAAATTCGTACAAATAGATTCTTAACGAGAGAATATTCGACTAGAGGAGAATTAAGTATTACGAAATGACTCTTTTAATAATTATTCCAATTCACTTACTACAGATTCTCACTACATATTTGGATCGTGCTCGGGCGATTTGAGTTTGGAAATTGTAAGATTACGTAAGATGCATTAAGGAGATGTGCGAATTTGCGATGCAGTATGTTATAAGGCTTTCATGCAAGTTTGAGAAAATGAGGACGGATAGTATGTCTGGTAATCTAGGGAATAGGAGAAAAGGAAGAAAAGCTTTTCAGTTTGCCTTGTCCCCGGAGCCCGATATTCATGTTCAGCATTTTGAATAGCTAATACGTGTCTCCTATACGTTATACTGTACCCAGTATTCGTTACGTTACATCGGTAATAAAATCGGAAAGCGCCTCGGAAAATTTCGTTTAACAAACTTTTAAACGTCACGCACATATTCTTTTTCAATTTATAATTCGCCAAGTCAAGCAGTGGCAACCTTCGAACAGTCCGCGGCAAGAATTCCCGCATAATATCGAGCGAAGCTGGGATAACGATCTTCCCGTCGTAAATTACACCCCTTTTGCACGCGTTTTAAGCAAATTGCGTCGGACAACCGTTCGTAAATTCAACAACGGTTCTCCCACGGCTGTTCGCGCGCTACCACGGCCCTGGCACGTCTTGAATTTTAAGAGAACAGCACGCGTCCTGGTGAAACGAATCCAAAGCCAGCCAAAGCAAATGAAAATTGAAACGTTTTTCCAAGTTTTATCCAGCGTATAATGTAATTATACGGCATATGATATATTATACAGCACGCGAAGCTTTTGCTGTTCGTGTAGCTTCTGTTAATATATAATAATGAACAGAAATAGCTGCGTTTTCATCTTGCCGTGAAATTACGTACAACCCCGACAGAGTCAACGTCCGTGAGGAATTTAATAGCGCGGTGGGTGACTGGGAGAACGTTCACATCAACAATTTCGCTTTGTTAATCATTCTAACGGATTCAGCAAACAATATAGTCATTCTCAGCATTATTACTATTTCTGCTTATAAATTTACGTCCCAGAAAAAGAAAAAAAGCAAGATTTATTCTTCTGATCAGTAGAAAATGAATAATTTGCCAGATCGTTGCGTATCAATCGTACCTATTCAGTTTTCATCAATCCCGATGAAGAAGTTCACATCCCAGAATCGAAACCTCGGAAAATTTCGTTTAACAAACTTTTAAACGTCACGCACATATTCTTTTTCAATTTATAATTCGCCAAGTCAAGCAGTGGCAACCTTCGAACAGTCCGCGGCAAGAATTCCCGCATAATATCGAGCGAAGCTGGGATAACGATCTTCCCGTCGTAAATTACACCCCTTTTGCACGCGTTTTAAGCAAATTGCGTCGGACAACCGTTCGTAAATTCAACAACGGTTCTCCCACGGCTGTTCGCGCGCTACCACGGCCCTGGCACGTCTTGAATTTTAAGAGAACAGCACGCGTCCTGGTGAAACGAATCCAAAGCCAGCCAAAGCAAATGAAAATTGAAACGTTTTTCCAAGTTTTATCCAGCGTATAATGTAATTATACGGCATATGATATATTATACAGCACGCGAAGCTTTTGCTGTTCGTGTAGCTTCTGTTAATATATAATAATGAACAGAAATAGCTGCGTTTTCATCTTGCCGTGAAATTACGTACAACCCCGACAGAGTCAACGTCCGTGAGGAATTTAATAGCGCGGTGGGTGACTGGGAGAACGTTCACATCAACAATTTCGCTTTGTTAATCATTCTAACGGATTCAGCAAACAATATAGTCATTCTCAGCATTATTACTATTTCTGCTTATAAATTTACGTCCCAGAAAAAGAAAACACAAGATTTATTCTTCTGATCAGTAGAAAATGAATAATTTGCCAGGTCGTTGCGTATCAATCGTATCTATTCAGTTTTCATCAATCCCGATGAAGAAATTCACATCCCAGAATCGAAATAAGAAAAATGAATAATTTAAATATAAATTGTTTCTCTATGTATATGTATTGCCAATAGGAAGTGAACGAGGATCTTCACGAAATCATTGCAGATCATTTCTTGCCGATTTAATTCGTACCAGACGATCCACTGAGAAGGAATGTGATTCGCAAAGAGCGAGGCGCGGAATTAATTCGGACAGAGGGTATCCCGTGGGAAATTGCTTACCTTTGTCTTGGGGGACCATTGGTCACGGGCGTGCCATCGGGGGTGCCTAACGTTTCCACACAACCGGCTCGCACGGAGTCGCTTAGAAAAGACGGGAAGAGTCAGCTCTCCTCCCTTTTTCGAGGATTTTTCTCGGACTGAGCAAAGGACCGACCACCGGTTCTTCTATCCGTTCATAGCCGCGTTTATCACCCGACGCCACCCCCGCGTCAGTCGCTCATTATTCCCGTTATCGTTTCTCTCCTCAGGGACCGGACCGGTTCTCGTTTGCGAACACGACTGGCCGCCCTATCAAATGTACATGTCTGTTGCCATCTTTAAGTTATGCGTGTCCCGCAGGAATGTCCAGACGTGAACGCGTTTCGGGACCGGCACCGACTAAACTCCTGCCGACTGCTACCCTTTAGGATCGCGTACCCCTCGAGGCTCCTGCGCCTGGTGTCTCCTCGACCAGAGACACCAGTCGTGCTCGCGCAGAAATTTACCTCTTACTCACTGAGGATATCGTATCGATTTCTGACAGAGCAGGCTACTGCAGTACCAGAGGTCGGGTCCTCTTTTGCCAGTAGTCAGTACGTTAGAAAAATATGAATTGCGGTTCATTTATCTTTGTCAATTAATTCTTGTCGCATTCACGTTTTCTAGCATCGTTTTACAATGGTCGTTTTAATTGATTATTTATTTTACCAAGCAAGCTTGACGATGAACTGATTGCTGTGGCTCGTAGAGGGCATACGGCGATCGATTCTTTGAACTCGCGTGGATGTGCTGGTATATGCAAAGCACCGAGGAAATACTACTAAAGAGTGGGAGCTGTAACTTTTTGCTTGAAACATTTTTCGCTTGGACGAAAAAAAATGTAATTAATTAAGTAATTAATTATTGACGTCAGCGAAAAATATTTTAAACAAAAGTTGTAGCTGTAGTCGTCAGCTACAAAAAATGTCCAATGCAATTTTTCCGTACGTTTAGAAGTATTTAAAGAAATACGAAAATTTCGGAGAATCTGAAAGGGGACATACTTAAAATCTCGAGAAATTGGAAATTTCTTTTCTCGGAATTTCGAAAAATGCTTCAAATAAAAGTTGTAGATACTGCTATTATCTACAAGATTGGTCGTATACAATTTTCTTTTATCTCGAATGCTTCAGGGAAGTAATCGATTAATTATTTCATTTTATTTATGAATATATGAAAGGGAATATTGACACGTGTTTTAAACTCATGTCACTACGGGAAGACGAAGACTGTAAATAAAGAGGAATGCGTGGAGAACATGAATTTAAATTGAATTAACCTGATTTACTGAATGGTTAATCACAGTTGAAATGCGATCGTGTAATAATAATTTTAACAATGTTTATCGTCGGAGCCGCTGGAGTGTTTGCTAAATTGAACAATCGTAAGAAGAACCAGGGGCCACGGAGATCGTTATTCCCGCAGTCGATTCATAATTCATAGCTCGTTATAGTCGACGGAACGTAGAAGAAGTGTTCCAAGGGTGAGTTCCAACCCCTTTCGTGCACCCCTTATGCATATTGATACTATGTTCACGGGAGCCGAGAGATACGTTTTCTCAGCCAATTGGACAAATCTTCCCGGTTTCGTCAAAATGTTTGCTCCGACGTTCCTTGTTTACTATCATTACACACTTTAACAGGTGTTTATAACCGCCTCTCCGTTCTCCTGGAAAAGTACTTTTTAAATTCACCTGTTTGCCGCCGTAGTACCTCGTTCATCTCGGAATTCTCACGAAGAATGAACAAATGGTCGTTGACTTTGGAATTACTCATAATTAACGCGTACCTATTTGCGACGAAGAAATTGAAGCGGTCTAATTGGACAAACGCAAATGTACAAAGGAGAACGTTTTCGATAAGAATGGATATTAGAAGAATCATACAACATAGATTGGCACGTGAGCGTGGCTCGCATTTATGTAGTAATAACAGTTAGATAAAACCGACGGGCGATGAAACTTCTTTCTAAGAAAGAACCTGTCGGGGAACGAGAAGATTTCTTTTGAATTTAATTAGACCCGCGAAGGAAAGTCGCGTGTATGCCACGACAGTATGGCGCCCCTCCGTCCACGGTAGACTCTTAATTAAATTCTCGCCGGTTTTTCTCAAGCCCGGTGCAACTCCGTCCGCAGTTTTTTTCATCCACCGTGTCCGTAGGGTGAACCGAGAAGGTGTCGAGGCTGCTCGGCGAGCCGAGATTGCGTCCGAGTATCGTCGAGCTTTATCCTAATGCGGCCTCCTCTTCGGCTGCAAAACAATTAAGGGCACAGGCTCTCCCCCCCCCCCCCCGGCCTCTCTCGTGTTTCACGGTTTTCTTTTTGATTCCGCGATTCAACGCCCGTGGCTAGTAGCGGCTGAATTAACGATCACGTTTTACGCTGTATACGCGCGACGACGGTCCGGCCCTTTGAAGGAACGTTTAATCGTCGTGCGCGATCGTTTCCCCCTTTGATACGCACGTTTTTAATTTGCACAGTTGCAGTTTTTTGTGGTATCACTGTGTCGCCTTTTGTTGCCCGGTTATTATTGCCTTGTCACTTCGACGAGCCAAAAGGAAATACGTACGTCGATTGAACGTAATAAAGGGAAAATAGATTTGAAACGCATTTTTTTATTTTTTCAAATAAAAAAACTGGAACGTTTTGGGGAGAAACGAGTTTCAAAATATTCGATACGAATTTTAATTACGCGGCCCTGTCAATTTTTCAACATTTCAAATGAAGCTCTCCCTTCGCGTTATTGCAAAAATAATGACCGAAGAGGTGTGTACGCTCGGTTAATGAAATATTTAGAACGTCAGAGGAAAAATTGAATTTCGACGTAGGGGCGCATGTAAAATAATTGAATCTAACAAACTGTGCAATTAAAACTGTCGGTACCCTTTGTCAGAAATATTTTACAACTAATTAGATCGGTTTCAATTTAAAATCGCACGGCCGCTTCATTTAATTAACGTAAGTCACGATTAATTCTCAATTCAACGTATTCCGCGCGCTCGATCTGTTCATTATTATCTGTGCGGTGGTCACGGAAAGTATCGACAAGCTATCCTATATTTCGCTTTAATCATTTTTTTTTTTTTTTCAATTTATTTATACGCATTTTAAAATGCTACTATGGGAAAAGTTTAATAACGAACGCTTTTAAACGCACGGCGGTGTTTCGATGTTTTCGTCACTGCCTCTGATAAATTCTGATATTGCCAAGGGAGGGAGAATTCGCGTTGTGAAAATTTGAAAGAGAAAATTCTTGGCCTGGCCATAGATAAGTGCATGAAAGGGACCGAGTATACACTCGCACTTAAGAGTCCCATTTTAAGTCTTCCTTCCTGTCTCTCGACCCCACCGAGACCTCTTACCTTCCTTTCGTTTGATACCACAATGCGCCATTCTTCGTCCCTGACACTGATTAACGATTTCCTCGACGAGACGCGCGTATGTAGAAGAGAGGGACATCGCTACATCTAATTTCTCAACCTCGTATCGTCCCACAGAGTCTGCCGAATGCTTACCCGAAATTTGCCTAAGTGAATTCAAATTCATTTTCTATGGTCTTTAGTCTAATTACGACAACGAACGTGTACGCTTTGTTCATTAAATTATTTATCATTCCTGTCGTTCTCACGAGTATCGATTGATCGATCGATAATGACAGATAAATGAAAATTGTCGCGTGTGTTTAGTAGATACCTTCGCCGAGAATTTGGCTGACGATAAAGACAGAAATGAGAGTAAAGTTTTCGGGCAAATCGGCGATTTCGAAAAGTTTCGTCGGATCGTTCCGAACATTACTGGAATCGCGGACGGGTCTTTAAAGGTTTCGAAAGTCGCGAGAAATCTTGAAAGTTTCGGACCGTAACTCGGCCGTATATACCCGATTCCAAAAGATATAGAAATCTTATGCTTGTCTACACTCGATGGCGGGCCCGCGTGTCATTTTTATTTTTCCCCCGTCCCCCTCCGCCCGCTTAGACTCCACTCTACTTTTTCAGAGAAATAATCTGAAATCGCACTTACCTCTCGTCGTTCTTCGAACAATATAATCTTCGACAGATCTTCTAAATCCTATGATCAAGAAAATTGGATTCTTAATAAAGGACGGTAGGATTCACAATCACAATTCTATACAACCCGTTTATTATAAGCTTGAATCATATATTAAATAGTGTTCATGTTTAAATATACAACTCAAGTTTTTCAAATGTGTCTACATATCTTATACAGTTTCCTTTCAAACGTTTGTGCTTCGCGCATAATCTGCAAAAAGAAGAAGAAGAAGAAGACAGGGGAAAGTGATAATGCTACAGGGACACAAGGGATAGTTTGCGATCGGTAACAGTGGAAACGATTCTCGTCCGAATCGAAGATCGAAAAGAAAATTGGACACCGTCGCCGTCGGAAAGCCACGCTCCTTAATTATCGTCGTTCTCTCACATACGTCGACTCACTCGCACTCTCCGTTCTATGTATACATATATATATATAGTAATTATTTTCATTTAACAGTGACCACGATTCATACCTACCCCAAACGGGCATCGACCCATTCGCTTTAGATTCATCGAGCGAACCCGGAAGATTTAGCATCGAACGGGTAATCAAAAAACCGCCAGTAGTACGAGTCGACGGTTTGACCGACGTGCTTCTCCTCGTTGGCCCGCTGAATATATTCATGGCAGTATAATAAAATAATTGGTGCGCTATTGGTTTACAGTCCCTTAGAATTAAATTTATTCCATTCCTAGCAATTTGTCTAAAAGATGTACGCACTCAAATTATTATTATTATTATTAATTCATTTAACAGTGACCACGATTCATACCTACCCCAAACGGGCATCGACCCATTCGCTTTAGATTCATCGAGCGAACCCGGAAGATTTAGCATCGAACGGGTAATCAAAAAACCGCCAGTAGTACGAGTCGACGGTTTGACCGACGTGCTTCTCCTCGTTGGCCCGCTGAATATATTCATGGCAGTATAATAAAATAATTGGTGCGCTATTGGTTTACAGTCCCTTAGAATTAAATTTATTCCATTCCTAGCAATTTGTCTAAAAGATGTACGCACTCAAATTATTATTATTATTATTATTATTATCGAAGAGCGTGATCTGATAGAAATTTTATTGTCTATCTTATATATTATTCATTGTTACATTTCGACGAATTTGACACGCGATAAATGAAATGCTGTGCAATAAATATATCCAGCGATTTGCATCACAAGAGATGAAATTCCGGGTCGCAATTTCTTCGTAGACGAAAAGGGGAGATTGGGTTAAGCGTAAATTAGATTAGGATTCGCACCTCGCACTTTCCAATTAACATTGACTACGTAATTATATATATATGTATATATATATATATATATTCTTGTAATTTCTAGGTATAGTAACATATTTGTCTAAGGTATCTCGCTATGCAAACGAGTTCTCTCGCGCTTACGTATGCTGAATCACGGTGGAGGAAAGTACTCTTGCTGGTGGTTCTTTTTTTTTTTATTCAAGGGTCGTTCCACCAAGCGTCGCCTACGCGGCGTCGATGATCGTTCACGGCCATGGATCGTGCGACACGATTGCGCCTTGCGTGAAGAACCGGGAAGGCTTTCTCGGGGATCTCGTCGAAAACCTCGGTTCAGGGAACGTGTGCCAAATTCGGGGACAGTAAAGCGGAAACATTTGATTTATTTAAAAATGCAGCGGGAAGTTCGTGAAACAAGTGATTCGAGCATTCACGTACAATATCTATATTTTCGACTTTTGTGCGAGAACTTTGTATCGTCGTACGTTACACACGGATTCGTATGAACGTTATCACAGCCACAAAGGGAAATCGTATGAGCACTGAATCAATTTTTGAATAAGGAGAGCCAGAAAATCGAACATCGTTTTAATCCTGTCACGCAACGACGCAAGCGCTTTCGACCCGACTCGAAATTCTACATTCAGTGGACGGATAGCTTAGAAATTTCGTGTGATTCGTTTTTATTTTTCCTTTCCCTCCCATCGATCACCGTGTGTCAACGTTCCTCTCGCGCGGATCACATTGTCAGTCACACTCGTCGATACTCTCACTCTCTCTCTCTCTCTCTCACTCTCTCACTCTTTCTCTCGATTAAGAATTAGATTCGACCTGTGTTAATTATATTCTTTTATGAACACTTACGATTAGCTTCGTATCTTTAGATTCGCCAGCGCGTGAAGCTCGGTCGATTCGCTGTTCGCTTTAACGAAGGAAAATTGTTGAAGGGTACGCGGCAGACGGACGAGACAAGGAACGACGGCTGACCACGTTTCGTTTTGTACATTGTATTGCACTCGGTAAATGGCAGTTCTCTATTATGTTCACGTGTTCCAACGCACATGGAGAAAGTCGAACGAAGACCTCGCCGTCTCAAATAAATCTTAGCCAACAGAAATCTTTTGCATCGCAAATAAAATTTGATTTAATCCTCATTCGTCGAATTCATTTAATTGCAAACTTAGTTATAAATACGTGGTGCACATTCTTTTTTTTCCTCTATTTTAAGAAGCGTGATTCCTTTCGTTCGACCGATGGCTCGTGAAAGAAGGAGAAAGGATGAAAAAAAGGGAAACTTAAACTCTAAGTATGTATGTTTACGCTCGACGTAGCAACAGTTGGTCAGTCGTCGTTGGCGTTTTGCCTTTTGTCCGTCATCCGGGCCGGCCACCCTCCTAGCGTAAACGTGTTTTCACCCCCGCGAGTATATACTATCGGTACGCGCATGGGTTACCCTAGGACTTAACCATATTTGTCGATAAAATTGACTTTCTTCGTCGCTACTGGCCGAGCAAACCGAACGTCCAGAGTCGTCTAAACGAACACACCTGTGAGATACAAAATAATCTAATTTTAACTATCATTGAAATTTAACCAGCGATTAATGGTATCTAAATGTATTAGCCGTAATGATAGGAACGATTTGATCAACTCTGTACTTAATTATGTAAGCACAATAATGGTTCTGAGTGTTTACCTCGTTTGGAAGTGAGAAATTAAAATTTGGTAGGAAAATAGGGTCAATAATAGATCAGATCTTCCAGTAATAAATTAGATGTTTTTAAATCGACGATAATTGTGTATCTCACGGATCTCTGATACCCACAGGGCTGAGTCTGCTCGCGTCGGCCAATCGACGATTTTCCTCCCGTGTGTCATTCGATACAACTCTACTAGAAATCTACTAAAAATTCGTCTACCACCCTTTCGATAGTAAAAGACACTTTTCGTCTAGTTTTCGGCATCTGAATTCGTCGGGATGACAGTGTCAGAAAATGTAGACGAATCGTGAGAATTTTAATAATTGACTGAGAATCATAATTAACATAAAATTGTTTGATAAAAAAAAAGATATCGGTGGATTGGCTTGAACCAATATGATTCTCCGTCTACCGATCGAACGATCAGACAAAGAAATCTCGTCAAGTCATTCGTTTCCCGAAGACACTCGAAAATCGAACGTCTCGTTTCTTTCCTAGAAGCCAAGCTCGTAGAAAAAGCTTGGTGTTATTAAATTTAAACGAAACGAGTAAGTCCACTTGGGATGTAATCTTAACAACTCCTATCTTCAATTGAGCTTCTAGGAAAAATTCATTTCTATTCGCTAAAAGCACACGCGAAATGCACTTGCGTTGTATCGAATCAGCGACACCGTCGGCCCATCCACCTAAATAGCGCGTCTACCTAATTAATTGATCAACCGAACCGTCGCGTCTTCTTCACGGGACGATGAAACAAACGATACGTTTCACCTATCGAAGAGCACCATTCCGTCCCAGTACATCATCATCATTATCATCATCATCATCATCATTAATGTTCACTCTGATTACGAGACGATACGCGATAAATTCGAATAAAGAAGCCACGTAATATGAGCATGCGTCGTCGACTTCCGATTGACTAAAAATCCAGCTTTTTTCACTTTTTTCTTTTTTATCTACCGTTTCGGACGCGTCTACTTGTAGCGGTTTACTTGAACGTCATACCGTTTCTTTCTTTATCAATTCTACCTAAGTATACATAATCCTATATCTTATACATAACTATGCGTTTACTTACCGCTTACGTACGTTATACACATAATTATATGTACTCTATATATATATTTATATATATGTATATCTCCTTAACTCTGTGTGTACTATACATAACATTAGCGAACGTACAATATTCTATAGAATATATTTGTTTATCCTTGTGTCTGTTACATCGTATATATGTATGATACGGTCCTACATTTATATATATATATATATGTATGTATGCGTCAGTAATTACATATATAATATATATAATGATATCATACATATACAATAATATTGTGTATACGTGTGTGTTCTTCGTTCCTCTCGTATCTTTATGTATAATATATATATATTTATATTTATATTTATTTATATATCTATTTTATTTATATTTATATATGTATAGTGTGCGCCGTACGAGCACATGAGGTTACTTTTTTAAGGGATAGAGATCGTGTTAAACGCGCGACGCGAGAAAAGAAAATTCGTGTCGGTATGCCGTCGTACCTTTCATCGACCGTAACTACTTGAAGGGGGATTTCTTCATCCCTCGAACGTTACCTTCCCTCCCGGTTCGAACTTCTCGACCTGTCCGCGACGTAAATTGACAGTACGAAAAGGAGAGATTAGAGATAAAAAGAAAGAAATGTACAGACGAACGAGCAACAGTGATCGTTCGTTAATTCCGAGTGCTTAAAATTAATTCGGAACAGGATCCGTAGGCGAAGAGGCAAAGTCGGAAGGGAAGACCGGTCGGACGATTGTCTGTGCTTTTTTTTCTATACGATTTTTACAGCGCCGGAGATCAGAGACAGACGCCTGTGCTCAGTCGTGTTCCGTTCGACAAATGAAACGGGTAATGAATTCTATGAAACGTCAGATGCCTCGTGAATATTTAAAAAATGTAGCCTGAACGCAATAGAAGCTTCGTTTCTCAATAATTTATTTAGTCAGGCGCTGAATGTTAAATTATGTAAAATCAATCAAAAGTTCGTCATCCGTCAACTTTTTTCAATGAATGTACTCGCGTGAATTCTAGCGTTACGTGACATCGCAGCTTCCGGCTATGCACGCGCGTTCCACGGAAGTCACGGAAAGCAAACAAGACGCTCCTAGGAGCTGATCGGAATGATCTAGCCGTTGATGGATCGACAGGATGTCGCTTGTTTCACCGATTCAAGGAAAATCTTTGATACTTGCATAATAGGATTCTTCAGATCGCGAGTTTAAATGATGCTAGACGCGATGTTGTAATTTTTTTATATCGTTCGCCGTTTAAATACTTTGTGCGACGTCCACCGGAACAATCTGTTTGCAAATTTTCTTCCTCGGACAAGGAATTCGGCGGCGAGTTATTTTCTCTTCGGAATTCGTGTCAGTGAAAGAATTTAAGAACGTAATGAATTTAAAGAGAATGTACCCATGATAAGTTCCCGTTGCTAGCCTTGGCTAGAGTCAATAAGAATATTCAGAATATTTTTTTCCTACCCCCGACGCGGGTGTTAAACGATTGTACGGCGTGATCCTCGCGCCGCAGTTGCACAGACTTAGATCGGCATCCTTGAGATACGTCTGGTGGTACGGTACGTATCGTGGCCTGGCGTAAGTATTTCTATATCTTATCACAATTACTTGTCGGTCCTCCCGTTCGTCCTCGACACTCGGGTCTCCTGCAACAAGAAGAAACAAGCGCATACGTATAATAAATTCCACTCGTATGCTAATTTTTAAACGTTAATTTAGCGCAGGCAATATTTTATCGTCTCACATTTGCGTTTGAAATAAATCTTGAATTGAATACTAAGTGACTAGCGAACGTCGTGACGATCATCGAAGTGTCATTTCAAATTAGATGATAGATCACAGATTTCCTTCGAACATTGGCAATGCTGCAACCTAAAATCGTCATCTAAATTCTACTAACGTCCCAAGTGGTTAATGGATCCGTTCGACCATCGATTCACGCGATACAAGCGTCGTCGAAAAAGTTGAAGGGACGATCGACGAGCCGGAGGGGTTCGTTCAGCGCGGATCTGACGGTGGCTGACGGGTTAGAAAGAACGAGCGAGCGAGCAAAGGGGAGGAGTAGCTGCTCCCTGTGGCTCGTCGTCGTCGTCGTCGTCGACGTCGTCGCGGTGATTTACATGCAGGCCGTTGTCGCGGCTGGCTTTTACCGTGCTCTCCCGTTTCTCTCTCTACCGCGCCCTTTCCAAGTCGCTCATGTACGTACGCGCGTATGTGTCACTGTGTGCGGGCACGAAATCCGGGAATTGGGTTTCGCGTTTGGCGCGTCATTACTTTGTTTATGAGCACGGGAACGCGGCGAGACAGCGAAGAAAAAGTGTCCACCGGGCAATATTTACCGGTCAAGCGCGGCGTCGCGCCTCGCGTTTTTCCACGATTTTTCCAGCCACCCAACGTGTGATCCACTTTGCGACTCGGTACCGTATCGCCGCGCCCCTTTGGCAGGCTACCAATCCCGATTTTTTTCTTCCCTCCACCTTCCTTTCCCTTCGTTCTCTTTGAATCGTCACCTTCCTAATTGTTATTTCCTCTGTCACTGTCATTACACGTTTCTTTCGCATTCGTCTCAAGCAAATTCTATTGCGTACAATAGATCCCGTAAATTATTGATTCACGAGGGATCTGTGTACAAGTTGGTCCATAATTCTGAGTCAATCGTATGCGCGTATAACGGCGGGTCGTCGAATTTTCATGAAGAGACGCCGGGCACGATAAGTGCGACGATTGACGGCAGGGAGTGGTCTCGAAACTCACGCGGCAGGTGAAAGGTAAAGGACTGGATTGCGTGATGAGATGCATTACGAACGATTACTCCTGTTTCTCCTGTTAACTCGGATCCCGCGCTCTCACTGCGCCGCGCGGTAATGCGTTATTAAACAGCTGCTTCGAGGGAGACCTCTAATGGGAAGCGCGAATTGCTCGTTTGAATCGCTGACGAATTTCCCTCCCCGACTCGCCTCTGTATTCTTCCTTACTGTCCACGAATACGAACGACAAACGAATCTTTCTCTGATACTGAAATCGTTGAAACATCTGTTTGAATTCGTGCAAGTAGTCGATATTCAAAATGGCTCGATTCACGTTTCAGACAATTTCTGATGGTGTTTATTCGATGTAGAGATTCAGACATTTATTTCGAATATCTATATATATTGAATGTCACGCGATATTTGTTGGACCAATCGCTGGGACTGCTCTGTCTCATATGTGTATAAGTTGTATACGTGCAAATGTATGTGTGAGGAAAATATCGCTCCGTTGAAAATCGTTCTAGGACTAAGGCGATAATTTCAGTTCTCGCTCCGACGTTGGTTCCGACTCATCCATTTGACGAAAGAGCAAAATATATTGCTCTTAATAATAGTTTGATTGTTAACGAAACCGCGCACGACGATATTAATAACAACGAAATATTCCATAATAAATATTAATTTAACGAGTGATTTTCTTACGTAAAGCCCACCAAAAACAGTAATATTAACAGTGAATCACATTTACTTGAGATTTCGATTTTCAAGCGACTAGAGGAAGCAAACAAGAATAACCACATTAAAGAATTTAATGATATGTGTTATGGATTGTTGCAACATTAATGCAGGATGTAGTTGACCGGGTTCATAAGTCATGTTCAATAAATTTAAATATATGTAACTAAAAAGCTATTCCTATCGCATTCACGGCTTACTATGTATGCATGTACGTTTGCGGTCTAGTCTGCCTACCACAAACTCGCGAAAGTGGAAATGGCAGCATGTGCGCATAAATTTCGTTATGTAGCCAATTTATTATTAGCGCCTTGAAATCTCACTTTGATTCCTGCCTCATTGTCTTACGTATTACCCAAGCAGAACGTAGTTGACAAAATAATAAATATTCTATGATATTAAATAATGCGAATCTTATGTTAATACAAAATTTTCATACAATACAGCAAGAAGTTTGACTCAGAGTTCACATCGTTCGTAGTTCGTCAATGATTGATTGCATCATTAATTTATTCAATAATTTTCTTTTGTCTTTCTGAACTTCACTCGTCGTTGCATTCCGCTTTTCGTACGTAACACGTGCGTTTCTGGATTTAATTCTCGATGTAGAATATTTGTAGTATTCGTAATAACTCGGCGCAGTGAGACCGATTATACGTGTCGTTGCGCTTAAGTATGAACGAGAATGAAAGGAACAACTGGTGGCTATAAATTGCGGCTGCTTACAGAAATACCACGGTCCTCGTGTGGCCGAGCGTGTTAACCGGTAATTAATGAATCATCCTGGAATTAATCTCGCACGAGCTTAAAATCTCTTCCACTCGACGATCGAATATTGTTCACTAATATTTCTCAATCATTGTTATAGCGAAATTCAATCTGTATCTATGAATATCTGTATTGTTCCAATTTCAATCTCGAGGACTGAAGGATAATTCATTTGCTCACCATAAATATCGTTCACGAATTAATCCGACGATACGAGAGGCGCAATAAAATTTGATCAGGGTGTACAAGCGGATTTTCTTAGTGGATGGTCAGAGAGGTAAAATAGAGATGGTAGAACAGTCAGTCGTTCATAGGTACACAAAAAGCTCTTCGTGGGTATGAAAGTCGGGCGTCGATGGTAAAACGTGCGTCCCCGGACTTGCTAATGGATCCCGCACTCCGATTTCACCTTCTCCTCTTTTTCACTGGTTGGTCCACTTAAAGCTACGTATTCTCCACAGCTTTGCCCAGGTGCCTCGCGTGGGAAACGTATATACGTAATTCGAGCACGAGTTTCGCTTTATCTGTTAAACGTCTTCATTTTACCTTTCGCCTAGTCTTGCACAAGATCGTTTAAGGATGTATTGGCTATACAGTCAATCCCAAAAGTTTATGTACCTTAGAAAAACGCATTTTCTATAATT
>NW_017179105.1:2240300-2264728 GCF_001652005.2 Ceratina calcarata
TGCATAAACTTTTGGGATTGACTGTATAGCCAATACATCCTTAACACGTTGACTGCCGTGTCAACCGTATCCGGGTTATTTACGCTTATTTGGCTATTTACAAAGGATCGTCATAGGCATTTGAAAAGATATTCCGCAGGATGTAATAAAGCTATTGAATTGTTAAAATGGTCAATTGTAGTTTCTTCGGTATTACCAGCTCTTCTTTCTTCCTCAATGATCAATTCTTGTAAAATTTCGTTAATAGTATCTTGATGACACTCAATATCACTACGACTGCACTTATCAATATCCGAATCAGAATCAGACGATTACTACTAATTGCTACTCTCCGAACTTGTGTAATCCTTGTAACAGCTTTCTTTTTCACTGCTATTTGCCTTACTAAGAAATAATTTTCCATTTTTCTTTTCGACATTGGAACGAATTCGGGCAGAGGTTTTAAATTATACCGCTCGTTATTTGGCAAAGATTCGGACTGATCATGTGGAGTGGCGAGGTAATAAGTGATGACCTCAGGAATTTAATAACGTAAAAAAATGACCAAACATGAAATCATGCAAACAAACGAAACAGGAAGTTGTTCTTGCGCAGCGGAACTCGTGTCCTGAAGAAAATCTCATTGGAAAACGTGTTAATCAGTCCGACAAACAGCGGGCGCGAGAATAAAGAGACATTTATAATTCACCGTACAATTATCCGTCGAACTCACTAAACCAAACCGGTTGATATTTAAAAGAAGATCCTGGGAATTATAAATAAGATCCATGCAATATTAACGTTTCAAAAACACGTCTGTCAAAAAGCAGCAGCCTGACGAATCGAGAATATCTACGTTCTTCCCTGATTTGTTTTGATCTGAGAGGACACCAGCGTTAGAGATTATTCTCACGGGTTCCGCGGGACGTTGATTATCCTCTGACAATTTATTTCTATCCATCGTTCCCCGAATACGTAACACAAGACGATTCTAGGATATCTCATTAATATTCCGGCTGGCAATTAATCTTCTAATTTCTATTTAGCCGATCGAGACGATATTGTATCGTTACTCCGTTTAATACCGTACCGCTAATGCGATTTCCAACTGGCAATTACTTATTAATAACGGTTTTCGCTATACATTTATCGGTTCTTACGACTGTTCTCCGTGCCGCATTACAGATAACAAGAACTGATCTATATTTTCGCATAAATGGATAGTAATAGAAGCAACTGTTTCCATTTGTAAGTGAAAATCCGTTTGTTTAAGAGACACGATGATAATTCCTTCTAAAAATAGTGACTATAGGAATCCTTCAAATACTCTCTGATCAAATTCGTTGTTACTTAGTTCGCAGAGGATTCGACTTGCGAGAGCCGTCGATAAACCGACAGACCGATTTCTGTTCTGAGCGATGCTTAATACTCGTGAATAAAATCGAGTATGGACAGTTTCTATGCAGCCGTGATGATCCGCGGCAGCGGCGCGGCAGAGTTATTAAGCTGGCAGCCGTTGGCGACCGATGGTCCAATACCGGGAAAAGCGGTAGAATTTAATTTAAAAAATAGGTTTGTCGGTACCGCCACCGAGCGACGTCGTCGCCTGGCGTTTTTTATATTTTTAATTTCCAAACGGAGAACGTCGTTTCTATCTGTCACTGACACACCGACGCGCACTCCACGCGTCCCTACCTACTTTTTTTTCGAAATAAAAAAAGAGAGATAGAGAGGATCGGCGTTGTCCTATCGATGTATGATTTGGCCGCTGATATATGGCGGTAACGTGAGCAAAAATGCGGGGCCGATTGAATTACATCGAGTTACGTGTCGTTACGCAACGCACGACCTGACCGAGGTTCGTACGTACATGCGGCAGTAGCCGGAGAACGAGAGAGACAGACCGGACTACTCGGCAAATTTATAGTACGACCTTTTGGTTACGTTTGATTTTGAAAAATCGTCGCCGTACGAAATTACGATCCCGCCCACGCCGAACGATTTTTGGCACGTGCGCGTCCCACCATATTTATTTCTCCCACGTGTTCCATCAAGCCCTCTTTCGCCTCCGGTGTACCGGGAAAATATGCGGGCCGAGGAAACGACGCTTTATAATATCACGGCCGACGCTCATCGTTATGCATTCTTAAGTGATAAATCTCGAACGGGCTGCAGATTTTTCGGCGTCGCGGATCTTCGATCCTCGCGGTCCGACGCGACTCCTCGCACGACTCTCAGACACGAATGTTTATCGAGTTTTCAAGAGCTGATGTTCAGATCGGATTATCTCGAACGTAAATTAATAATTAATATCACGGAGAACATAAGTAGTTTCTCTAATGGTCTCTTACTGACGTGCGATCCATTTGAATTTTTCCACACGGAGTGGAAAAGCTCCGACTCGTGATTGACACGTCTGACATTTGAGGAAGAAAAGCTTTCAGAACGTGGAAATAGAGTCACGTACATCCACGTGAATGCATCATTTTTCTATGTCGTGTAAGTCAACCAATTCGATGTTCGAAATTTTAAAGATTGTATTGAAGGTCGGTCGCAGAACGCGGGATTATATAAGCGCATGTAACTAAAGAGGTAGTGTACGTACGAGCTAAGAAGAATATATATAGTTGGATGCATCATTACTGAACGGAAAATAAACTTTTTCTTTGGCTGAAACCGGAATACATAAATAAGAAGAAACATTTAATGTAGAGATGATCTATTAATGGTATAATAAGACAATTAACCTTGGAATAGGAAATGGATCGATAATGACTTTGTTATTCGGTCAACCGTCTTTCAGTATGGCTATTAAAAGCCTCGTGTGGTAATACATTTTAAAAACCATTAAAAGTCCTGCCGAATTTGGTAATCGAATCCATATGGTACATAGCTATGTTCTCCATGTACCGAGGCCCACGTTTCAAAACGAGCACACGAACGTTAAGAGGAAAGCTTGTTAGCTTCTGATTCTCAAGTGTTGGAAACACTTTAGATTCAAAGATAATAGGAAAGTTAATCAATTAAACTAGGAAGTTAAGTAAGTCAATCAATGACGATTTCATATTCAATTGCGTCAGATCGCCTTCCGGTAGGAATATTTAATATTGACTGAAAAGCTACAAACACGACGATCTTCTTACGTAACATTAATATTCATAAGAAATAACCATTTGCATCCGAGGGATCACGCGAATATATAAAGCCTAACAAAGTATCGCATCATTTCCATTGCTACTACACATAAACGCGAGTTCGGAGGCTAAACAGAAATCATGAGTTTAGTGCGGTACTATCACTATCTGAACACTGAGTTGTCTGGTAGGTGAGAAATAAATTGGTGAAGGATCCTGAAGTATTTAAAGTGTTTTTTTTTTTCAAATTCTACAGACCCAAGGACACGCGATTGGGTATTAGTAAGTTCTCCTGTACCTGTAGTTCTCTTAACGTTCGCGTACTTGTACTTCGTGTTAAAATGTGGGCCGCGGTACATGAAGAACCGACCAGCGTACAAACTCTTCACGTTCATCAGGATATTCAATATCTTTCAAATCATAGCGAACGCCTGCTTGATGTACAGTTTGATCGACGTAGGATTGCACGAGGATAATTTCGTGACCTGTTCATCGCATTACCTGCACACCCCTGAAGGATACAAGGTATGATTAACGATAGGCAGAATTTCTTCGATCCATTTAAGACGATCTTTCGTTGCGCGTGAGAATTGACAATTTGAAAACTGTTTGCAGTTGTGTCACATAGGATGGTACACGTTGATCGTGAAACTGAGCGATTATATCGAGACGCCTGTGTTCGTGCTGAGGCAGAAGCAACGACAAATATCGTTTCTACATTTGTATCATCACGTCACTACGATGATACTGTCTTGGATATACGTGAAATATTTCCCGAATGAGACGACGATAACTCCGTTGCTTTTGAACTGTTCTGTGCATGTGATAATGTACACTTATTACCTTCTCACGTCCTACGGTCCATCGATGCAAAAAAGGTTGAAGATGATTAAACCGATGATCACTACCATACAACTGGTAAGCAAAAACTTGAAATCTATGTGACTATTATAATATTTGTGACAGACAATAAGTGCTAATTACTGATCTGATCTTTTTGTAAATAGGTGCAGTTCGTGATTATAATATTTCTCTCGCTGCGAGTAATTTTCGTACCAAAATGTACCGGAGCAAAAGTCTATGCCAGCATACTTCTGATCGACGTAATCGTGAATTTCGTTCTGTTCTCGAATTTCTTTAAGCAAAACTATTTGAAGAATAATAAGCTCGAATGATACGTGAAACTGGATCGAACAACCACTTTTTAAACGAGCGTTGATTCGGTTAATTAATTTTCTTACCGGTCAGCAGTTCGAGAAAGCGTATCGGCCGGTGATCGGGATAATGACCATCATCGGGAATCGGTCTTCCCTTTGGGGTAGAAAGAACGAAGATGGGTGCGAGATATCTCGGCAATTCGAGATAGAGGAAAGTCGAACGCGTGTGCGAGGGGAAAAGAAAAACGCGGAAGGTTAGCCGGTCTCTTTAGCTCCGTCGCGGAGGGGTGTATGCACCGTGTACGTGTACGGACGGGCGGAATAGGTAGGAAGATATCGCCGGGAGGGGTTGGCCACGTGGCGCCGCGGCGCGCCACTCCGGCGCCAAACTCCCGCACACCCCGTGAAGCTCAGTTTCACTTCGACCCCCGAACCAGACGACGACTCTCTCGCCGCCCCCGGGAAAACTACTACTACTACTACTACCAGCACCACCGCTACTACTACTCGCGAACTGCGCCCGCTTCGCGCCATGTATCGACCTTGTTTCCCTCTAACTTCCCTTAGCGCGACCTTCGACCCGCGATGACATGCCCGCTTCCGCGTCTGCCACGAGGAATTTCGACGAACGACGTCGTTACCTCGAACACCCCTCTCTTTCATACTGTTCGAGGGTCGACGTAATAGGCATTGGTAAAGGAGCGAGATGAATCAGAATCAGGAAAGTAGCACGAGATACGATTCGGTATAAATTGTTTCTACTAGTGACGAATCGTAATAGAGAATCGTCTCTAATCTCGGTACACTCGAGAGACTGAAAACTATTCGATCGAGTCGATTCCTGGCGGATTTGTAAGTTCGAAAGAGAGAAGGAGAACCGGCGACGGGTCGGGCAGGTCGTGGAGTGGCCATCGTCGGCCGGGGCTAGGTCGGCACGGGAGTTTTCCCGTGCATCCGCCATCTTTATGGTTACGTCAGCATGTTTCAGTTGCCGGATCCCGAAAGTTTTCGCCCCGGCGACAAGATATTTCAAGTGGTCGCTCGGTCGCTCAGTCGCGATCGTCCCGGGCGCGCGTTGAAATATTGGACGGCTCTTTCTTGCAGCCGCATATTCTTCTACCACCGCCATCCGCTCGCACCCAACCCACCACTTCTCTTCATCGGCGCTAGCCGCCGGAGCCAGGCACCCCGAACCACCCTCGAACGGGAGGCCCACCCATCGTCTTCGTCATCCGCGGCGCTCGCTTCTTTTTCCCTTTTTCTCATTCCCCCCCGTCTCCTCGCAAAAACTTCGCAACTTATGAGTCGCGTATTAAAGCGGCTCGTCGTTAACTACCCATGAATGAGTTACACGGGGCCGACGCTAATTCTCAAATTGTCCAAAAAGAAACGGGCAAGTGTCTATTAATCCGTTCGCCGCTCGGGCGTGGGTCGAGGAAGAGCTACGAGGAGGAGCCCTTCCGGTTGGAAGATTGGTGAGGACGAGTGAGAATGGGACAGCCCGCGAGAGGAGAACGCGTTTCCGAGTGAAAAACAACGAGTTTCTTAAGGAAGCTGGAATCTTGGACACGCGATACTTTATCTCGATCGTTCTTACCCCGGCTCTGGTCCGCCTCACCGTTTCCTACGCTCCTTTAATTGAGACTTTATGAGGAACCGTTATATACCGTGTTCTTTGCCCCGTTCTTTTTGATTAAATTCTTTCTTTGAAACCACGTACCCTAAACGAAACGAATCTCGACCAACACCTCTCCTAAGAATTACGTCCATTCAAATTCCTATCGGTGATCAACTGCTCGCGGATAGCCAACGAAGAGCAATTTGGTACTATTAATATGACTCGTTGTCATCCGGTGGCATGGAAAATTCAGGACGCTCTAAACGGTTCCAAACTTAAATCCCGTGTTTACAAGATTCACGACGCATAACGTAGAACCCTGGAAGCGCACGAAGACCCGGGAGGGTTAAAATTTCAGGCGGATCGTGCCGGGAAGAGCCGAGCAGCGGGGAGCTAATTGTGAGTAATAGATTGTCTCCAAATACGGCGTTGATCGCAAATCGGTAGAAGAGAACCGAAGAAACGGGACGAAAGAAAAGGTAACGCGTCTCGCGAGAGGAGGGCCCGCGATTCGGCGTCGCGACGACGTCGGTGGACTAAAACTGTCACCCCTGACAAATCTACGGGCGTCGGTCCCTGATAAATTCAATTAAATAATTATACCACCTCTTCCCACTCTGGCAGCGCGCGGCTTCCTTCGCCAAGAACAGCGCGTCTCTACGTATCGCAGGGAACGCGAGAAGCCATTTCTGAAGTTTATAGCCCGGTCCCGGATCAGCCGTGGCGCTGAGGAGCGGGTAAGAAACGCGGAAGGGCGGTTCGTCTTAATATAAAGCGAGTTGGTAAGTTTGGTGCAGCCAGCAGAGGCTAACTTATAATGCGATTTGTTTAATCGGCGCCAACTACTTTGTTCCGGCCCCGCCGCCGTTTTCCGTCGCCCCCCTTTTCGAGAAGAACGACCCATCCACGGATACCCTTTCTTCTGCTTCTTCTTCCACTTCTCACACCTCCCCTTGTCCCTCCGCCGCCGGTCTCGAAACGATCCACGAGTATCGAACGACACCCTCTCTCGCTCTCTTCGGCCGTCTTTTCCTCCGCGGCCGAGTCAAGGGTCGAACGCCACTCTCCGGACTACGTAAGTACAAGAGCAAAGAGTGAGCAACTTTTATCCTCGACCCCCACGCGCACTGCCGACCACTCGCTCCGATTCCGGTCTGCACGATTTTTACGATCCCGTTTCAACGCCCCGGGTTGCGGCTGTAAAGCGGCCTTTCCTTTGCCGAAGCCGAATAACGTCGCGGAATTTTTCAGCTCTCCTTGCAGACGATTTATCAAAAAATTTCTGTCGCAAAATGATGTACCTACGATTCAGTTAAATCGATGGAATCCTATATTTAAATACATGTACGAAGAATAAATATCAGAAGAATCGTCGACGACGATTCGGTCAGAGAAAGGATTTTAGATCCTGCTGAATCGATCTATGATTTAATACGTCGTGCACCTACGTCGAGTTTAATATCAATTAAATGTAAATGAAGTTATCGCGTAATTGCGATCCGGATTTAAAGTCTTTGTCGCGTTAATTCGTAGAAAATCTCTCGATGCGATTAAACGTCCGTTAGGCAGCTCGCATGTATATTTATGATCCGTTTACAAATCGAGCTAGGCACCACCAAGTCGGAATCATCCCTTTTACTTCGCGCCGATCCACCGTCACTCCAGTTTCATCAGTCATGCCTCCGACAAAGTTACAAAGCTTACTAATGGTAAAAAGAAGACTCCCGACCGAGAAGGAGGATGCGCGTTCATGAAACGAGGAATCTTTTGTCGAAGAAGTTTCTACCCCGCGGAGATCGCAATGTTTTTTTATGAAATCTTGTTCCATATTTTTATCAGATCGCCGTGACCTTTGAAGTATTCATTAACTTCGTTTGAAAGCATTAACGCGAGCGAGATAGTATTTTCATTTAACATTAATATTCTGTTCTGTTGAATTAATCTAAATTCTTCCATATACAAAAAGTATTTTGCCGGAGGACACTGAGAAGGACGAGCATTAAAAATCTTGAACGACAAAAACCTCGTGTAATTGCCGCAGTGCTTGAAACATTTATCATTCGAAGGTGATTAAAGAATTTCTCCCTAACGCTGCTTAACGACCCTTCGTACAATAAGAATCACGATCGAGAAAGCGGTGAATATTTTCTCAACCGAATCGACGATACTCATTAAAAATATTGTTTCAAAAAATCCAGGGAGATAGGAGAGGCAGGACAAACGTAAATGGAGAGCGTGGCAGATCGAAGTCACGATCGACGGATGGATGGTCGTTGCCATGACGGTCTTTTCAGAACGAGGGAGAAGCGAATGTACATCTCGTTGCTCTGCGGTCGGCCATTGATTCCAAAGATTCCTCGCCCTTTCATTTCCGGCAATTACGCAACGATCTTGCTAATTTCGAGCTCTGCGAAGCCCGAACCATTCACCGAAACGCGATGCCATGCTCTCTGTTTTCTAATTACCTTCCCGGCCACTTCAATTGTTCCCGAAGCCTTACAATACCGTATCACCGTTTGGGAACAACCAGACAGTATCTTCTGACGAACTTCAAATTGATTTGTCACTTGGATCATTTAATATCTCACGGTCCATCGTCGAACACGGAATTAAAATCATGCGAACGATAATTTCATGGTTTTGGTTGAAACGTTAAAAACCGTGAAAGAAAATTTTACTGCGATTTATCGTAAGTGAAACACAGTAGAGAGTGAACAGATTAAGCTTACAACCTGATCGTTGAAACATGATCAAACAGACGTCGAACCTGATATTAGGCAGAGAGTAACGTGGTGACAGTTATTCGATTCGACGAGCAATCGACCGTGCTTTAAGGACCTATGAGCTTGAATACTGTTTGAAAAGCTTTAAAAGTGAGTGAGTGGGTAAACAAACGCCGGGGTTGTTTACCCTCCTGAGAACGTGGAGGAGAGCAGGTTGCTGCTTCTCTTCGATGCCGAGGGATCCGTTGATACTTTTCACTGTTATCGTGACCTATCCCGTTTCATTCTACTGGTACAGATTTCCAGATCCTGATCATTCGAATGAACGATTACAACGTGACGTTAAGCAACATTTCTGTTAAACGACGACAAAAAAATTTGCGTAACGAGTTCGCGTGTCAAAGGGTTGAAAATAATTTTTCTAACGAACGTCGCGTAGAAAACAGACACGGGTTCGAGGTACACGCGTTAACTAAGCGACTCTCGAGATGAGACGTCTTCTGACGGCGTCGTCGAGGGGGACGAGAGGAAGCGTCGCTTAGATGGCTACCGACCAAGCGGCGATGTAATTATTTCAAGGCCACTGAATACGCGATCGAGCAAACCCCTCGCATCGGATCATGCTGCTCCACTGATCCTGAGGCGTCGCTAATCTCCGATCCTTTCTAGGAAGACACATAGGTAGCTACGCGCGTACACGCGTAACCGTCGATAATCGTTCATGCAAACCATCCGACAGTGCATCCGCAGCGAGACGGGGGATGGGAGAGAACCTCTCTGGAGAACCGATTCCCGACGCGGCACGCGGAAGTGCGCTCTCGCGCACCGGTTTCGAGGAATTAAACCCGCTCGCTCGCGTGATTGTCGCGATCGATGATCACGTCGCTCGATAAGCCCCGGTTGACTGCTGCTCGACCGCTGAACCGCGGTGATAAGCCACCGATAAGACCTGGAAGGGATTAATTCCTTGGCTCGAGCCCCTGTCGTCATCGACGCACTCTCGACTCAAACCAATAAAACTGTCTACAAACCATTCTCGTTCTTCATCTCAATTTCATTTATAACACGTACGTATCAAAATATTTTAGAATTACTCTCTGAAAAGCGAATTTGCTCGCGCAATTTTTATCGCGAATTATGAGCGTGAAACAGCGCCAACTTCGAACGCGCGCAACTTATAAGTCAAGGCTACAAATTGCGAGCATGCTCGGTTGAACCTCCAGGAGACAGTAATTAAAGGGGCGAAATTTCTATCTCGCTGTATTTCGCTCGAGAAATAATTGCACGACTGACCTATCTTTAAGTCGTCCCCCACGTTTAACGTCTCTTTCGATTATCAAGACAATTTATTCGTATCGGATGATCTCGCCTTTAACGAACCCGGGATTCTATTTAACATTTTTAATATCGCACGCTACAGCTGTTTCTATTAAGGATTTCATCTTAACCGTCGTTATCGTCTCTTCTTTAGAACACGATAATAACGTTTCGTCTGTGCGAAAGTTATGACAAGAATAAACGATAATTTTTATCTAAAATCCTGACTGGAATTATTTTTGTCGAGCCGTCGAGGGATTAACCTTAAATCCTGAATCGGTGTTTCAATGAAGAATGGCACGTCATCGATGCCCGCCAATCATGGGAACCAGCTGCCGTCGATCGTCAGCGGTAAAATTGCGACGGGGAAAAAAAAAAAGTGGACGCCAACGCACAGATACACGTAGATAGTCCGCGAGCAGAAGGGGGTGGATGGAAACTGTCAGGGAGTTACCGCCGCGACGGCCGCATCAAACAAATGACCCTCCTCAATTTGGCACATTCACCGTGTAGCTTGTTGCGTTTTCATTCATTCCGCCATAGCTCGTCATAACGTCGACCCGTATGCTTCTTTCCCTTTCCTCTCTTATTCCCGGATTTTCATTTTCTCAAAGACAACAGTAAACATAGTCGACTTTCAGAGATAAAGTAAGAGACTTCTCTTCTCATTTCGATCTTTCCGATGTTACAAATATTTCTGAGAGGCATATTTTGTTTAATCTCGTATGAGACAAATGCTTTAATTGGCCACGAACGATCGGGATGAAAATCAGAGGAGGAAAACGCGAAGCATAAGCCAGCAGATATTGATTGTGCCACGCGCTTTTCATCCCTTGTCGCGGATTCGTTACACGCCAACCTTCATTTTCCCCGGTTATTACGTCTGTCCGCTCATTTATGCTCATTGTGCCTGTGTACAAAATGACCGGGAGCCATCGTCGAGCTCCCTCGTCCGCGATTTTTACTACACGTTGTTTGTTTACACTCTTCTTCATTCACGACGCACGCGGAAACATTTATCCACCCTCCGGTGTTCCGCGTGTGTATCGCGTGTCAATATTATTTGCTCCATTTCCCTGACGCATCTGCCTGGCTTCCGATCATTTTCCTTATTTTCACACATTCACTGTTATTCATTTCTGCGGCGTCCCAGGCAAATAAGTTTTGACTACACGACTCTATTCAATTCTTTCTATCCGCTGAATATCATCGCCTCTCGATGAGAACTTTGTACGTATCACGATATCGAGAAGAATTTATGATTACTCACTGTTTTTCCTATCGTCTGACCGACAACGGACTCGTACTACTTATTCTACCGGGAACAAAACATCAATTTCCTCGAGCTCCTACTTAATTGCTGATGTATGAATTTTTCTATCTCGTACGAGGATTTTAAACCGCCGAGAATGCTCGCTAGTTGACTTTATTGTACTCGTGGATCGAAAGGGTCGTGGCTGTAGGTGTGTACGTCGGTGCATCGAAAACAGCCGTGCCGCTCCTCGACACCGGCGTTGTATACACTTATTTAGCGTGTAAACATTCGGGGAACGGGGAGTGGGTTTGCCAGAGGAGCAACAAGTGCCCACCGGTGCACCCAATGGCTCTCCCTGGTTTACACGGACACGGCCTCGTACATACACCTGGCGAGGTGCGCGTACGTGCCTGTTTTAAACACGGATCCCGCAGGAATCAGGAAAAAGATTTCCCGTAAACGTGGAACGGCACATTCAATAAAATCGGAGATCACACGTGTTTTGTTTGAATGATTAAATTCCGGTATAATTTGTGAAATTCATTATCGATATCGTTTTATGATGTCCTCCCATGAAAAATTGTTGTCGTACAAAAATGTTGTTAAACGATCCGTCGTTAATTTCCCGTTAAATTGGTCGGTTCGCTTCTTATTCTCGGATTTGTTGGGGCATAAAAAAGCAGCTGAGGAAACTCTCGGTCCCCGGTGTTGGCAGATAGCCGCGTTTTAAGTTTAAGCCGCGAACCGGACAACCGGACCGGTTGTAATACACTGGACGATGCCAACCGGGAGCACTCGCCGCGCCGGAGATACGAGATTCTAGTGGACACAGAAGACGATTCAGAACTTCCTCCTTTTTCCGCGACGCGACGTTTATACGGGAAGAAAGCGTCCCGGCCAGTTTGGAACTCATGATACATGCGACGACCCCCCGCGTTCATAATTCTTCGGATAATATCGTTGTCCCTTTTTTTGCCTGGTTGCAAAGGGAAAGCGACGAGGAAACTGTTGCGGGTTTTCCTCGGGACCGATGTATCAAGCTTGGATGGAGCGACGGTCATTCGCCGGAAATAATTTTGATCAATGATATCGAAAGACGATCAGTCAATTTAATGAAACTGAATTATTTAAGTCGCCATCTACAATGCATTCACTAACGAGGAATCAGTTGAAAACTGTACATCCGGTCGCTTCGACAAGTCTGTTTAATCAAATGAGATATCATCTGATTAATGACAGAGGAAAAAGGAGAAGTTATAATCCGGCGGATTAGCGGACGTCATTTAAATATTTACACCAGGTGTGGTCGAGGCCGGGAAGACTTTGCCGGGTATTTACGGATCATAGCAATTTCGTACTTAGATAGAAGCCGTTTGAGTTATCGTGTTTTCCATTAAAAACTGAAATTGCGACCGACCGGTTGCGTTCACCTGAAAGCGATGGAATGTACACTCCCTTTTTTTTTTTTTTGTTAAACCACAGCTAAGAACTGGAATGAAATTCGTTTGAGCGAAGTTTAAATTACCCCTTAACTCCCGTGTCCGATCCGCTACCCGCGCTAATTGACTTAATTTCTTCGCTGATTACGAAGCTTATTTGCAGTTCGCTATGCCGTTCATCGCCGATTCCCTGCCTCCGATAGTTTTTACAATCATTTTTAATACGCGTTGACGGTGTTCCGGTTTATTAGGAACATCCATTAGTGAGTTGTCATATGTAAGAGAGAATTAATTATCGAGGATATTGAATTAACAATACGTATTTTAGTATGAAAATACAGACGCGCTGTGAATCTGACTAGCGGTCGTCAAGGAGGGACGAATCATTTTAATCACCGACGATGGGAAGAGGGTAAGTTTAAATTACGTTCGAAGGAGGGACTGTAGCGTCACATTCTGCCCCCGCGGCCATCATCGCGTTCTTTAACTTCCGCGGAAAGGACGGTATCCTCGTGGAAGTTAACTTTCTTCCTGATTGACGTTCGGTTATTGTCGCATTTGCATAACCCACCCTACCGGAGGTTCCTTTCGCTTCTGTCTTTCCCTTCTGTCTTCGGGATGCTAACCAAGAGACAAGGACGTGAGCCAGGAACCTGGAAAAGGTCGGCACCGGAGGGGGATTCTTAGCTCGGGAAAACGAGAGAAAGGTGGCTGGGTTCACGCGGAAAGAAGCTCGTCGGCGAGAGAAGAATGCGAGAACGGCCGCGTGTCAAATCGAATTTGCCTCATTTGCCCCGAGAGGAGCGGCGACTCCGCGGCGCGGGGAATCTATTAGAATAATTTTTATGAATCTAATTTTAAATTCCAGGGAACGAAGTTACTTTACTGTCACGCTGTCACCGGCTCTTTATTAAGTGGTCCTCCTCCTCGTCGCGCACCCGGTCGCACGACGAGCCATCGGAAACGAATAATTTAAATAATTTCCAGTCGTTTAATTTCCGCGCCGTACGTCTCGCGATAGGGAAAACGAGATTCGCGGCGATTACCGACGGATACCGGCCGATTGCATTATTCAAAATACCCGTCGACTCGGACACAGGTAAATCACGATGCTGATTAATTAACTCACTTCGTTATCGCGTTCTCCGTCAGTCACGATTGTGGTTCAACTCTCAGACTCCCGATTAAATTCAATGATATTTACTATCGTATTAAAAAAAAAAACTTTTAGTCCTCTACGAAACGAGCGATAGGCAAATGGTTTTCGTAATCGTTGCAAGCATCCGTCGTGGTCCACGGGGAGACCCAATTTTCCCCGGATCCGAAAGATTTTCAACGATTCTTGGGGTGCAACGGAGCGTGACGAGAAGAAGAAGGACCAATTACGATCGCCAAACGTCAGTCGGCATTATCGGATAGTTAACTCGGTAAATGGAGGAAAAAAATGCGAACTGCTGTTCCTCAAGACGCGATGACGACGACGACGATGATTACTTGAGGGCCGATGCCTCTACCGAGGAAAAAAAGCGCGCGCGCGCGTGGATCAAACGGAGCGTGGAATTCCATCGGGCAGATGGAGCACCGCGGCCTATATTCGCGGCTTATTTTAGGATCGCCACGATCCCAACGAGTCTCGGCACCGCACACGCGCAATTACAATTCGCCGAGGGTGATCCACGCGCCCTAAACCATGTGACACGAACTTGACGATCAATTAAAATGAAAAGGCACACCGCCGTTGCATCAGCTTAAATCGATATTATCGACGCGAGCCATGTGTCACAATAGTATCTCTCGTTCACCTTCCAGTTTCATCGAGACACGTAAATCGTTTCGTGTCTTGATAATAAAGTGCATCGTTTGCCCGGCGACTTAAAATCAATGAGTGGTATTCCCTTCGCGAGGCGTGTAACAACGGGGATGAAAAGCTCCGCGAGGAAAATGGAAGAAAAACGGCACGAAAACTCCTGTAATTCGTTTTTCAGTAGCATCCGTGTTAAATAGACCGTGGTAGTTCAGCGTCGCGCACCAACGGGACGACCGACGGCCACCACCGCTATAACACTTTTTCACGTTACCTTACAGATTTTTATTTCAAAAGTTTCCCTCCGCAGCGTCGCGACGCTAATTTACCCAACAACGCGAAAACGATACTCGCAGATGTTCAACCCCTTTAACCCGTAGCCCCGGCATTTTTTTTATTAATAATTTCCACGCCGCGATATACGGGCTAAAAGTAACTCGTCGCAGCCCGTCAATTTAATGGAGATGAAATCAGTGATAGGAGCAGTGCGGTTTATCAGTTGTTCGTAACGCCGTAATTATTATTACGTATTGATCGAGAGACACGTTTTTACTTTCGACGCTGATATCGTCTGACAGACTTGAAACGTGGACTGAATGAAAATGTTACGAATCCGAGTCGGTTTTAATTTATTTATTGACCCGGCTGAAAATGGAACGGGTATGAAATGTGTCGTGGAGTGTCAATTGATGCAAGGAAACGTATAAATGAATTGATTACCCGCACGTTTTCGTAACGGTACGAGTGTGTCGATGCCGACATCGATGAGACTCGTATTTCTTAATCAAGACACACGAGGTACACACCCGCAGCGTCGACCTTCGATCGGGCGATCGCGGGAGGACACCCGGTAGATACCGTGCGTGGCGCCTTGGCCTACGCACTCTGCTTGCGTAACACGCTGTACGTGTGCCTACAGTAACTTCCAAAAGTAACGAGTAAACAGTTCGATCGAAGTCGGAATAAAAATGTAATTAAATTCCAAGATATTACATGAACGGAGAACGCGAAGATTGTAGCAAGTTCAGTGACTGATTGACTTTAAATGAATTTTTTAAGATCAATGTTTAAGATATGATTCAACGTTGCTTTCAATATGTATGCAGCCATTAATTGGATGAAAATTTATTAATCTATAAACTCTGATAAAGAACCGTTTCATTGAAACACTTTTTCTGGTTACTGTATCGCGTGTGTGGCTGATCGTCAGTCAAGGCGACGCGGTGCGCGTCCGTGGCTCGGAATTTTCACGAGCGTTCAAAAATTTCAAACCGCACACGAACGTGTGCCGCGGCGCACGTGATACACGGACGACGTCTGCAAATATCTTTTAAACAACAGGATAGAGAGATAGCGAGAAGATAACGGCGGAGGTGGAGAGATTTATTCGGTGTTTACAACCCGTTGGCGTGTCGATTCCGGAGCAGAGGCTCGTTATCAGCTGATTACAATTTCGATATTTTGCAACCGGGTAATAGTTTCTCGATTAGATAACGCCGAGCTTATGTTTTCGTGGTTGAATTCTAAAATTATCCATCAAAAGAGAAAGAGAGAAAGAGAAAGAGAGAAAGAGAAAGAGAGAGAGAGAGAGACTTTCATATGAAAACTATTAATTTATAATAGTTAACAGCTGTTTAAATTATCAGAAGCAGTCATAGTGAAAAATAGGAATTCTTTGTAATTGGTTCAACCGATTTGGAATGCCAACATTTCGCGTAGGTAAAAAAAAAAAATGAACACGACACCGGCGGAATCGGGCAAACGCGTTGAATTAAAAAGTTTCACATTTAAAAGCTTTAAATTTAAAAGTACAGTTGTTTCGTGTTTCCCCTATTTTAAGTAGATACACGCTCACAGTGTATAACAATTAAATTCGAGTACAGACGGGGTACATCGCCAATGGCTCGCGTTACTACCGTTGAGGCACTTTGCCCAGTAAACAATTTTTTTTTTCATGAAAACAGGAAAGAATTGCATTTACACGACTGCGTAGGGAGAACGACGAGTGATTCTCTAAGCTATTTCAATGGTTCGAAAAATAATATAAATGCCTTTTACAACGGAATTCACTATTCGTATTATTCTCATGAAATTGTCAATCGCCGATCGAGAATCGAATTCGATTTGCACCGGGAGATCATAGAAATATTTATAATAAACATGAACGCTTTGCGCGGGCATGCATTTCCTCATATTTAAAATGCGTTTTATTACACTCTCAATTTTTATTCGCACTCGACAAAATTGTGTACCTGGAATTTCAACAACCAATGACTTAGCCCCACCCAGTTTTTCTAATACATATACATGTGTGTACGTATGTACATTAAACGCAGCCTCCAGAGATTCACAGAAATATCGCGAGTCTCACGAACTGGAAACCTTTCCCTCCGTCACCTTTCGGCCTCGCACACCTACACAGGCTGAAAAAACATGTTTCAGCTCGGGCATCTTTTATACGGACGCGATACAACGAGTCAGTCATCGACTAATCGACGACTCCATAGTTCAGGGAAAATCTGTGTTCCATTTCAGACTAATTTAACGTTCAAGTGATAAGAACATGATTTTGTATCTGAATTTCTTCATCTGTCTTTAAATTAGATCTCGCGACTATCTGTGGTCTCTGAATCGCGTTCTACACAGGAATTCGAAAGATCGAATCGAAGGTTCCCTAATTCCATCGGACGGGACGAGAGATCGTCGAAGCCACCCACAAGTCCGTGTAATCCACCGGACGTCTCAATATTTAATTTACACGAGGCGATCAGTCGTCCCGATAACGTCGTAACACCTTTTAAATCCGCTTGCACGGCGCGCGTTTCGGGTCTCGCTCGATCCGAGAAAAGTAGGCCAATGTGCTCGGCCGAAACCATACCGCGGGTCCGACGATATATTTCGTCTCCGCGTGCGTCGCCCTTCTTCTTCCTCTCGTACACGCATCTCTCGGCGCCACGTCACTCTCGTATATTCGGTCACCGTACGAGAAAACGAGAACTTTCCCGGCGACCATCGCCGGCTGTGACACACTTTATCTTCGACGGGGGTTCCAAACCCGAATTTATCGCGCCCAGCTATTTCCTCAAGGACGGACCGATTGATCGAATCCATTTACGCTTTGTCCCAAAGCCCGTCACGATTTCTCGTTACCAGACCTCACGACACTTTTCATTAGTTCATATCCTAAACGGAACGACGGTTCGTAAAATCGAACGTTGCATGCGCTCTAGCGAATAGAAACGCTCGTTAATAAAATAAGGTACAAAGATCCGGTTCTTGTTATCGATGCTTAGATTCATTCATACGACCAGCATCCTCTCTGGCTAATTAACTATTTAGCGAATGCCGGATCGTGTTCAAACGTGACTAATAACAACAGGCTAGGCGCCTGTCTAAATTTAACGCAGCCGCTATACTTAGCCCGTCAGAGTTTGTATTGTAGACACCGACCGAGTTATATGAATAGCTTATTGCGCAAAATAGAGAACGGACCAAGTGGTTATAATCGCGGTAATCAGCGGTGGGATAATATTATTATCGGCGCGCGCCCTCCGATTCGTTCCGTCCGAAGCTACGCTCGAAAATATATATCGCAACGAGATCACCGCCGGTTAAACTGGTTACCCGCGGAACAAGCGGCAATTTCAACCGCGATCCGCGATACAAATCGGACGTTTGTGTTTTGCCAATTGATGCCGGACCGGATCGAATCATCGCGGGCTAAAACTGATTAACGCCGGAATCATTTCGACCAAAGAAAGCTACACCGGCTTATCACGGCCGTAATTCCATCAATTTCAGAAAGTCATTAAACGGATTCCGGTCTGTTTGTTTCCGTAATTAAATATCCGGTATATTCGTTTCTAATTAAACAGAATCTTTCCGTGTCGTACGGTCACGCGAATATTAAGATTTTTATAGATTCATAAGTAGCATTGTAAAAAAGTTGCTCGTGTCATTAATTGGCGATGGCGGAAGGTCAATCGTGCTCGATTCAGTCGCACGCTAACGGTAAAACTTCGAGTCCTTCGACGTGTATCATGGTCGCCGCGAGTTACAGAGCTATATGGAACCGAAGGACGTTAATCACGTGAGAATCGCGGGAAGGGACGCGGTCGAAGTTTACGGGAGAGGAGGAGAAGACACGTGCACGAGAGGAGAACGTTCACGCGTAAACGGGGAGGCGTGAACGCGGCCCTCTAATGAGAACGAACGCTTAACGGTTAAACACCACTAGACGGCCCCCGATCTTGAATAATTCATCGAAAACGCACGCTCGACCAGGCGACCCGGGAGCACCGCCCTAGACCTCCGCGCACCCATAGTCGTAGGGGTTCGGCGAGAATGATCACGTTTCGAGGAACGGACGGTTCAAGAAATCTGTCAGATCCTCGCGATCCCTCGTTCTCTTCTCCCGCGTTTCCGTTTACTGGGAAATATCGAGTTGCGCGTTATCTCGACCAATCGCAGACAGATTATAAAAACTGAAATGCGACCCGAGTATTACGCGCGCCGCACCCTTTTCCCCGACCGCGGAAACGCGCTCGCGTTACATAAACGTGCATCGATGGGACGTTTATGCAATCACGCTCCTCCCATTTTTAATCGACGCTTTTTTCTCCCTGGCCGGACGGTGGGATCGCGGCACGAGATTTCTGCCGGGATCAGGAATGCGCGTCGGCATTCCTCATTGGCATATTACGATGGAATCGTCGAGGTCGCCTGGTTCCGCTGCGACCGGTGGCAGGGGAACGAGCAGAGGAACGAGTCGTCGAAGAGAGGAAGCCTACCTCGGCGGAGGAGGCGGCCACCGGTTTTGTATCTATACGTGTGAGGAGAGGAGGATCGACCGATCGATACGGACGACACCGAGGCCTGTACGACCGCGGAACTGGGTTAACAGAGCTACCCCCTTTTGCACGAACCCCACCGAACGCTGCGCAGAAGTAAATCAAAAGTTTTTTCCCCCTCGCGATGACCGGGGGCTGATACTCCTCGTTTAGTTTTATCCCTTGCATGCGCGACTTTTTTGCGACCCGCTTCTTTTTCTCTCATTTCACGTTTCAACGAGGTATTATCATCCGGGCACAAAAAGCTCTGTTCGAGCACCGAGTCCGATGAAATATAAATATAAAATTAGATCTCGATCGGGCGAACGATTCGCAGAACGCTCGGGAACTTCGCAGATTATCACCAGGAAAGGAGAATCGTTTTCGTTCTGACAGAACTTTTACCACTCGATCATTAAAAAGTCGAAGTTGCGGCGAATGCGCGCGGTATAATTTCGAGAATCACACGGTACATGAGTCTAATTGAACGACTTCCTGGCAACGAACAGATTTCGCGTAACTCGCGGCCGGCCGAGTACGAAACTCGCGGAACGGGCGAGAACGAAGATCACCGCCACCCCGGGCCGGCGACCGATTCCGCCTCGCTCTGGAAACTTTTCGAGGTGGCGGCGGCAAAAACGACGAGCTCCCCGCGACGAAAAAGGCAAAGACGCGGCGGTGGGTTGGGTGGTTCGCGAGATACGCAAAGACAAAGATAGACGCCGAAAAAAGTACAGAAGAAAAAGAGGAGAGAGAAGGCGAGGGAGGGAAACGGAGTCGCTGGGTCGAGGTGGCGCGTAGGTGGAGGACGCGAGGTGGAAAGGGGTTGAGGGTTGCCTGACACTGAGCCGGTGGGGGAGGAAGCTCTCTCTCTCTCTTTCTCTCTCCTCCACCAACTTTATAATTCTTGCGACGCTTTTGGGGAATGAGATTGTCGGCGCAGGGGCAGGGGTGGCAGAGCGAAGGGGTGGTTTAAGGTAGTCCGCTGGCGCCAGTGACGTCTGCCGAATAGCTGCTGACTTCCAGACTCCTGCAGTTTCGGCTAAGTGGTTCCCTTTTGCCCCACTTGAATGTCTGCACACCTTCGTCCTCCCACCCCTTTATCTGGCCTCGCGCGCCTCACGATTTATCGATTCGTCACAGAGACCCGTCGATCTACGCGTCTATACAACACGTTACATGAAGTACCCTCCTGTCATCAATTTTTAAATCTTTCTTCCGTCCGATAATTAATATTGCTTCCAATTGCATATAAAAAAAAACATTCTAATAATTCTAATCGTTCACTTTTGAATCTCGCTGATATTTTTACTATTAGCCGCATATTTTACAATACTTTAAATTTTCCTCGATCTCGAATAGCCCCGTCACTGTCTAAACTGGCTGCTATCTGCACATCTCGACGGCGCATAACCCGAAAGCAATCAGAACAGAGCATGGGGTTCCTCGGCAACTTCGAACGCCTATTTATCCCCGACGCCGATAAACGAAACGGGCGTACGGAAAATTTTTATCCATATCGATGAGAATCGTAAAAGGAAGCCGCGTTTCCTTGCCAACAAGGTCGTTTCCGCTCGGCTTTAATTGACTCGTATGAAAGCCAAACTAATCAACCCTGTCCTTCTTTCAAATTGATTATAAGACTTCTCAAAAGTTCTCTAAACGCTTAATTACAGGACGTATGTAGTGTACGGAAAACGATCCATGAAACACACGTGGCTCTCCATTAATTATGATCGTCTCCATAATTTCGAAAAAAAATATCTTATAAAGTTTTAAATATATTTGCCAAAAATTGTAAAAAATGACGATTGGAGTTCGATCTCTCTGTTTCACAATAGATCGACTGACAAGTGATCCACAATCAGCAAAGAGGATGAAATTCGTGAACGTGGCGCGGTCGCGAGTTACACGTAGCAAGATCCAAAGTTGAAAAGCCGGCAGGGAATAGAAACGAACAGGAGGAGGGGCGGGAAAAAAAAAGATAGATCGATCCGGAACTAACGGAAAACGGGCATTTCGCGTTTCATGCATCGAACAAACTGTAGGAATGCCGGAGGCGCTAATATACCAGGGCGTAACAGCAGGCAGGTAGCGTGTTTTTTCAGCGCGTCCACTCGCTGAAAAATATTTTGCTGAAAGCTAATATCTATCCGGGATACGCCGATATATTCCGTACGTGTAAATACTATCCACCCGAGTTTCTCGTAGAGGCAACGAAGTAGTCTCTCATGGTCGGTCGACCCCGGGAGAGAGTGTACCCGGGAAAAATGAACGCGATCCGTCTACGTATCAATATATTTTTCCAGACGATACGGAAGCGGCCGTGTTTTACAATCGCCTACGGGACGCAGCATCTTTTTTTTTACGACCGAGTACCTTTTATTACTTGGACCAGTTTCGAAGCTGCATTGTCCCTCGAAACTTTTTCGAAGTCTGACGAATAGCTTGAAACTTAATATCCAGACTCTCGCACATTCGCTAATTGTACGAGACACCCGACTTTCCATCTGGAATCATTTTTTTTACGGGAACTTTTTCAGAATACACTGAGACAATGTATGCATTAAACCGTTGAATAAATTCGTGTGAAGATTGTATTGCATTAGGGAAACGGCACGCGGCGAGATTGTGAAACTTTTAAGCGGGGGATCTGAGAATTAATGCGTTATTCCAATGATACTTGATACACTGTACAATCTGACTATGTTTCAATGAATTTCTAAAAAGTCTGCTTAGTTAAAATTGCCTACAACTTTTCGGTGAGCCTCAGCAGATTAGCTTGAGAAGATTTCATTATCGTAACGAATATCAAATCTCATTTGGAACCATTCTTAATTTCCGAAACGTCGGTCAAAACATGCGAAATCGTTTTTCCTTTATTATTGGAGCTTCAATCGAATGATTTTTTATCTCAATATTATACCCGAACGAGCTGTATTCAGAATTAACTGGCCGAATAATTTTTGAAATATGCACAAGCGAATAACGGGGGATCACCAGAACGAAACTGTAACATATTAAACTAGTTGCTTCTCGTTATTATATTTTAAAAATCGAGAGGTAAAGGATTACGCGTTATTAGGTAAAAAGTTACGTCGAAACAAATTATTAATGTCTTCGTAAATTCGAGCTTACCGCGCCCACTCCTACTCCTCAGTATAAATAATTTACGACCATTTATCTCCGAGTTCATGATCGATAAACCACCCCCCTGATTTACGCATTCTTTAAAGTTGACTACGATTTCTTTTTAAATACAAATGAAAGACTTTTATGTGACCGTTTTATATTAAACACGGCCACTAACTGAATATTATAACGCGCAATTAAAAGAACATTTTATTGAAGGTAGGAAACCGGTTTTTAATTTTTTCGTCTCGCCGATTATTACAAAATTTCGCGTTTCAGAGCCTGGCGAGGCTCAAGTCCTACGGAATGAAATTACGACCGTGGGAACGATCGGGGCAAAAACAAAATCGCAACAAATTTCGGTGCGCAATCAGCAGCAGCCGAGAGAACGAATCCGGGATGAAAAACCGGCGGCCGAGAGTCGATCGTAAGCCCTTCCAATGTGTCATGATTTCCGGAATTATACGGGCGCTCGTTTAAAACCGGACTCCGCGCTCCCGATTAACGCGAATCAACTTATTAGAGCTCGATATTCGCAAATCAGAATTACACCATTGCCCCTTCTTTCTCGTTCGAAGTACGGAACGTCCAATTTTATAGATCGACGAGGCAAGTGTATCTCTATCGTCAAATCATATTTTTCAATTGCTCACGAGTATAGAATCTCATTGTTATCATGTTTCTCCGAAGGATGCAAATATTTTCGATTTAATTCGCCTTGCCAGTAACACGAAGCATCGTATAGAAAACGATTTATAAAATGTTGTACCAGTGAGAACTGTTATGAAGTAGTCGCACAAATATTATTTTACATCCGCGGGAATCAAAGTTGTCCGGAAGCCATTTTCCTATGAATTCGTGTACCTTCCACGTGGCCGGCAAGGCAAATATTTGTAGGCTTCGAGACCGTCTCGCGAAGATACGAAATAAGAAAAAAACTGTTTTCCACTTCGATCATCGTCACTCGACCAGCAGTGATCAATAAAAATTGTTACACGCGAAGCCGGAATATTTTCCATTAGGAATCGCGAATCAAATGACATTGATTTAAATGACTCACCGATGAACTGCCCCTCGGACGCAGTGTTCCCGTCTGTCAACGAACGACGACGACAAGAACGAAGGTGGTGTCGAGGGCAGGGGAGTCCACTGCTAGTGGACCCACGAGGGAGGCGCGGCTGGAGTCGCCGCGTTTGTGCTCACGTATACTCCCGCGGGTGCGTTCCCGGCGGTGGTACCGACCACCACGTTGTTCTGGGAGACGGGACCGTTCTGTCCGATGTTACCATCGCTGACCTGGATCGTCGTCGTGCCCATCACGCCCTGCTGGAAGTTGAAGTCTAGCGTGCCGTCCATCGACAGCTCGTGCTTAATTACCTACAAATATATAAACGTTCTTCACCATCTTCTGTACCCCTCAAAAGATAAATGAAACTATACTGTGTAACGAATATACGATTCATGAACGTTTATAAATTTTAGACATACACGAAATCGAGTAGAAACAAGTAGTTATTAAATAGTAAGTCACCTCCTCGACGTTGCAGTCGAATCCACCGTGCAGCGATTCGATGTTAATGTTTAAATCGTCAAGGAGCGAGGAATTATTGAGCGCGCCCATCAATTGTCCCATCATCGTGCTCGGCGACGGGCCGCACGGCGTGGACGTATGCGTCGGGCTCGTTGCCCCCGTTTGCTGTTGTTGCTGCTGTTGCTGTTGCTGTTGCTGCGACTGCTGGCATTGTTGCGTCTGCATCATGTACTGAAGAGTTTGCTGCTGGTTATTCCCAAGCGTCGTGGGACTCGGCTCGCTCTGTTGATACGACGGCGAGGTCCCAGCTACTGCGCTCAAATTCTGATATTTCGGAGAAAAGAGAAATGGTAGTAGGATCGAAGGATACGATTTCAGAAATAGAATTCGTAATCTTTTTCCCGATTAAAAGATCCGATTAATCGTCACTTGCATCGCGATTAAGGATGTATTGGTTATACAGTCAATCCCAAAAGTTTATGCACTTTAGAAACGCATTTTTTAAAAAGA
>NW_017179105.1:2264749-2285507 GCF_001652005.2 Ceratina calcarata
CTTTTTAGCACGTAGCTATTTATTATTAGCATTATTCTTTCGACGTCTGATTTCTTTTTAATTATAGGAAATGCGTTTTTCTAAGGTACATAAACTTTTGGGATTGACTGTATTTAGCTAGAAAAACCGGAAGCTTCAAAACCTCAAAATAATTTATAATCGGAGATATCGGATTTTACGTGACACGTCCATCCGGAACTGGCGAAAGAATATGAAGCTACTGGTATCTAAAGATAATTCTATTTTTCTACAGTTATTCAAATCTGTCGGTCGAACATGAAGAAAGGAAGAACGTTCCCTAATTCGCAAAACGATACAATTCCCGAAACTGGGATTATCCACCCCTTCCGATGAATCAGAAGCCTCGACTACACTTTGTTCCTTCCTCAGCTGGCGAAAACCGTTCTTTGTTCACTTACCATTTGACAGGCGCACGGCTGGAGACCGTGGATCGGGCATCTCTGCGGATTCGCCGATTGAGGAGCCGGTTGCAACGCGAACGGGGATGGATTAGGGAACGGGGGGCTATTGCTCCTCGGATACTGGGTCTCGTAATAAGACGGCGGCGGTCCCGTCTGCTGTTGGTGGCTCGGCGGCGACGTCTGATACATTTGATAGGACTCCAGTTTCATCGTTTCCGCGAGGTTACCGGCTACGGTTCGCGTTCCGTGAAAAGAACGTGTGTTAATTAAATCTGATCGACTGAGTGGCTGCCTAACCGTTCGTTTCTCATCCGTCCCGTGCCGTCGTCTATCTTTACATACAAGTTTCAAGTACGAACTCAGAAACCACAAGTCACAAACGGTTCAGCTTCTATCTTTCTACGTATTCGTGTGAGAGTTTTACGGTTTTATGCAACGTCAAACACCCATGTGAAAAAATACTTGTGGTTCCTATATTGCAACAACGAAAGTCGAGTGCATACTATAATTACTCGAAAATAGAGCGATCAGCCGTCCAACAAAAAGTGAAAAAACGCATGCTCTGCGCCGTGTATCAAAGAATGCGGTGCGATAGAGAAGGAAAAATAGTACGAGATAGAAAAAACGGTGTACGTATATAAATGAACAGAGAAACAAAGAATGCTTTATTTAAATATAAATATATATACATGTACGTATGTATATATATATACGAAAATTGAAGTGCGTACCTAATTGTTCTGGGCTATAAGGTGTGTATGTCGGTTTCCATTCCTGTTTTCCAGGGATCGCCGGGATTGGACTTAATCGACCACAGGACGAGGCATTGCTCGAAGCTCGAGGACTCGAATAAAAAATAGTTCAAATTGTATTTTAAATGTGCAGATATTAAAAGTACACGCTATACGAAAGAGAGAAACAGAGAGAACGGAGGAACTACCGACGTACTCGGCTCGCCGTCAAAGGCCTGATACTCGCAAACGCAAGCGGGAGCGGTGCGTACATTCGGTAGGAAAGCGTAGTACGTGAAAACTCTTTCTTTCCGTTTGTTTACTTTTTCGTAGCGTCGAAGCATCGCGGCGTGTTCGTAACGAGGAAAAAAGATCGTAGAGAATTCGTCTTTGTACCGCGTTATTGTACGACGTACAAAATGCATTAACCTTTCAGTCGAGTCGTCACCTACTCGATCGGTCAATTGAAAGGTTAACCACTCGGCTAGGACAGATATTTACAGTGATTCGTCTACCTCAAAAAATAACGACGATGCAAAAGTTTCTACGAGACGAGTCCGAAGTAGAAATCGTCAACTACTTGAATTGAGACAGTTTACAAAGATAACTACATCCAGCCGCATCTACTGCAAAATTAAACTCATCGCATACCAATTTGCTACATACATACATACCTGTCGATTCTCTCTTTATATCGTATGCTCCTATTAGACAAAAACAGAGCTTTACTTCAAAGAGGAAAATTCATCTTTAAAGGAAGAAATGAAAACTAAAAGATCCAGCAGCTCGAACGAAAATTCTCGATAATAATTCCCAGCTAAGTGGTTCGCAAAGCGTAAACGGTGCCAGAACGTGTGCCGTACGTTTTTAATGTACTACGTAGAATTGGAAATAAAATAAGCGTGAAAGGTGGAACGTGGGTGATACTCACCGGAACTCGGGCGATAGCTGAAATCCACTGCCGGGCTGAGGCGGGCTGTCCGGGAACAGGTCCAACCCTTCGTTCACGCTCGGAGGACTCGTTGCCGATTGCAGGTCCGACTGCAGACTCCCGTTCCTCAACGCTTCGATCTTCTTCCTCGCACGGCCCCGATGTTTCTCCAACTTCCTCGCCTCCATGGTCAACGCCCTGCGAGAAATTCGACAAAGTGACAACCAAGAGCGGCACCCGCGACAGCGGAGACTCACGTAAATTAGGGCGTACCTTCGGCGCGATTTCCCTGGCTTCGCGTCCCGATTTATCATCCACCAGGAACTCTTACCGGTGCCCTCGTTTTGCACCCGCATGAATCTGCTGTGCAGGGACAGGTTGTGTCTTATCGAGTTCTGCAACAGAACCGACGGATTCGTTCAGATGAGGTCGATGTGAATATTATATCGGTTCGCCGACGATTAATAAAATCGCCGGAGCACTCGAGTCTGCGAGTAACTAGAGAACGTGAGATATCCTCGTGGAGAGGCAATAGAATTCTTGTAATTTGGAAAAGTTTCCAGCCAGGAAGGAATATCAATTCCTGGGAGAAAGTAATTTTTATTCGCAGCGGTATCGTATACTGGATCCTTACGTAAAACAGGCATCTCCCTCGTCGCGCGTTGCACGGACGACGACAACGACGAGGACGACGACGACGGTGCCCAAAGACAAGAGAAAATTGTTATCGCTTCTCGACGGTACTTTCATATTAGGGTAGAAAGCTTTCCGAAATTTTTCGGAAGAGAAGGGCGACTAGGTACGTCGTCGATTCAATTTGCCTAATGAACAAGTTCCCCCTCGGTGCTCCGCGATAGGACACAATAAAACGCGGACACTTATGACTCACTCTCGTCGAATCGATATCTCTGTACACGGTATAAAACTGTTCGAACGCGATCGGAGTTCCGTTACGCGAACGTACGATGAGACAGTAAAGAGGAACTGGTATCGAGATATCGATAGGAACGAGATAGCACCGCTCCTAGCTTCCGTCATAAATTTTCTACGAAATTGAAATTATAAAGTTGCTGTAAAAGATCTCGCCCGTTAGATAAGCCCCTTTAATTCCGAACTGGATTTATCGTCCCACTTCTGCCACGGGTCACAATTTTTTACTGATTTATGGATTCCCTTCGAGATTTGAACGTCTGCCTCGCGGGCAACAGTTTTCAAAAATGAACGACGTGAACGATAAGAAAATCGGACGAAGAGAGCCGACGTTAACACGGGATCACTCGTTCAAACGAGCTACTTCTAAGCCCAATTAAACGGTATCGCGCGACGGTCTGATCCCGGTTTTAAGTAGTTTCCGCGCGTCGAGTAAATCCGCGAGCCCCATTACTTTTAGTACACCGTACCCAGCGTGTCCCCCGTGTTTAACCGAGGACACCGTTCTTAAAAGTTGACCGGGCTGTCCCGATGGACGGCCCTCGGGGGCTCAAGTATTTATCTGCAGAGGGTCGGTACTCGCGTCGCGATTACCCGACGAGGATGCTTTTACGATCGATTCGCATCGTCGATTCCTTTTACCTTTTCATCGTCGTGGTCGTCGTCGTGACGGACTCGTAGGGTTTCGAACGACGACGACGACGACGACGTTCGATCCCGGGGCTATTCGAGTCGTTCGCTCTTTACAACCCTATCATCCTCGCCGCCTCCATATCGGCGATGCGCCTCCGAGATGAAGACGTTTTCGGCGCCGCGATTCTGATTTTTAAATCGACGCTCCGGTCATTCGACGCCGGACTCGATTCGATTCCCATGCAATTTGTTTTCCACCCATTTATCGCGAGAGATATCACGTCGGAATTTCAATCACCGGACGAATGAATTTTATTCCGATGTAAGAGAATCGGAAAATACAAAGCGTATCGAAATCGTCTCGCCGGATCGTTCCAGTCGAACGATGGCCGATCCGTTTTTGAGTCGTTTCGAAACTCGGCGTATCGAAAAAATATTTAACAAGCTTTTGCGTCAAAAGGAATCGAGAATAAAAAAAAAAAAAGCGATTCGGAAAGAATTGGCAAACGAGCGCAGGGCCGCGAGAGGGGGACACAAAAGAACAAACGTTCCGCCGAGGTAAAACTTTTTCTTTGATCAGCAGAATGAACGGGAGAAGTTTAGTTAAAATCGGTCGCGATACACCGGCGGTTGCCAGACTTTGTTATCGTTAACGTCACTGAAACGCTTAATCACGTACACGATGCAACGCGTCCCGATGCAGCGTGCAAGTGCGTCGATCGATGCGTAACGAAACGGCATAGATTGTATTGACCGTGACGACTTTATGCGAAACAAATGTCATCGGACGTGAAACAGGATGGATTTCCATTAAAAATTTGTTTCATCACGTCGGATAATTACTTGGAGAGATCGTCGTTAATTGCCCCGGGGCAAAAAAGGATTCAGTTACCTGATGCACTGGCCAAAGAAATAAAGATGCCGAGTCACAAAGAATGATTGATGAAAAACTGGCTGAAGACGTTTGGAAAAAAAAGTGAATCGACTATCGCGATATCTAATTGACATGGAGAGTTTGAGAAAAGTTCGCAGATGCTCGACCGACAAAAATCGGTGAAGGGACCTCTCGCCCGTCGAGATACCTTTCGAAGCAACGGTGTTCAAGGGTCGATGCTGCATACATAGACGGTCGCTGATTCCGTTGGCCGTGACCGGCAGATAAACTCTCGGGCAGTTTTGTCAAAGAAACGGTGTAAAGTCTGGCTCGAAAGGAGCCAAGCGACGAAGATGACCACGGACAGGCCGAGCCTGGTTATCTCCCCGGCCAGAATGGACTGTATAACGCGCAATTTATGGAATGTATACTCGTCTCGACTGTCCCGTGGCTATCTTCCGCAAAGGCGACGAGATAAGGAAACTCGAAACGTCGTTCCTTTCGAAAGTGCGAAACCCGCGTTTGATCCAGAGCCGAATCGGCGCAGAGAAAATTATGCGGCTCCCTTTAATGAACTCGTTTCATGTCCTCGGACATAGAAGCCAAGGGAGTCGTACAATTTTGAACGTATCACCGCGAGCGAACCAAACGACGTGACTTGTAATCGTCTGTTTATCCGACGTCGAATTTGTTCTTTTAATCGGGAATTGATCGTGTTCATTATTAACCGCGAGTACGCTTCACCTTTCGGATACAATTCGTCAGAGGGAATTCGCGATGGGGCACGATTTGAATAATAAACAACGATCGTTAGTCAAATATGACACGAACGCTTTAATTTTTCATTCGCACGTGAGCATAAAGTTGAGGAGTCGCGGCAGCGCGCGATGGTATCGATTCGCGATGTCATCGAATTCATTTTTAAATCATGTCCACCACGAGCTTCTACCGTGCTTTTAAACTCGCCTGCATGCACGCTCCGTCGTCCTTGCGACCCATTCTTCGTCGAAATTATACCTGATCGAATCGCGGCGAACTTCACAGAACTCCATACCAATTATGCAGAAAGATAAAAATTAGAAAATGAACAAAACGACGAGAACGGAAAGGGACTGCGGATTATTTTTATAATAGAGGATGTGGCTTTTGTCTTGTCGAGATCCCGCTTCCTTCTGACGCTTCTCTATGGGTAGGAAACGAGCTAGAAGTTGCGGCTTGGTAAACCGCGGTACAAAACATCTTTCGAACAAAGAAAAAGTTGTTATCATTGGGATTCCGGAAACGATAACCCTGACCGTCGGCCAAATGGAAACTAGTCTATTTTAGAACCTGACAGGAATCAGAATTCGAAATTCGCAAACGAAATTATTGAAACTATTTTAATCGACGAATTTTCAGTCCCATCTTTTATGAACAATGCCGCGTTTAACAACCGCTTTGTGAGGTTGACGCCGGTAATTAGATGGTCTGAACGGGAAAAGCGATCGGCCAAGACTGCCAACAAGACCATCCCAGCAATCTGCACGAACATCTCGGTACACATTAATTCAATTCCATCGACGACGGGGTCAATTTCGTAAAAAGCATTTGCCGGACTATCGAAGCGGGTATCGATCGATCGCGCCCGCAAACCCGTTTAATACATACCTGTGTCCACCGACCCACATAGAGGAACAGCAAAATCGTGAAACGACAGAGGAACATCCCGGTTATGCCACCCCGAGAATTCGCGGAGACCTTAATTAACCCTTTCGTAGGAAGAGAGAATCCGGATCCTCATTACATTACCGATCGTTATCATCATCATCATCATCATCATCATCATCATCATCAACTGTATCAGACAAAAATACGAGTAAGATAAATAATTTTACGTATCGCTGTACATTAATACGAGATCGATAAAATTCGTTGGCTAGCTTCGGCGAAGATAAACGTCAAAGGGACATTGAAAATGTTAATATCCGATAAAATCGCGTAACGCCAGAGGAAAAAGACAACGTACAATGGTTTTCCATTTGCTCTCGCATTAAAAATCTTCACCGGACGGTGGCATGGCAATGAACGAGAATTGATGAGACTGACGTGACGCGGGAATCATCGAATCGGTAAATTTAATTTAATCCCCGCAGCGGAAATCGAAAAATGATACCCCGCGCGATTAATTTTTACCGGCGCTCGCATTAATTACGCTAGAAATTAATTTAATGATCAAAGCTGATAAATATTCCACGGTGCTTTGTGAGTCGAAAATATCGGGAGGCTGATACAATTCGGAAAACGAACAATCGAACCATCTGCATGGTCTTCACTGTAGGCTTAAATCCATTGTGCTTCACGCATGGATTGGAAAATACAGAAAGAATTCGATTTATCACGTGGAACGTTCGTTTTTCCGAATCGAATCCAATGATCGCAATAAGTAAATAAAGAACGCGCATGATTTTTCTAAGCAGAAGTATTTCCGTCGGCATGTAATAGGACTAAAACAGTTTAGGCAGCGGAATTCGCGTGTTTCAAGAAGAGCGTCTGGGTGCCACGCCAAGAAGATATCTGCGCGTAATTCTCCGACTCCGGGATCCGGTTAATTCGGCACGGGACTCGCAAGCTGCGCTGAGAGGAGCGGATTCCGCTTGATTGCGACCACTCAAATCAGAAACCGAGACTGGCAGCCAAATGCAAGATCGAACGTTCAATTCTGAGTACCGTCTGCCGGTCGAACTGGCAACTGAGACCGGGGCTGCCTAACAAGAAAGCACGATCGAGAGAAAAATGAATTGGGAGAGGACACTGGCAACCCCGAACCGTAAGGGAATGAACGAGAACGATCGGCAGAAATGGATATAAGAGCGAAACAGTGGGCCAACTCGCTAATCCTGATCTTCGATCGACTATTCACGTTAACAACTCCAACCACTTTCCTCTACATTTCCCTGTTCTACTCTCTCTTTGATGATTCGCTCTACTCTCTACGAAGAACTGCATCTTCGTCTAAAGAAGAGGCGACTCCCATTGTCAGAGAAAATAGTGAAAATGTTGCGAATCAATTTCACGCGCGACAATTTCATCGTTTCACATTAAGAATTTCAAGCGAAGCATTGTAATGCTCGTTTAATTTATTCACGGAGTTGTTGAAATTCGAAACGGCTGTTCCGGACGCGGGCCTGAGCAGGAAAAGTTTGGAAAACATAAAACGGGAGAGGAAGGGTTCGATCAATTATCTGCACCTACGATAAACTTTCCAACTTGCCGGGGATATCGGAACCGGCTCTTTTCTATTTGCCGATATTTCAGCCGCGATAAAGAGAGTCTCTGGCTCGAGACCGGACTCTCCGATAAAGGAATCTATTACCGCGGACCCGCCGAATTTTTCAGATTACAATATAGCGTTCCTTTATCTGACCAAAGGGAATATGCCCGGAACCCGAAAAACCGGACAGGAAGCCAGACTTTTCTTTCCTCTCCGATCAGAGATTTGTGGCCTTCCGCGTCGAGAGATTTTATTGGAAGCAACATCGCTGACGTCGCTACTTCCGCGTGTTAATATTAATTACCCTTGTCCTTTTCACAAATCAAAACGCTAAATCAAGTCGATCGCATTGATTTTGTTAAGATCTACTTTGTACGGATTCCCTTTGTTCAAATCTATTTCTATTTTATTAAAGCCCATGGACAATGAATTCTCTCGTGAATCACGTTGCAGTCAATAATGGAACGCGAGGTGCATTAAAAATCAGGATTCGGCGTGTATTCCATCGAGGAGGAGCACGGTCGAATTCCAGCTCCATCGTCGAGCAACTGTCATTTTTAGAAACGCACACGGAGGACGTTTTCGTCGCGATACAAGTAACAGGAGATACTGGTCAGAAGTGGAAAAGGCTTTCGCTCAAATTAGATCCGTCGACGTGGCGCGGCCCGCCCGATTCTCCCCCCACCGCAATTTATACGCGGTAGTATTTTTGCGCAATTTGTGCCGGTTATGAGGACGTGCAAGCGCGCGATGGTTCCACCGTGAAAAATATAGCTCGAATTTATCGCGGAGACCGAGCCCACCCTTCCTTTACTCTCTCCATCACCGACTGAATATCCATTATCCGTCACTGTCCGTGGGTCTCGAGAGTGACTGACCCGAGGTGAAATTATACGATTCGCGCCGAGAATCATCCTCAAAACCCTGTCACGCGTCAATTTGTTTTACCAATGATTCTTCCGTTCTCGCTCATAAATATTGAGTCGCGTCTACATTCGCGGAATTGAAATAGAACTCTATGAATGAAATAGAACTCGAGTTTAATGATTAAACGTATCAATGAATGGAATCTCAACTACTGAATAATTATTGTGTACTCGCGATACGATCTTCTAGAATAAAAAATAGGAAAATTCTGTACACAAACGAACCGATCTCGTATATGTTTATTTTTATATACTATAATTATATAAGTTCAATGAACCGACGTATAAGATAAGATTATCGTCGCTGCGTTTATGAAAAATTTTAGATATTCTCCTTAGAAGATGCCTCCGTCCTCGCAAGCCCTTGGGTCAGGTTGGTAATTCACGAGAGGCAGCGTATGATGAATGCCCTCGACGCCCACGCGGCGTCGCGACGCCCGGTGCCCTCGGGGCGGCGCGGCGAAACTAAATTTCAGATGATCGGCGTCGTCGTCGTCGTCGTGAAACACCGCGATATGGTTAATTGCCCGTGGAGGAAGAATCGCCGCGTTCCAGTTTTGTGCGCGTACGCCCGCGACCTGATAAATTAAGGCATTTGGAACGGGATCCTCCCTACCCTGACCCCGCGGGTTACGTATTACAGCGAACACGCGAACGCCGCGTTAAATCGTCGATATCTCGGGATCGCCGAAATTCCTTGCAGTAAAAATCGACGTCGACGATGAATAAACTGTCAGAATAATTCTAAATTCGATCGTATTCAAACAATCTCCGCATCAGCAATGTTAAAAATATGACGTCAATAATTGTAAGACTGACATTTTTGGTAATTTCATAGATACATCGGCCAAAGGTAATGGAAGAACGATCGAGAAATTGTGTACGTGAAAATTTGTAATCTCGCGGAACAAAGGGCTTATCAGGCTCGCCCCCGATCGGATTCTTTTTCTGTTGGTGATAACAATTAAACCGGCAGCGAAACGACGGATTACGAGGCCAGAGCAACTGTACAGTAACCTCAAGTAGCGCGATTACTGCTCGTAAGCGCGATCAAGTAGCTCGATCTTCGGCTTGGATAACTCAGCGGTAAAACGAGCCAAGGACCCTGACACCATTGATAACGATTCTTCTCATCGCCGTCTTTCCACTGTCCCTCCCTTACACCGTTTGTCATGAGAACAAGACTTTTTTAATGTATCTGCTTTTTCTATGAGTGATCGTCCATCGCTTCTCTCTCGTACAATAACTTCGTGAATTTTATTTGATAATTTCATTCGATTTCATCTACTCCAAATCTCAATTGATAAAAAAAAAGTCTGTGAAGGCAAGGAGAAAATGATATCTCGATACGGATGCTGTATTTTTTCGATTAAACCGACACCCCTTCTCTGTTCGTTTTAGGGTCGTCCTATCTTCGCTCGCTACGAACGACTCTCTCTCGCCCTCGAATCTGGCACAGATACGGATATCCGAAAACTAATAAGGACAAGATGCTGGGTGAGGGGAAAAAATTGGGACAGGAAGTCCGATGAGACCGAGGAACGTGAAATAAAAAAAAGAAAAAAAAAAGACATTTCTCCGATCGATAAAGCATTTGTCACTTTTGGCAATATTTCATTTCCTCGACACTGTACGACCTCTCGACAGGAAATGTCATAAAGTCTCAGGATGTTAAGTAATAAGAGCATGTAGGTCGAACGACGATGCGAAGGACTAATACGTGAGAGCAGAACTGGGAAAAGTCGAGCGAATCATTAAACAAGAGCACGGGAAAACACGAGAGAGAATCCATAAAATTGTCACCACGACGAGAAGCAGCAGCATCTATTTCCCGACCGGAAAATCCTCAAGCGTCCAAAGAAACCGAACCCTGTTTATGATATCCGGGGATAATTAATAACCGCGAACTCTCGCGCGCTAAAAACTGACGTGGAGCTTAAGACGATCCCGGCATAAAGAATGTTTTTCCTTTCCGACCGGAGACCGAGAAATAAGTATTTCTATTGACGAATTCAATTCGATGTAAAATCTTTGTAGAAATTAACGAGCTACACTCTAGTCGCAAATAAACGCGGAGAAAATTGAACAATCTTTTTTAAGACCTCGGACACGATCGTTTAAGATCAAATTAGAATCCCCTGTACTTTCCGGCGTCTAATCTCGCGGGAAAAATTACACGAGTCATGTAGCGAGGGGCTGACGCGAGTCATTAATTGTCCCGGCCTAACCCCCAAAGGAAAAAACACGGAGGAGCGCTAATTGATCGTTGAAACTGTGCTCGTCGGGGAAGCGAACGAGATAGAAAAAAAAAAAGAAAGGAAGACGCTTATGTCGGCGAACGGCCGATTTAGTGTTTCCGCGATAAGCGCGCGCGCTGCTGGATCGGATGCGTAAAAGTGGATCGTCTATTACACAAAAGGGGAGACGGAGAGCTTTATCGCGACTGCGAGATAGGGCGAGTTTACGGACTGGTTGTGTGCAATAAAGGAACCGCGTTAAGTTTTACGTGGAACCCAGAGACGCCGGCGTCCGTCGGATGATTCTCGCGATGACCAACCCTCCCCGAACCCGTTCCAGACGAGGAAAATGAAAAATCGTACGACGGGCGAACCGATCTCTGCAATACTGTTCCTTCAAATTGGATTTTTATATCAAACCAGTCAACGAGAACAATTCCAAATGTCACCTACGTACGTCTTAACTTAGTGTTATATAGACTGATACGATAAATTGGAAAAATATTGCATACTCCTTAGAAAAGATATATTTCTATGAAGTATTGAAAATCTTGGAAATCGTACAGTGAATAATGTATTAAACAAACTTAGTGCGGTAGTAAACATGAGAGATTAAGTGATTACGGGAAAACGCGGAGCGAACGAGTTATGATCGCGTGTAAAAAAGCCGGCAATTAAAGAGTTCAACATACCGATAACGTTGTACGCAGACGGAATGTCAATTAAACTCGTCTCGATTCCTCGAGATTCTTTTTACCGGGGAACCCTGAGTAAACGAACGTGAAAAGGAAATATGACAAATATTTTATATCGACTCAGCCGAAGAAGCTTTATCGTCGAGATAAAAGGTGATTACGTGCGGGAGATATAATCGCCACAGATTTTCCATCACTTTCCTACGGAATTTTTCTGCTGCTCTCTCTGACATTGGTAAAATGCTCGACGAAACTGGAAATACAGTCAAGGTTTTTACGGCGACGAAGGAAGTCACGCACCTCTGAGCGTCGACGAGTGAACTTACTCGGGAGAGAAAAATTATAAAGGCAAGTTCGGGGATCAACGTTAGATCGTATCCCAGTCGGAGCCTCGTCCACCCGCGTTCCCGAGCGGCAACCCCGTCGATTCAATCGAATAAGTATCGATCCGACGCCGACTACCAGCCTTGAGATTCCATTTAATAATAATAACGGGACCTGCTCGTATGAAACCCGTGACCGTTCGAACGAGAAAGAGTGCCTCGGTCGGACAGAGACCGAGAGAGAGAGAGAGAGAGAGACGGTGCAGAGAGGACTCGGAGAGAAATAGGACATCGTACAGAAAAAGAGAAAGGGACGGGGAGCTTCCAAGTTTTATTTCCGCGTATTAGCATAATAATTGCGCGCCGCGGCGAGGGTGGCCTCAAAGAGGGAATGTGCGGCGGTGGCAAAGCCGACGGGCACGGATACCGATCCCCACGTACGTGTCTACACACGCGCAAACACATTAATCAAACAGAGAAAGAGAATGATCGGTGTGTCCCGGAGACGGATACGTCGAACTTTTCGGACGTTTCTGGCAGGGTATCGAGGCCGGCTCTTTTTCGGGACGAAGCGAGGGAAAGAGAAGCAGAAAGAAGGTTACGGAGTTTCGCCGGCTGACCCACTTGCGGGCCCGTTGGAGACCTGGCGAACCTGGTCCCCGGAAAGCCGGAGCTGCATTTTATCGCGTTCGATTCACCGGCTGATGGAACGCGTTCCGCTTACCCGAACACGTTCCAGCATTGTGTAATTAGTGATAATGCTATCGAATCGTTCTTCCCTGCCCCTACCTACCGACCGACCGACCGACGGCGACCAACGTTTGATAACGTTGCAATGTTTATCGCCGGATTAATGGAATATTACCGTTGAAGGAGGATTAATCGGGGCTTAAGGCTTCCCCGGCTCCCGTGCGACTCTCTTCCCGGCCTCACCATTTCCATACCGATATAGATTACGATCGTGTGCGTGTACTCATTTTTTTTTTTTTTTTCATTGAAATTTTACACCGTCATCGAGCATCACCGTTCGTTGGAACGGTGACGTAACTCGATCATCAGGAGTACCCGAAAAACGGGTTTCGATGCCTCGAATCGTTTCGCCTGCGATTCGAGTGACACGATATTACGAATACAATGCGAAACGATAACGATCGTCTGACTCGAATCGTCGAATACGATGATTCCTACGTTGATCCGTAAATGATCCGTCATCAGCGATTCGCGACGCGACATTTTCAAGGCGACTTGGAATTAACGTCGTAAAAGACAGAGAGAAACGTTTCGGTTGCAGTCGTGAAACGATCGTAACAGCCGCGGGAGGGACTCGCGGGTCACCTCGCCTCCGGACCGGTATTAAAATCGTACGAAAAATTTCTTCCCGTATAACATTCGAGCTCGTAAAACGCGCGGAGACGAACGATCGGGCGAGCGAGTTCATCGAGGCGTCGTAACGAGCGTGCGAGAAAGAATCGAGGGAACTTTCGAAACTCGTTTCGCGAATCGCACGCGTGTGTATCGGAATTGGTTACTCGCGCGAGGAATACGAGCGCGCGCGGAAAACCGTGTCGTAGAACGGAAATTCACGATTTGTAAGCCACTTGGACTTTCGAGCACCCGGCGAGCGATGCTTCATCCTTCTCCGCCGCTTACGTACGGCGACGCACCCGCCTCGGTTCTTACGAGCCGGCCAAGTGACTCTGCCACGGATTTACTAGGGAAATTCTACCCCGGCAACGAGATGTGTGGTAATGCTTGCAAAATAGGAGCCACTTCAGCCAGCCCGCTGCCCCCGCACTAACACGAATTAACCGTCTTCCGAGACGCTCGATCGAACCCAATTTCGCCTATGCGTTTCCTCCGAAATATCCTTCGTTCTCGTAATCTCAATACATCTCTTAAAAACGTCTGTACATTCGTACAATGCATAATTAAATGCAACGATGCATGATCTCGTTATTAAATTTACAAAATACTCACGCCTAACCACGAGAACAGACCTGAGGTTTCAACATTCGAATCATCGCTTGAAAACAATCATCTAATCACGTGAGAGTATTGACTGGGATGATGTATCAACTCTCACCGTTCTTAAAGATTTCGGCGGAGCATTCTCTGACGGGTCATCGCGCGAAGGCTCGCATATACCGACGCAATGGTGCATTTCGGGGGAAACGGGTACGGATGGGGGAGGGAGGGGGAGAGAGAGGTTCTGGAAGAGAAATAGAAAGAGCGAGACGGGGGTGGAGGATGACGCGAGCGGAAGATGGAAGTTTCGAAGGTGCAGGAAGGTGGTCGTAGGGGTGAGCTTCGCAGACTGGGTAGGTGAGCGTCGGAGTCGAGTCGAGTCGAGGGAAGAAAAATGATCCATTAATCTGAAACCCAAAGTCTGGCGGCGCCGGGCGTCGCGGCGGCGTCGGCAGCGGCGTCGACACGACCGGCATGTGCATGGTGGTGGTTTCGACGCTCGCGCGCAAGACCAAACTATATACACTCGTTCGTACCCACCTTCCCCACACCCCCTTTCCTTCCTTCCACGTTATCCACCCCTAGCAGCTACCCCTTGTCCCCCGTGTGCCCGTCCTACGCTTTCTTTTCGACCCCTTCGACCAGTGATCGTCAACCTCGTCCTCAAACGCTTCCAACACGTGCCACTTACTTCGAACGTTCCACGATTACAAATTGCAGTACATTTCGTCTGTTTATCATTTACAGGAGCTCTTCACTTCTCGATTGTAATAATACTTCTTTAGACGAGAATAAGTATTGATTTAATTCAATGACAATTCGAGTCGCATGTGGAACTGTTCTCAGGAGACGCAGTTGAAGAACACTGGCCTCGTCAAGTCGTCGTGTGCGTCGCACACGAATGAAGGCAAGGGAGAAGAGGATCTTAACTGGAACGTATGGAGGAATAAGAGACGATCCGAACGTCTCCGTGGAGCCGCGGAGATACATACATACGTGAATCGAGTCTTGAGAAATGAGAAGCACGGCGCGGAGGACGAGGGGGGAACGTACGAACGAACGGACGGACGAACGAACGGATAAGAGATCGAAATCCGGTCGCGATGAGGTGTTGGAACGAGAGGAGAAGAGAACGAGGAGGACGCGCCGGCCACATTTGAATCCCAAATTCGACGAGACCACGGTGAACGTGATTAAAGAGTTCGCAGTCGTTGTCGATTGGCAACCGAATACCCAAAATCTTCTTATACGATACTGTTAGATTTCCATTTTTTCAAACATCTTTATTACGTTTTAAAACGCTATTGTAATTCTTTTGAATCTATTTCAATAAATTCTTAGAATTCAATGAATGAGTCACGTCCTTACGTTGCAACAACACGCGCAACAGTACAAGATTTATCATCGAAACGATGGATCGATCGAAATCTAAAGAAATTAGAAAGTAACTGTACAAGTAATAATTATTATCGTGCACTCACATCGTACGAGAATCGCAGAAAGCCCTGGTTTCTTTATCAAAAATTTTAGCGAGATAACGCGGAATCGAATATACGATATCGAAGCCACGAACGCGCGAGCCGACACGTTCATGAACGGAATTACCTTTTTCGCCTCGGTTAATTGACCCAATCGTCTCGCGTCGAGACAAAGAAAATTCGTGTCGTTCACCTCAAACGTCCTACAGCCACGTAAGCGATTAACGGACGAGAACCTGACAAATAGTACGTAGGTCTGCGCCTTGATTCGGTCGTATTTTTCAGTCGCCGACTCAATCATTCTGAATTACATATCGTTAGGCCCGACGCGGTCGAAATAGTCGCCGATGATAATAAAACGATCGCCATGAGAAACATCGTCGGTCAACACGTAATACACGAGTACAAACCGTCTCTTAAACCGTCTAACAAAATTATGCACCCGGAAAACTTATGATCTCTTATAAAAAATTTAACCGAGTCGCGATAAGACCGTCTCATGCTGCGAATGAAGCATCGCTCTATATAAACAATTGTACTTGAAACGGAGAATAATAGCCGTGAGGAGAAAATTCCTTCCGGGTTGATCTCTAAGCGACGACGTCAGGTGCGACCGGGATCGGTCTTTAATTCCGTCCGCTTGGTATGCGGCCCACGCGCGTTTCGTCCACGCGATGCGATGCCACGGACGAGGACAAACACGCGCGCATCCTCGTGTACACCGTAATATAGTAGCAAGATCCAGATCGGCCGGAATGAGTTGACCCTGGCTAAGTCGCAATTGATCTCAATTAGAGTCTCCCTCTGCCCCTTCGTTTCGCCCTATGTATCCGTACTCTCTTCCCCGCCGGTCCTCGCGTCCCCCTTTCCTACCCGACCGTGGCAATTTCTTTTCTTCTCTTGCATCCTTCCATCCTCTTCGCGCGTCCACTTCGTGCATCGTTATGCAATTGAACGAACACCGGCTGCGAAAGGGAGAGCCGAGTTCCTCGACTCGCGTCCTGCTCTCTCTTCGATTTTGTTCCACCGACCCGATTACATTCGCGCAATTTTCACGATCACAATATATATTTAGGATTATAACTTAAGCAGTTGTAACCTCTTTCAACCGGTGAGACACTTTTCATCGAGACGACTGATCCAACGAAACGAGGGGAATCGATATATTCCGAGATAACGTTCTCGGAACGACCGTCAACCGAGCGAAACCGTATAACGGATATTTCGACGACTATAAAAATTAGACCGGCGAACTTTCAACCCTACAGTGTCGGTCATTCAGTAGCGGAAGGATAGGCAAACGATAAAGTCTTTATTACTCGAACCCGATCAAGTGCCACCCGAGCAGTTTCATGCGACTGCCAGAATCGCGTTTTATATCGTCGGATTATCCTCCGATCGATTGATGAATAGACTAGGTTTCGCGCATTTACAATGAAATTTCATGCGCACGTCGCAACGACGAATAAACCGTTTTTAAAAACAGAACAGACGTGTATATATATATATATATTAAAGTTGATTGCTTTTTTTGCGATACTTGGTATGTAAAGTACTCGTTACAATTGATATACCGCCACGAGGGATACGTACCAAAGACGTGAGATCAGCCGATCTACAGTTACCTTGCGCAGCATGCAATTATAATGAGATTAAGCGCGTGTCAATCAACTCGCTACGTTTCAAAGCGACGACGTGACGATTTGAGTAACGTTCGTTCAGATCCTTCGTAATAGACACTTTGATAATTTCGTTGAACGCTCGAAAGAAATGAGCTCCGTCCCCGCGAGACTCCGTTGATTGCGACAGAAAAAAGGGTGGGCACTCGAGAGGGCGTAAACGAGAGTATAGGTGAGAGCGAAAGAGAGAAGGAGTAAACGAGCAGAATTCAATGAGGTCGAGGAAAACCGAGGTGGTAAATGCTAGTCCTAACCCTACCTTATACTACCCACCTGTTGAATTGCCCAGCAGACCCACCGCCGCCCGAGCCCCCTCGGTGGGCTTGACCATCGTGGTTTACCTGCGTGCGACCCGATCCTAAATCATCCTCCCTCGCACCGCCGCAAATCGCGTCGGAATAATTTAATCTGGAGAACTTCTGCGCCCGCTAACGACGCTCCATTAAAATGTTCTGTCGTTAAACACCGAATTAACTGCGCGCGACTAATTAAACGGATCGATCCAACGGTTCCGCGTTTCCTGAATTTAGATCTCACTAAATTTCAACGTACCGATTCGACTTGGATATTTTCGATTCAATGAATGTTTCTTTAGAACTTTGTGAAATTGAAACAGCCTTAAACCGGGTAATTGCTTAATAATTAGCAGGCGGCTCGTCACTGACGGCGTCGAGGAGCCGAGTGCCTCCGGTAACGGTTCGAGCGAAAGATTTCGTGATTACGGTAAAAATGAAATTCTTGAAAAATTATCCCCCCGGGGGAAGTCGAACGAGACAGCGCGAAACAATTCGATGAAGCGAACCCTGATTAATTGGTTCCCGACTCGGCCGAGAAATTAACGTGCACGGCTAACGGGCTTCTTCTTCTTGCGGTCATTACCTCCGCAACAGGGATTTTTAAGGGGATAATACGCCGGAAGGTGAAGGGTAAAACGAGGAGGCGGAGGCGCCGGCGAAGTGTGTTCATAACAAGATCATTATTCAAACTTTTACGGCTGGTTTGAGGGGGCGAAAATTCGAACAGAAGGTATAATGTGCTGCGACTCTGATTTATGTTAATTCCCACGATCCGTACGCGTTCATTTATTCTCCAATGAATTTCTCATTGTAACGAGTAATACTTTCTGTTTACGATAAAAATCTATCTGTAATTTTTTTTTCATAAAAACAGCGCGTATCGTCGGAAAAAGAAGCAGGGGAATTTATCGAGTCGCAAGAATATTATCAGCCAGGAACAACAGAGAAATAAGACGCTCTTAACCTATTTAACGACGTTCATCAACCGGGGGCATTTACAAAGCTAATAATAAATGTTCCAGCGTAACTGAGAGCCGTGCAACGAGCAACTTCCTACAAGATTTGAACATGTACCTGTCCTCGTTAAAACTTTCTACTCCAACGAAATTGATCGAAATAAATATGGACTTTAGATCTCGTTCAACGTACGTTCTGTACTTTCCCTGATTCATTTATGAGCCCCTATGCGTTACGTAAAAATGTCAAAGTCCGTTTGATTCATTATTCGATCGGTGCCAAGTAGAAAATCGAGACTTCATGTTTTTCACCGTCTATCGTCTAACGTTCAATCGTCAGCTGCCGTTATCCGATGGATTCCCGGAAAGCAGCTGCACGAGATTTTCGCGCAGCTCAAATTCAGCTTACAATTAATCGAATGTGCACGGATTAACGGAAGAACACGGTCGACGGAGGAAACGCACTGAGCTCCGCGTCGTCGGTTTGACCGAATCGACGCGTTTCAGTCGATTATCGACGCCGCTCCGGAAGAGCTCCGCAGTAATTAAGCCCGATTAAATTTCCTACGCGCCTTGTGTCCGTAGTAATTGCGACCCATTCTGCATTCGCAACGAACCAAATGAAATTCATTACGATACCCCATTCACCGTCGTTTCTCCCTCTCTGTATAATACGCTACTGGAAAAACATTCGAGCACCATATAAAGTAACAATAAAATTCTATGCTGCAATATTTAATACACTGGTTTCGATGATCGTTTCTGCTCGTTGTAACGAAAGATAATAGTCATAAAAACTTAATAATGTTTCATCGAACAGAACGCGTTTCGGCATCTGATCGGAAAATGACTCGAGCAATTTGAAGAGAAGAGCTGGTCCGGCACAAGAAGAAAAGAGCCCGTCGCATTGTGACTCGCGTCACAAAAGCGTTTCGTCTCGAATAGGAGGGAAATTACTTAGCAGAGGAATTCCGAGGTTTCAATTCCCTGAAACTGTGCCCACAGCTTACCGGTCGTGTCACAATGGACGACGAAACTTACTTCCTTCCTTCCTTCCTTCCTTCCTTCCTTCCTTCCTTCCTTCCTTCCTTCCTTCCTCCGTTTCTCTCACGGCAGGGTTTAAAGGTTTAATTCGCCGTGAAACAAGAAAAAACGAATGTCTCGAAAATCCTTTGATTCCCAGATGAATAGGACCGTGCAAACGTTTCGAGTGTCGAGGAAGTACAGCCAAAATTTTCTACGATTCTCACTTCTTTTCTAATTGAACAATGAACTCTGACGACAAAGTTTTCTCTCTTCTTTTGTTTCATAAAAGTTTGTCTCTCATAACGAAAGGGGTTATAATTGCTTCGAGAATTATTTCGAGAATTTGAAATCCGTTGTAAAACGGAAGATTTCGGGCGAACGGATTCGTTGAGAACCGGAGACACTCCACTCATCGGTATTCCGGCCACGCGAAAGTATAATAAACGTGGAGTATTCGTGAACGCACGCGCTTCCGCGGAAACAAAACAATACCGAATGTACATACGAACAGCGAGAGAGAGAGAGAGAGAGAGAATGCGTCGGTGGAATTCAGGAAGCAGCAACAAGTGTGACATCCCTTACCATCGCTACCTTTCCCACCTAGCCACCCTTCTGTCCCAAGGGGGCGAGCGAACAGCCTCTTTCGTGTCGCTGCGAGTGGAAGACAAATAACGGTGGTGTGTACTCGTCTAACCGGGTTACAAACGTCTCAATGAACCCTCTTTCACCTTCAGGTTTAATCTCCACGTTCTTTGATAAAAAAAAAATAAACGACGCGATTTCACTCGTTTTATTAAATACGAATCGATTCTAGGGAGAATGAAATCGTAAGGACGAATGATGCGGAAAAAAATTGTTGTTTAAAATGTACGCAGAATTTTCCGGCCGGTTACCGAGCTACTCAATCAACGAAAGGGCATAAAATTCGCCAAATACGTACCAATTACCGTTTCGCGTTCGCGCACCTGCGCTCCCTCGAGCGTGCACGCACCGCGTACACACCTATTATTGTGATACCGCAGCGTATTTTCGCTCGTACTTCATTATCATCACAAGTACGACGTAGATCGTTATTGATTTCCCAGCGAGCGTATGTAACGTATTCGTGAAATCTGCTCTAATTACTTTCTATTTAAATGTCCCCGTCCGGATTGAAAAATATCCGACGCGAATGATATGAAACATCACTTTTATTACCATTGCAGTAACACGAAACCTGATGCAATTTCTCGTTGAATTAAAATTTTCTGTACGGAAGTCTGAAAAATTGCGTCTCTCATAAAAACTAGTAGAATAGGTAAGACACTAGTCGGACGACAATGAAGTATCGAGATTAAGGATGTATTGGATATACAGTCAATCCCAAAAGTTTATGTACCTTAGAAAAATGCATTTCCTATAATTAA
>NW_017179105.1:2286272-2341984 GCF_001652005.2 Ceratina calcarata
TCAACATGCCAGCATTGTTTAAGTATATAGCCTATACATCCTTAAGGACGATTCGTCAAATATTTAATTGTAACAGAATATGAAATAGAGCACGAAAGGCCGAAAATATGGAAGTAAGAAGTTCGGAAGAAGGCATCGAAGATTGTCGATACGAGGTGGAAACGATGTTGTCGGTTCGGATTGAAGGTTCGGCGGGGTTGGAGCGAGGGGTTGGAAAAGGTTGCGAGGACACCAGTTGCTAGGCAGCGCCTCTCAATCAGCGCTTCGACTCACGTTCGAAACCCCCGCGTATACATCTCGGTGATCCATAATGCATCGTCGTTTATCAGGCTGAATCTAGTCGGAGCACCGACGTGCGCTCTCGCTTCGTTTATTGCGCTGCGAAAGGGTAAAAGGCGAGGCCGCGCGTCGTTTGCGCAGGAAACGACCTACCTGAGATCTCCGAGACCGAACCAATTCTCAGTTTTGTAAAACGTATTTGCTTGACGAAACGATAATTCGAATAAAAATCGAATTAGCTCATAAAATAAACGAAACTGGGAATAGATGTTTTTATACAAGTACTATGAAAAGACAGATATTAATTGTCCCGAATATTTTTATCGTATCAATTCGCAATGCGATATTATGTATTCTATTTAAAGAATTTTTAAGAAGCCGCAGCTCGCGTCGCATACGAAATTGCTTTTATCAAATTACGGATGCATAGACGATCGTCTCCTGAATTCAGATACCGTGCTTCGTCGACGGATGAGGCACGCTTTTTTTCTGCTAATAAAATTTTTGATATCCTGGAAACGTATCCGCGGTTTCACGGCCTCATTAACCAAAATCCTATACTGCCTCTACTATTTTTATCACATTCCGACAATCGAGTATCGAAGTCCTCAATATAACAGCCTTTATCCATTTAAAAAAATCTATGGAAATAATTTTTCAACTGCGTGCAATGAAAGAATATACATATAAGTACAGTGAAACTCGAATTGACATCACGAATGTGTTATTTCGTATAAAATGGTTTTTTTTTTTCGTTTCTCTGTCTACTCACGAGGGATACTATTAATTAACGCGTTGCTCGTTTTTGTCTGGCGATGAAACGAGGAAATAACGGTGGAAAGCTATCGCGATTTCCTTCGCGTTCTCTGTCAACGGATCTGGATCGATCCAGAGAGAAAGAGAGATCGTCGGTCCCTCTGAACGTACCGATCAATTGCGACAATTGCGGACATAAAAGTCCACGAGTCGTTAAACATTCAACTCGTCCCGGACGTATCCAGTTCGCAAGAATACATCGAGAGTTAAAAGTTAGTTGGGTTTCGAATCAAACTCAGTTCAGGAAATCTTATCAACATTAAGAATACCAAAAGAATATAATAGTTAATCAATCGCGGAATCCTTTGCTATTTATATTCTCTCTCTCTCTCTCTCTCTCTCTCTCTCTCTCTCTCTCTCTCTCTCTCTCTCTCTCTCTCTCTCTCTGTCATGTATCATTTTTATTAGATTTTAAAAGCGTTGCACTCGTTTTGTACAATTAAGGAAACATAGATTGTATGACGCCAGTACTCTTTTACTGAAAGTGACCTAGAGAAAACGATTTTCCGGCTCGAGCATTCTTTGGACATAATAGGAGCATTGGCCCGCAGAAACGGGCCGAAAACGAAGAAAGGGAAGGTTCGATCCTCCGGGGTACATTAATTGCAGTGGGTCGATGGGCACCGGGCCACTCGAGATGCAAAGCGGATCCACTTTAGCATGGTCAACGGGCACCGGCCGATAGACCACGGCATAACGAAGCATTCTTAATTGTAATGCCGGTCTCGCTGACCATTTTTAATCCACTTAAACTCGGCCGGTCGTGGAAAATTGGTCTACCTGATGGACTAAACCCCTCGTTCGCCAATTCGCAAATCCTCTTTCGTTATTAAGTGAAAGCTACATGTGTGAAATGATAATAAAGAATAAGGAGAAATTGACGAAATAATTACTCTTGAAGCATTGTACTACCCTTCCAGATTTTTCAAAATTTTCCTCTTTCCTTAAGTACTCCTGAACTATTAGATCTACTAGAAAATTGCATACGACTTATTTTATAACTGACAACTAGAGTTATAACTTTGAAAAATGCATTGAATCATTTTTGTAGAGGACAATTTTTATTTGAAGCATTTTCCGAAATTTCAAGATAAAAGATTTTCAATATTTCGAGATATTGCCAAGTAATATATTGATCATTATTAAATGTACAACATACTACAAATTCTATTTTGAATTACGCAAACGGGAAGAATGAAAGATTGAATTTCCAAAAGAAGTGATGAAAAATGATGAGCACACGCGGTCCATTGATTATCGCGACTCGCAAGCGAGGACGAATGAGCATATAACGTCGGATTCGCACAAAGACCCCGGATGGCGAACAATAAAGCAGGCCACAAGCCCGCGGACAAAAGGACAGGTAAAACCAAAAATTATACACGTGGGAAAGATCTCGGATCGGAATATAAATGATCATAAACCATGTCCAAGCACTTGATATACTGGAGAAAGGTAATTTCTTCAATTAAATCTAACGTGTCCCCCGGAGGATATTTCCTGTAAACAAATTCTCGTGTCTCTAATTGTTCATCAGATAAATCCTGCCGTCGCTCGTTCGACATCTTTTTATTTTCCGGTGCGGTGAAATTATACAGCGAAATTCGAAAGATAGCTATCTTGATAACACGCACGCTTGTGCACGCTATCTGCGGGCATTTTCTCCAGATAAATTCAATGATCTGTATCGGTGATGAACTTGAAATGAAAATAGCTGACTCAAAAAATGAAGACGACTGTAGACTTCTTTATAATTGAAGATCGAAGACGCCTGTCCATGAGAGGTAATCGAGAATTGCAAAGAGGACGATTCGCGCGAGATAAAAATAATTGCAGTTAAATTTCTTATTTTATTTGAACAGCTGCGATTAATCGAGCATTTTTTACCAGATGAAATATCGAATGCACGCTCGTTCCCGATTATTAATTCAAAAGCCAGTGTGACGCGAGTCCTCCAATAGTGTACGCGTGCACTCTTTCATACGGATCGCAGGGCTACGGAGACACTTTCGACTAATTACGGCATCAATAATGCACGCTAGCGGCCGCGTAATGGGGTACAAATTACTGGGGAGTAAACGGCGTCCGACGAAATCAGAACTGCTAATCGACAGATCTATATGCCGATATAAAGCGTCGTTAACCGGCGATCACGATGCCCGTTTAATAGCGTGCGCGTATAGCAATTTGTGGCATCTTCCTGGCCTCTGATTCTAAACTATTCACGCGCCAATATCCCCTCCTGGCGTTTTCAGAATCATGCTCGACAAAGATGCAGTAAATAATATCGTCAATTTCGTTGTACGTTACGAGGTCGATCGAGTATTACGACAGAATTTTCTGCCACAGTTATGCGACGATTAGAGCGTAGATTTTTATGCAGAACACGTAATTTTAGAAGACGACGAGCAACACTCCATAACGATTCAAATAGAATATTTAATCATTTTCGATTCTCTTTTGAATACTCGAATCGAAGGCCGTTTTATCTGCTTTTATTTTTCGAGTCTCCTCCCGATAATGCGCAATCACGATTTGAAATACGTCGAACCGCAGATTAACAATCGCACCGGATTATCACCACTTTTCCATCGGGCGATAAACGCGAATTGGGCGAATAAAAAATTCGTTCTCACTTAGCTGCCCTGTTCCTTTTTCATTTCGATCCTGCAGTGACTTGCGCGATTATTATGGCCGATGCAATTTTCCGATTTGTGTACACTCTTTCCATACCGCGCATATGCGGCGAGGCCATTTCCCGTTCACCATCGTATTTGCATATAAACGAACTATTACCTATGAATTGGGGGCCCATTCTCGCACCGTTCGGGTGGTAAATTCTAATGAGAGAGTGCCACCGGCGACGTTTAATACAATTAGACGCTTCTTTTACTTCGCCAAACGACTAAAAATAAATCTAATTAACCGGAGAATTAACAGACCCTCCCGTCTCTTGGATTCCGTTTAAACCGTTCACAAGGTACGAAATCACTGGTACCGTGTTCGTTTCTTTGCTACTAACAATAATTTGTTAATTCTATTGTTGGAAGCACAGAGATGGACCATCGATTTCATTTCATAGACGAACTGATCGTCAAGAAAATATAATATATCGCATTTTCGTGGCATAAATGTTTTGCAGAAAAATCTGTGGTCCAATGATAGAGATCAAGGACACGCGAGAGAGACCTTTAATCCCGAAAACTGGTCCTCGACGTAGCAGGAAATCCTTTATGCAAAAGTACCGTCCATTCATGCGGCCCCCTGGGTTCCTGAAACCGTGCGACTCTCCCACCGGGAAGGGTGCGTGGGAGAGAACGCGATCGCGATCCTTAATCGATCGATGACATCTGTCGACTTCCAACCCTTTTTCCGCACGCCTTTTTCCCGAAAAATCGTTTGCGGCCTGATCTGCATTTTCACCGGGCCATCTGCCCCCATTCACGGCCATTGCCAGCTGAACTACCACCGAAAAGGATTCCACTTTGTATCGAATCGATCGAGCAGATTCGGGGAAACCAGCGACGAATTTGCCAGATGCGTTACACGCGACAATGCGAATTGCACAATGATGACTAATGCCGAATTTTTCGTTCCCGTCCGTCAGTCGTTCGAGCCCGGCAGCTTATTTAACGAATTTCAACCTCGATTATGATTTCCAATCGATTTTATGTCTAATGCGATATTACGAGTTCTTATAAAAATCCATTGGACGAAAGGAGGATGGGATTTTTTTCAAGTCCATTCTTAATGAAACGAATGAATGAGCGACATACCTGGCCTGGCAAGGAACGCGGGACGATTATTCAGTTACACGGGCTAATGACGCATACGGATTACAGGACATCCAATAAATGGCCAATTAATAGAGATGATACATTGTACACGAGCTACACAACGCGATCATTAAGCCGCGTAATCATGAGGGTTGCGTAAATAGAAGTCATTAAAGCCCGAGAAGAAAATTTCTCTCCAGTCGATCGTCACGGTTTTAATGATGTAATAGATCATTTTTCGTCACTCGTTCATCGCGACGTATAATACCTATTTTACTCTCTTATTGGAGAATGTGAAACACGAGACACTGGGATGATATCGATTCGAGCTTTTTGAAATTTCATTAAAAGCCAGTTTTACACCGACTCAGTGTTACTGACAATGAATGCAATTTTTTCCTCATTTATTAAACCGGACTCTGGGCACGTATCAAAAATATGTTCCGTACAAAATGTTGAAATTTATATTCAATACGAGAACCCAGAAACAGGTACAAATACTTGAAAATTAGTGACGCTAATAAATTCATTAAGCTCTTCGTTACTAAATTTTGTAAAAAAAAAATACGATAAAAATATTCTTCGAAAATCAATGGAAATAATTATGTCACGGTATTCCATCTTCGAAATGAATCAAATAAAAATTCTACTGGTCAGAGAAATGAAAGTTTCTCGTAGACTCTCATGACCGGGGGTGTTAAATGAACAAGGCAATTAAAAAAACGGGATTACGAGGGGGTGGCTCGCGAGACCTGGCTCGACGCACTTCCGCGTCCATGGAGACTGAGCACCTGTCGTCGATGCTTACCCCTTACACATTATGTACTTACATACTTTGCTCTGCTTTTATGGCACGCGGCACATACCTACGCGCGTAGGTAACGGTAGATGTTTCCACCTATACTAAAAGGAGCTTCGAAGTGAAAGGAAACGAGGATACGCCGGTGGAGCACAGTGCTTCTCATGCCGAAATGGAAACTTGATCGGCCGACTGACGAGTTTGTCGTTACGGTTTTGCCGATGCTTTTACGAGCGCGATTACAGGGAATATGCGAACGTTGCGTTATCCAGTTTGCCAATGAACATTTCTAATGTCAATCGTCATTTTACTCTCTAATTAGAATCGTTTAATAAAACGATAAATTATTTGATAAATTCAGTGTGACAAATGAATAAATATCGAGTTCGCCGATGACCGATTCTTTTTGATTAGAATCAATTGAAAATGGAAGTGGTAAAATAAATTGAAAACAGAAATAAGAAATGAGTAGAGTTAGAATTCTTTAGAGAATAACGTAACATCGGCACGAGCCAATCGAATCTCTTGGAAAATGTCTTATTCATTATTCAGTGGCCTGACATTTTCTACTTTCCCGAGATCCGAGGAAAGTCTCGCTGCCGTTTCGCTGATAAACGATACCCCCCTCTCTCATGCGCCGATCAGTGGCAGTTTATTTCGTCATCCTAATTGCCTACGAAATTTCTTATTTTATCTGTGATACTACGTAGAAACGACGGAATCCGGTCTGGGACGTGAACGGCCAAATCGAATTAATATTACCAGTTATTTTTAGAATTGATAACGAGACGAATAATGGTACCGTCGTTTCGTATGAAAATTTGAGAGACACTGTCCGCCGATAGTATCGTATCGATAGTAACGAGCCTAGCCTGGAACGCAAGAAATTGTTGTACATACATTACGCTACACATTTATAATCATACGGAAGGTTATATATATCTAACCACGCGACTATATATAGTTATGTACATCACGTTCGACGCGCGTACGTAGCTACGTATACGTGAGTATACATAAGCACGCATTACGTAAACGCACTTGGTGCGATGCGGCCACGCGTAAGGGGTGGCTTTATAAAAAATCCTCTAAGGATCGATGCCGTTGTTGCCATGGATATGGTAATCGCCGTTCAAACATGTCTGCGAGTGACTTTTTTTCATGGCGGCCGCGGCATTTCTGTGTCACCGTAACTTTTTCAAACTACGCCCGTTTCCCGCCGATCCTTTCAAACCCCCGAACGATCACCCTCCCGACCCTCTCTCGTCAGAGAGAATCAACACGCGATTAATAACACGGTCGCGCTCTCTTCGACAATTGATTGATTGATCGATTGAATTTGCAAAAAGGAGTTTTAATCAGTTACTGTTTGTAATGAAATGCCAAGAAACGCGAAGGATGAAACGATCTAAACACGGCCAACAGGTTATTTAATTAGTCATCTGTCACTTTTTCCGTCGGAAGGAAACAGGAATAATTATAATCGTACTCAACGTTGACTAAATGATCGGTAATTAAAACTATCATCGTCTGCATTCCGGATGAAAAAAGGAGCTCGAACGCGTAATGGACGCTTAGTTACATATAATCCCATCCGCGCTATCATACGCCACCTATTAATTCCATCGAACCTTGCACTTTTACGTAAGCGGTTATTAAATGAATTATAATATCAGATTGTACACTTCTCGAAATTATTCCATCAGCATTGCTGCTACTACTGTCATTCGATTAAACGCGTCTCTTTTCGACGTTTAATAATTAAACGAGCCTACGAAAATGCCCAAGTTTTCTACCTTCGAATCGGTGTACAATTACGCTTTAATAACGAACGATTACTGTCGCTGCCTGAACTTCATTATCCCCCTCGATTCTGCTAAATCACCCATAGATCATTCGCGTAACGAGCGTTATTAAACGTTGTCTGAAATGTCAATTGAACGAACAATTAAATTCTACTCGATACCTTCACCGACGTCCGAACCGATTCGATTCGATTCTATCCTTCGATCGAACTTCCAATTTTCTATATTAAATACAATGATTTTGATTAAAATAATTCCGACTATATTATTATATCTAAATTTAAAAGACAGGATCAATTATTTTTTACGATTTCTGAGATAACACCGCGTCGCAGAAAGCATTCGAGGAATTCAGCGGGGAACAGAGGTGGACGCGTTCGGCGCGTCAAGTGTAAACTTCGAACGCAACCCTTTCACTCGTGGAACTCGTTGTACCGTTCACACGCAACACCGCGACGCAATATATCGGTACTATCCGCGAGTACACGCCTTGCGCGTGGGTTTCTCCATCGGTTCTGCGTCGCGAACGATCCTTACACGCGGCACGCGTGTGCGTTCCACTCGAATGTCTCCGGTTGGTTCGACTTGAAAACGCGTGTCAAACTTCATATGCGATTCAGTTGGAGAATTCAATAGCAAGCAAAAACAGATCTTAAGAATATCGATAATAATTAGGGTCAGGGTAAAGTATTGTTTGATCATGCTGTGTAGGAATTTAATTCTCATATGATGGAGAAAATATTTAATGAATGTGTCCTTGTATCTTGAGAAGTTAAAATATACTTTAGTCAGGATAATAAATTCGATGATTTTAGGATATTTTCTTACTGCTTCAAATTCCAAAAATCAGCACTGGGCTAAAAATTAGGGAAATACTAATTTCCATGATTCACTCGGACCTAATTTATCTGAAGACACGTATGAACGCAGATAAGGCCAATTACACGATTAACAAATTATTAGAACGATGCGCACGATACTTTTGGGTAACGTAACCTTCGGTGTCGAGGCTTTATCATAATTATATGCAAATATTTTATCGAAACGCGCGCGATTAACGCAAACTTGTCAGCAGTCGGAACGGCGGAGAAAAACGTTCGAAATTATGTCGAGCGCGCATTATGCATCTCGCTGTTACGTAATAAGTACGGAGCGAAAAGGTAGGAACAATGCGTATCGGTTTATGAATAATTGAGAACCTACGGTGAAGTAGGTTATCAGCTCAGATATGTCTCGTAAGAACTGTATGCTTATTGTAATCTTCGAATGCTACAATAAAACCTTTCGGCAAATATGTTCACGCTCTTATAACGCCTTCGAACGATCCATAAAGTCCTTGGGTCAAACGAGAGAGATTTAAGGATCAACGAAAATTCATTGACAATGTCGAAATACGAAATGAACGAAAGTCTCGATTTTTTTTATTACTCTGTTGGTATCACTCAGCTATGAGACAACTGGAGTCTGGAGAGAGCTGGTACGGTGCGTGCAAGGAAATAATCTTATCGGAAATGCTTTTTCTTCTTAGTTGTATATAATGCACCTTTTTAATAGTGTTCTGTAGTTGCCCCGCGTAAACTAAAATCGATGATATTTTCGAATGGTTTGCAATTTTATAAATTCAACTGATTCGATCACAGAAAAATTTACTACGAAAGAGAAAGATCCTGACGTATCTCACACTCACTTTTCTCTCGCTTTCGAGAGAAGCTGTTCACACTCCAGTTATTTATACAGCTAAATGGCAGGTACCTACAGATTCATTTTCTATTTTAATAAACAGCAGAACGTGATCGAATGCAACGATTTTGCGCAAGAGATATCAAAGTTTGATCTGGAGCGATTGTCTCCGAGTCGCATCATACGGTGAACTTCGCGAACCGTGACGGACGGGTTCGACTTTTGAAAACTGGTACCCGGAGCGCGAGCCGGCACTTTACTCAATAAGCCACGCGCCCCCGTGCGTCCAGCGAATCATGAACGCCGCGTGATCATCCGGATTGTCATTCGCACCGAGCAAGGGGAAAAAGGAAGCTAACGATCCGCGGCTGATTTCCGCGAACCGGCTGCGTGTAATGAGCGTTGCGTGACCGAGCGCCGATCACAATTTACTCGTGGAACATCCGAAACGGAAATAATGGCAACGAGCGAGGGAAGGATTGATTAAAGACTGGAAAATATCGTGAAACATTACTCGGCATGGATGTACGTAACAATTAGACTCCGGGTTCGATCCATTTATAACGCGACGCGAGTTATTTGTGGAAGCATATAAAACGTGAAAAGCTTTCATAAAGATCCGCAGTCTAATAACGTTGAAAAAGGCGAGGGAGAATTTCCTGAAGGAAACATGACAGTGTATTCGCGTAAAAGTGCAATGGACGTAATGGGAAGGTGGACTGACGTTGTCACAGATGCGTAAACGCGAACTGGCGATATCCGAAGGTGGTGGAAGAACAGAAGAGAAGTAGTAGGAGCGGTGGAGAGGCGGGAGTCGTGGAAGAGGTCCAGTGACGTCACGCGCAACCTTGAGCACCGACCTCGGACAACGAGTCGCCTGGTTTATCTATATGCGAGCGAACGCAGTTCGCGTGTGTGCGAAAGAGGCATGAGAACGAGCGGGCGAAGGCGCTTGCGCGCACGGACGGGGACACCGGAAGGGTGGCTCGAAAAAGGGTTGGAAATTCGGCGCGACTTTATCCGTGGGAACGACTCGCGGCCACCCGATTAAAACGGCGCGTTTAATTGATATTTCGAGTCCGGAGAATTAATTGTCCCGCCGTCGCGTCACCAACTTTCTGATCGGCCGTGCGAAACTTCGACGAATTATTGAAGAGCTCCACGGGATTTTATGCTTCGTCCGCGAGGAATCCGAGGTCTGACTTTGGAAAACGACTGATTTGTCGGACAAACAATCGGAATTCTTATTCACTCAGACAGTGAACCGATCGACGTGCCGTCGACGATTTTACGGAACACGTTCGAAATGTCAAATTATTCTAGGAATAACGGGACGAGATTCTTAAATCGAGAAGGCCACGAAGTCCCGGGTATAGGTGGTCGAAAATTCCGATCGGTGACGCGGGTTCGACACGATTTCGTATGCGCGACGCATCGGCGCTGTTTAGGAGAACAGTTTTTACGATGGATCGACGGCACGCGCTGCTCTTTTAAAAGCAACCGCGACGTAGACGATCCGACCGATTGCCTGGCGTAGAAACGAAATAAGCCAGCTCCTTTCGGTGGCCCAGACGCAATAAAAATAACGACTCTATACTGGTCGATTTTAATTGCCCACGCTGTGTAAAGACTGATCCTCTCTATCTTCTTCTTTTTCTTTCACTCGTTCACCAGACGAGTCTGTCAGCCTTCACCGATTCGAAGGTTGACGTAGGTTGTGACCGAATCCAATTCTGACGGACATTCATGGTTCTTTTGGGACCAGTTTGTCAGTTTGACTTTGGACGGTCGCACAATCGAAATTTTAGAGAGACTGTTTAAATATTCTTTAATAAATAGAGACTAGAAACGAAATTAATTACTGACCAACCGATAACGAAGTTAAAATCGAATTACCAATGTTTATTAAACTTCAATTTATGGGAAATTAATGGGAATGCGTCTCGCAATTTGCTTTTACTTTTATACTTTCGATATCAATTAAGTGGATATCGCGAGACCAAATGAACGCCGGATAAATTTTCTACCTCCTTCTAAACGCGAATGCATACCCACATAAATTAGCACCGCCATATGAAAATCGGGTATAATCATTCGGCACACAGAAACGAGAATTTCTGTCCTCTTTTATCGGTCGCGGCACTCCTCGCTCCAATCTCAAAACTAGACGGCAAACCAATAAACCGATATCAATCTCAACGAGGAAAAAGCGAATAATCGAAGCGTTAAACGGTTTCGAAGGTCTCCCGGAATTTTGTCACCGCACCTGCCAATAAGGCTTACTGATTTTGCTCGTGGAACAATTCAGCAGTACACACTAACGATTCTGCTGTTTGAACAAAACGCAAGGACAAGATCAGACGGTAAAGAGACACCGATCGACTAGACCAGTGGTGGGCAAACTTTTTTAATGGGGGGCCACAAAGTTTAAGAAATTCTAGAGGAGGGCCAGAATTATAGAAAAAATACACTTTATACTTCTCGACCGTGAAAACGTAATTATAGCGGGCCATATACTATCCATGTCGATGGGCCCTCGGCGGGCCGGATTAAATAATTTCGCGGGCCGTACTTTGCCCACCACTGGACTAGACGATAAACGATCGACGACTTGCATCGGTCCTCTGGAATTTTCTTAGAAACCTGAGATCAGCAAAACTTATAGAACGATTTGGTACCACATCAGCGAAAGAGAACAACGAGATCAGCGCGTTACGTGAATTCGAAAATACGGGGAATGTTAATTGATATTGTTCCAGAAGGGATAACGACGAGAGAAGCCTCGGTCACGTACGCGATGTACGCGTATACGTAACGTCGAGCTAGTAAATGCGCACGACGCGATGCAGACGGATATAATTCACATGATTAAAGCTGCACTTTGATCATCTGTTTAGACTGCGTTGGCGCTATCGCGAACCGATGCACTCACACTCTCTCGGCTCGTTTCACGGAATCGTCACACACGTGAGCTCGCGAGCCACGCATTCGCTCATTCCATAATTAACTACCACCCGTTTAGTGATATCCGATTTAAAATTCATCTTTCGTTGTCCCTTAAACATTTTCACGTACGTAGATAGCTTTAAAACGTTATGGCTCGAAGATTGGAAGAGTCGATCAATCTACAGAATACAAAAATGTCGAGCTATGAGACGCATAACGATGAACGAGTCTGTGAAATAGGCAACGAGCTCGACGGCAAAGACGTTTCGATTTAGAGCCGAATGTCTGATATTTCGACCCGATACGCAGAACCGGATCCGTTTAATTAACGGGAGAAACGCGGATAATGAATGTTCTTTGGCGTCCTGCTCGCTCACTTTGATCGCCTCGTCGCTCCTTGATACGTCGTCGAGGAGCAACGTTAACGAGTCCAACGAAACAGCGATTCTGCTTCCTGAGAAAGGAACTGGCAATAGAATGCACCGGGGGAAACCCCGACTGTACCTCTTAAAACGAATTCATCATTCGCGAACGAACGTCATTTCTCAAAAAAGAACGGGCAAAGTACGGATCGTCAAATTGTCGTTTCGCGTTGCTCGTGTCAACAGCGACACGTTTTCATTCATATTGAACGAGATCAAACATTCAATTTTCGCTCGAATACAATTTTCAAAAAAACTGACTGCGCGTCAAATTATGATAATAAATTTTTTACTATAAATTCTCTTCATTCACTCGGGCATTTTAAGAAGATCATCATTACATAAAGATAGTTCAAACATAACGAAAGTCACGCGTCCGATTCTTATAATCGATTACCTAACAATTGCATTAATTAGCAGCGATGACTCGACTGACAATAAAAATCAGACTACTACAGACTTTTTAAGTTTGAATAAATTATTCGTGGCAAAATCTGTATACAATGCGTCGAGTTCTCCTTCAACTTTTATCACTACGTACGCTACGAATAAAGTGCTTAGAAATTCTGCCATACTTTGATATTCCACGTGACCTTAGATATTCAACATGTACTTCGATATTCTACGATGTTCTTGCACTTCAATATTACAGCGTATAGTATCGTATTAATCACTCTATTAAACTTTTTATCTACCGTTACATGAAACATCGTATCGATTACTGTACAAATTATCGTATCAAACATTTTATGAAACATATACTAATTACCGCGTCAATTATTACGTTATTCATTACAATTGTACCCATCGAACGGCAGTTCATTCAGAAAACTGGAGATACCGTGAACTAGAATGGCTATAAAAAAGAATTGTTTGATTCGAAGCCTACGCGTACGGAGAGACGGATAATTAGACGTTGGGTCTCGTGCGGAGAAAATTATAACGTACCCGTGCAAGTGCGACTGATCGCTCGTTTCGAGTGCTAGAGGCCGCGTTGCGTAACAGCGCATTATCTACGAAAGTCACGGGGGGCGCGGGTATCGGGAATCGAGCACGATAGATCTTAAAGTTTCCACTAGAACTTATTAAAAAGCCGTAAATCATTCCGCGGTCGTATCGGCGCCACGGTAATTACGCCTAGGTGAGGAGAGAGACGGGGGAGAAAGGTCGTCGGCGTCTACGTAATCGTAATCAGTCGTTATCAACGTCACGTAGCCGCGTGCACCAATCCGCGATTTAGCTTCGGGCTCGCGCACGTATTAATTCATTTATGCGTGTACATAAAGAGGAATAAAAACGTTCCTAGACCGAATCGAAACGCGATAGACATAACGCGGCTGTGCAAAATTATGATTTTATAAAATAGATACGGAATCTGAATCTTCTGTTTCGAGAACGATGATACGTGCTTTTGATACGCTATTAATCAGGTGCTCTATTCAACGAGATGAACAAATTCCCTTCAGATTCCTCATTCGTGAATTAAAATTCTCTGAGCTTTTCTAATTTATTTGAAGCCTGAATAGACGTTTCATTGTTCAGCTCCATATATTTGCGAGCGTCAGTGCATAATAAAACTGGCGATTCGCGATGTCATTTGCCGCGCAATTCCGACGTCGTGTCCGGCTAAGTAATGCCGGATAATTTGAATTTGCAAGTCTCATCGGAACGTGCAGCACACACGTTGCGTTGTTGCGTTCGGGTATCGGAATACCAACGATTCGACGTCGATTATTGTACAATTGTAAAACTGCTCCGCGGAGGAATTAATATTAATACAATTTTAACAAGCTATCGAACTGTTTAAACTCGATTTTTAATTTAATAATGAAAATAACTGTTATTTAATATCGAGCAGAATTTTCCAAACTGCATTTCTTAGCAACAAATATTTTATTTCAATCTGACTTTTATTAAAATCTGATTCAGTCTTCTGGTTGAAATGCAATAATGCATTAAATTAAAAATAAAAATAGTAGAACTGATCGATTCAGGCGGAAAGAGTTTAATCACTGGACGAATTCTATCGCAAAAATTATTGATATGTTTTCTATGTAAAGAGGAGCTGTGAGTTTTACTCTCTTCTCAATGTTAAATTAACTAAAAGATCCTGAACAGATCTGCGAAGGAGGTTCTACGAAAGGCAGGTACTTGGCTACTGCGCAGCGAGAAGTTCTCGAAATTCTGCAGACATCCTGCATAAAAGTATGCTCATGGGTAGGTATACACGGCTGGGTTTAAAGATCCCGGTCGGTTTGGTATTCGCCGCTGTAAACGTGTCGCTGTCTTTATTCAGAATGTGTATAGCCGAGCCGAGTATACGACTTCTTCGAACGAGCCGATCTTTTTTCGCGCGCGGTCAAAGTTTCCAAGGATGTGAAAATCCGACGATTTTTCCGGCTCGCGTCGCGCACCGGCTTAAAGCGTAATTGCAAGGGAAACAAACATCGTCTGTCTGCGCTTTCGTTTTCTCGTAACCCGCTTTCGTTTCTCGCGAATCGAACATCAAAATACTCCCATAAATACTTGCTTGCAGCACGTGCCTTAAGCAGTCATACTCCAAATATCGAGTGCGCGTGCACTTAACTTTTTACCTATTTAAAGTTATCGTAAAGATTCTTAAACTCTTATCATCTAATTAATTCAGCCGAATTATTTTCAATATTAAATTTTATACTAACGGGAATTATAGATCTCTATTTTTCTCTAACAAAACGAAGCTTTCCTTTTTTTGGTTTCGATGAAATGAAAAATTGTTAAACAATATTAAAATTCCTGTTTCTTCAAACTGGAAACTTGAGCAAGCCAGCAAAAGATAAAATCGCGCGTGCAACGGTCAGTAGCGCGAGTCTGTATGGACAAAAGGCGGACGGTCACGAGTCGGTTTTTGCGCGTTAACCTTTCGCTCCAGACGGAGTATCAACAAAACGGAGAACCACTGACGGACTAATCGTCCAGACCGGTGGCGTCATTCCTCCTACGTTGCACCGGCTAGCCGGCACAGCGTGTATCTCCTTGCATCCACAAGAGAATTCTACCGCGACGCATCTGCTACGAAATTGACGTCGGTGAATCATGTTCCCGCCGAAAACTCATTAGAATTGAAACTACGCGAGTGTCACTGACCGAGTTTAATAAAACTTTGTACGACTGTAGTACTACGAAAGATAATCACATTTTTTTTTAGAGCCTATCCACACGATTATTCCTGACAATAACTACTTCAAAATTAATTGAGGCTGCCTCAATGCAGTTTTAAAAGATTTTAACTCTATGTAATGCATGACCATCAGAAGGTTCAACTTTGAGAGTACATAATTATTCCTGAATATAATTGTACCTACTTATGGATACAATAAACGTACAAAGCGGTTAATGCGATTCGGCGCTAGAAAAAACGTCTCTGACCGATATATTTACTTAAAAAAACCGCGGTACCTTTTTTCTGCGCGTTAAATTTTCAGCGAATTCTACGTTGTACGTACGGTTTTAAAAATAAATGCGACGAAGGTAAAGCAACGTCGAGGGACGTCGTCACCGCCGGTTTTTGGACGGCACGCTCGATCGCGTAGACGTACTATATCGAGAGTACGATTGCCCGACTAAATAGTCTAATCAATTATCATGATTGCCGCCCTACATCCAATTAGAGCAAACAAGATTTCTACGTGAATACATTTCTTATCCGAGTAGTTCATCGGCGATAAAAGTCGCTCTATACTGTTTCAATTATTAACAATTCAAATATATTCAGCTCTGTTACTGAACATAAATGAATGCATAATATCAAGTATCTGTTTAAAGTGTACATACACTGAACTATCATGACATTCCGTTTTTATACCGAGCTCATATACCGAGAGATATTCAGCTGAGAAAAAAATAATTCTTTAGATACAAAAAAAAAGACGAACACGGCGAATCATGAAGCAATCGGAAAAAATTGTTCTGCTGTAATATCGATATGCAAATGACGATCATAAAAATGAGGCAAAAAACGGTTGATACCGGCGATAAGTCGCGGGAGCCAATTGTGCTCGATGAAAAAGCGCGATGGGACGTAGATAGGTAACATATGTAGAGCAGGACGTAATGTCACGGTTCGTACCGTGAACTGTCAATTTCGATACGCGGGCCAATTCGTCGGGCGGACGCGGACACGCGTGCCACGTGATGACGATGACAGAGCGCGAGCGTGTGCGTGTAAATAACAGTGGTTCGAAGAGCGAACATATTTTGGCATCCGCTCGTCAAAAACGTACGCGTGCGGTGATGCGAGTCCTCGCTGAGGTACCACAGATCTATTGTAATTATTCAAGGTGCCGTAACTTATTACCTGGTCTCAAATTCAATTTGAAAGCCGCACTAACGATCCCTCGAAATAATTAGGTGCTTGCGAAATCGTGAAAATGCTAAAACTGTATTATATTCTGTGTCTCCAGTTTTCATTTAGTAATGTCTAGACAGGATTGACGACTGTACTTTACAAAGACATCTAATTTTTAGAATTTCGGAGCGATTAGTATTCTAAACTATGGAAATACGTCACTGTACAACAAGTTAATTAATTTTATTCACACGTGACTGTAATCTTTCTTTGAAACGACGCACAGCCATTTCTTAATTAATGAACAACGTTATTAAGCATTGCGCGTCAAAATAACGAGCGCGATAGTAAAGAGTAAAAACATATAAGAACCGAGATTAGCTGCTCTCCAGCCTCTTCTGCACTAACTAATATAATAACGTATCAACATTCTCGTATTCTTTTTGTATAATTTTTCGTTGGAACCCAGTGTCACATCGGATGAAACGAAATTATTAGACCGGTTTCGTTGCATCTCGGCCTTGAAATTCACGGTGATAACCAGCAGTGGAATTTCAGGAATCTCTGTCCCGTTGGCTCGTTTGTATTTAAATCATAATTAAATTTGCGGTGGACTGAAGTACACAGCCGAGTACTCGAACAAAAGTGAAAAATGCACACGTTCTCCACGCGTTATTATACTAACAGCTATGATTAATATTTTAAGCCATTATCACTTCTCACTCGGTATTACAGCAAAATCTCGTATGACGCAAACGTCAAATTTAATGAAGCAAAGAATCCTGAAAGCGGTGATCTTCAATTTTGGAAACGCAAAATGTGTTTCAGTCACGAGAAGAAATTCTAGATCGTGCGACGCATCTCTGATCGACCGGTCCTGCGGTGGGCAACGGTAAACGATCGTCCACGAAAAACGTACGTTGCCTTATTTTTGGGCAACGAAGCGTCCGATTACCTGCGTGTGTCGCACGCAGCCGGGTATCGGATGCCGTTCAAAACGAGAGTCCGGCGAGGACGCGAGAGGTGCCGAATTATTCGGTGCATTAACTTCTTTCGTGGATGGTCCACGGTAATGACCACGGCTTGCCGGATCTCATCGGCTTCGACCAGAATCGAGATGAACAGCCTGGTAACCATGCTTGTCAAACGCGTGATCGGTATTTTTCAATTTCATCACGTTATATCATCGCTATACTTATACAATTGACATTTAACTTGGGATCATGAAATATCTGTTTCACACTTCGAAATATGCTTCAACTGTCGTATCTCTTTTATGATTGACGTAGTAAAGAATATTTTTTGACAAAGGTTACAAGGGTTCAAATGCTTGTCAAGGAATAAACTGACCGGAATCTTATCAAACCCGATTAGTATGCAGAACGTCGGATGATTAACAGGATAACCGCGCGTGTTGCAACCAGTAATAACGATTTTTATCCGACGGTCGTTAAATTGAAGAACGCAATTACTAGACCTGGCTTTATCGGTCAGTCGGATCACGACGTTAGCCTTTCTTCATTTGTCAATGTCTCGACGATTCCGCTGCAGTTTCTACCGTTTTGCAAGCGAACGAAAATACGAGTATTGAATCGACTTACCGAGTATCGATTCATAAAACGTAGGTTCAGGCAAAGTAAGTCGACTTACCTGGAACAGAGAGAAAGAACAGGACGTTAATTTATAATTGTGTAATACCGGTGATAATTTTGAATAAATTATAGCCCGAGACTTGTCGTTGAATTGTATCACAGTATAAATCACGGCCCACGGTTTCGAATTTATTATTATCTAAGATGACAACTCTTTCGTTATGCAAGTTGCCAAAGCATCCTCGTTCCAAATCGACACGCGCAATATTTCTTTCGTGCCGTCCTCGTTTGAAACCGTATTCTTTTTTTAATCAGTCGATACACATACGATTCGCATCTGGCTGATAATTAATACCCCTGCCTGTCCGAATTTCATGTCAGAAGAGGCATAAATCTTATTTTCAATAGAAGATAAGTAAACTCATCTTCATTCCAATAAAAAAATTAAGTTAATTCTGTAGTTTCTCGTATACATTCCCACGAATACTAATTAAAAGAGTCGGTAATGGGAGAAAAGCCGAGGAATAAGAAACGTGACCGAGAATCGAGAATCAAAAGGAAGCACGATCGTGTTCGGGAACTCTGCCAGTCGGTGGCCGATCGTCTTTCATTCTTCGATCCGGGGAATGAAAAAGAAAGAGCAAGAGAGGCTCGGGAAGCCGGCAGCGCTGATCTCTTCAGCTCCCCCAAGTAACGCCGCCACTTTCTCCTCCGAGTCGAGGGTACTTACGAGGGGATGTAATCGCAGGGTAATTTTCTCATGAGCTTTCTTACCCCTGAGCGCGGGAGGACGCACTTGGATCGAGCCCAGTTGGCCGCGATTCCTCGCTTCTCGCGTTTGCCAACAAATGCCATAAGGCAGCAGGCTACAAAGCCTTGTCGCTTCGCGTTAACGCCGTTGCGTTACCCCTGTCGTTGACCCTTTTTTTCTACCCGATTACGAAGAACCGAAGAACTCGTCAAGGAGCAAAGATTTCAATCCCTCAGGGGTTAATGGAATAAAAATAGAAAAAGGGATGCGACGCATCGATCAATTTCAAAACTACCTGTCAAACGATACACCTGCGACGAGTATAAATATACATAGGATTCTTTATAGAATTCCTGAACCGAGCTCGCCACGATTCAATCGGGCGAGCGTGTGTCACACTCGATATCGTTCGTTCGAATAGAAACTACGTAGAGACTACGACGGATTTTGTTGCGTGCTTTCCGCGCTCGTTGGTGCTGGTATCAGAATCTAATGCAATAATGGTAAGTTACGTTTCACCGGCGTTACAAGCTTTACTTCGATATTGCAGCAACCTTTTAACTGGCTCGAAGGTGAAGGGTGGCTCTGAAGTCGCGACAGAAGACCGTCAAATGAAGGATTACAGCGAAAAATGCAATACGCAGAATTTTTTTCCCGCGTTATACGTTCCGAATAATGGCACTGTTTTACATAATCATGTTTCGCCGATTACTTAATCGAATCTTCGCCGTACAGATAGTTACTTCCGCGTAGACGATTATTGGATCAACGATCACTGAAAGACGTTCGATCCGCGAAATGCTATTCAATTTTTGCGCAAAGTCCGAGGCTGGAAATTCCGCGTGGAAGAAGAATTGCTGATATCAAATAATCATGCGAGATTCCATTAAACACCCGCTGCGCGAGAAACCGAAACGAAAAAGGACGGGACGCGCGAGCGGAAAGAAAGGGAAGTCACTCGAGGGTATTCCCGTTGAAAGAAAATCTGCCAGCGGAAACTTTAAATCCCAGTTGGACTTCCGTGCGGGGACGCCGTAAATCAGGCGTCGTTTACGCCGATCTCGCGTTACTTTATTGTTAAAACTCCGCGAAGGAGCCACCGAGACAGACCCGCAGCGATAATTAAGACACATGTTCCCAGACGATAGCGATTTTACAACCGCTTTAACGGCCCTTCCATCCTCTTATCGCGAACACCGTTTCTTTTAAATCACCGATACATAAATTATGCGCGTATTCCGCGAACGCAAAACCTGATCAGACAGTGATCTCACCTTCCTCGACAATTATTAAATGCTCGAGCTCTGATTTATCTCACTTTTGATTAATCGACTCTAAGTCGACTCTAAATTCATTCGTTTAATCTGATTGATCATATGTTTTCCGATGACGGGAATCCGATCAGAGAACGTGAAAATGAAATTCTTGGATTCAATACGAACGAAGTACGATCTACTTTGGACGAACGTTCGGAACGGTTGATGAAAAAGTTGTTCGCGTTAACGGATAGGAAATTTAACCAAGGCTGGCACGCGCAAAGGGAGCACGGGAATTCTTGTGCAGTATATTATCGGGCCGTTCCCAACCGAAATGCAACAAGTTGCTCATTCGGCCGGAGCATACACCTCCTTCTCACGCTCCTCCTCTCTTTCTTCAACTAACTTTCTACTAAGCTGCGTTTGTAAACGCTTTAAGACGTGTACATAGGGTCTGTGAAAACATTCCTGTGTACTCTACGTTTTGTAAGGTGTAATTATTTAGAATCTGGCCACCGTACATTTTGTTTTACTCTTGAATTTTGTGGAAACTCATTACTGAACGGATTAATATTGCAGAAATTATTTCTGGCCGAGTATGACAGACCGCATTTGCGCAAACAATAGTTATTTATTCAACGAAGTCACGCGAGTACGTGTTTTATTTAAAAATCCATGAAACACAACGAATTGCCTCGAATCTGGGTGAAACCTTTTATCAAGTTATTAGTCACACTGTCTCATTTTCAGTGCATCGAAGTGCGGTGAACCGCAAAGATCTATGAAGTTCGTGGTACAATATTTTTTATTCTTATCGAAAAGAAACAGGTGAGGAATACTAAAAAATATTCCTACTCGTTGTTAAAGTTATTATCAATGTCTAATAATATGCGAGCGTATCTTATTCGTAAATCTCTGATAAGAAACTTTTTTGAAAGAGAAAAATACTAGCGCGTATCTCTCCCGGCCGTGGCAGTAGTTCGAACCGCGATAATTTCGCGACACGAGCTCGTTTCGCAATCGCGTTTACTCATTTCGTAGGTGCATCGATGCAATTTGATATTGTAAAAATTACAACCTTTAGACGAACGCGCGCAGGGCTGTGACGACTTTCGATCCAGCCCTTCGCCCGAGCTTCTGCGGTCGGAAAAAGTTGTCGCGTTGCGTACCAAATAAAGTAACCGACTCTTCGGGAACCGAGTACGTGCCGAGTTCAATGCGACGTTAATTGCGTCGAGGGAAACAAATGGCAAAGGAATTTCGAAAATTCCTATTGCTTTATCAATCGTTAGACTGTTTCAAAAAATCAAATCTAGATTGCCATTTCTTTTACTCCTCGAATATAATCCTGTCCTACGTTTAATGCATGCTTTGAATGCTGAATGCAATTTTTCTATGAACGCATGAATCTTCAATTGAATCGCTACCATAAATCGTTCTCGTTATGATGGACATACATGTGAAACAAGCATGCATCTATTTTTCAGTTTTTATTTGATCTGGTCCTTTTAAAACTGTTGCATGGAGGATTCGTAGACCGGAGGCAGGATTCCAGTCACGAAAATTGCCGAAAAAATCGACTGCAGCCAGGTATCGTCCAAGGCAAACTCGGATATTAAATGAGAATAAAACTCAAGGATTTGAGGAAGAACGCGTACAGATTTCGACTCGAGATCATTTTATAAAGTTAGATTCCACGCGTAGAGGAGCGTTTGTCGCGGGAATAATTAATGTTTTCGCGTTCCGCGAAATTGCAAATCAAATTCCTAACCGTCTCAATGCCGCTTCGACTGTATCGTTACTGTTTACCACCGGGCAGGAGTTATTCAACAGCGACACGTGGTTTTGAAACGATTCAAAACAATGTTACACATATCTATTGCAAAACAATTGCGAAGGAAAGGATCGACTGAGAATAAATTTGAAAGAAGAAATAATGAAGGAATCGACTGGTACCAATGAGATTATGTTCGTTTTCTAGACTCTCATTTTTCGGTACCACCGTATGATTTTATTATTCCATGAACTCCGTTTATTCCGCAGCTCGTTTTTTATGCATACGCGGTGTATAATAAATACTCGACGCGTGCCATCAATTACAATAAGCCCGCGCATCACAGGAATTCCACGAGGACAGGAATACCTCGCATAAAAAACGAAAACTGCGTCATTTTTCGAACTCGAAATCCGAGGCCGCGCATTGAATCATTCGATGCCCGGCAAAAACCTGATGTTAATGTCCAATTTTTTTTTTTCTAGCACGTTCAAGTTTCTCTAGATAAACGATACATGCTGATTTATTTAATTCCATATCGAACATCGTATCTGGATACTTATTTAATTATCTCTATCTCGATTTATGATAAAGATTACCTATCGGATCTCGATGAAGTCAAACGGCTATCAAAATCGATATGAGTTCAGCAACGAGAAACGTTCGTTGCCGTTAAATTAATGCAAAGATTTATAATCTAATCTCAACATTTTTCGTTGCACGACTCACATCAGATTTACATGTATTCTATTGATTTTGCAATTATGACGGTACATGCGTGCAGGGACCGAGTGGTACTCCGATTCGAAACGGAACGAAACGGCGGACGTGGCAACGGCGGTCAGAACGATAACCCCTGTGAAGACTCCGAGCGATAAAGAGTCGGTTATCTGTGCTCGAGCCTGGTTATCGTCCTCTTTCTCCCTCGCGCCCGCCGTTTTCTCCTTCGTCGACGTTATCCACGGCCAATCACGCGCCCGTTATACACTTGCCCGCTAATCTGTCTACCAATCGTGGCCAACCTTTGTCGAACTCACCGCGGCCTTTTACGTCAAAAGCCGTTCGCGCATCGCAAACACTGACGTAAGACGCTTCAAGTTTTTATCCCGCGGAAAAAAGCGAGAAAAATTGGAAATAAAATTCTCCGATCCACCTCGCCGATTGACTTTCGAACGTTGCAAATGATTTTGTCGTATGAATCCGACTTAATAAGTGCGTGCAGAATTCTTATTCAAGAGTTATGACAGCCTCGTCTTAAAATGTATGTATGCATACATGCGTTCAGTGCAAGTAGATCAAAACAAATGTCATGTGCCAGTAGGAGTAGTAAATAGAAATAGATAACAGAGACACGTTTATAATAATGGGAGGGTGAGGTTTAAGTTATATATTGTTCTATCACCATAACGAGAACGTGTGGCTGATTTAATTTAATAGCAAAGGTGCGACGAGGAAATGACTGAAATCTCAAACATATCGCAATACTAATTTCTACATTTATTCAAATTCGACTTAAACGAGAAGACGCAACGCATACATAGTGTATAAAAGACTGACGACGTTCTGCGTGTTAATCGTCACTTTTGTCGAAGCTTATTTATATTCAATTTATTCGTAGTTCGTTTAACTCGGTCCATCTGCGACTGATAAGTAACTGGCTCGTTCTATGACGCATAATGCTCGACAAACACTGTGCAAACACGAGTGTTTAATAAACAGCGGTTCGTTCATAAATTCTGCAGCAATTTTCCGCATAGATCACGGAATTTGCGACAACAATAACCCGTCAGGATACATCTAAGAATCACTAGGCCGTAATAAATGTCGCATCGTTGATTAACAACCGACAATGAGACTCTCATTGTATGGCAACCGGTCTTCGTTTAATGGTACTCATTCTGACAATAAAAATTGTACGACTCTAGAGACACGAACGTATTTATTTTAATAGTTAGTCACCCAATAATCTTAGTATGTTTAATATCGTGGAACGAAATGTAACCGAAGAATCATTTTGCTGGTGATGCTCATAATTTCTGGACGTTATTTACCCGGACAGGTTAATCAGCCAATTAAACGGTTTATTGTCAACCGGCGAGTTTAATTACACGTTCTCGACCGGAGATGTTTAAGTGATCACGAGCTCTAATCGATTACCAGACATTCTATACTGCTCTCCTAACGTCGTACCTATCAGTTAAAATCAGGGGATATACCAGGTTTCGAAAATTGATGAGCTCTGTTTAAATGGATAATCGTAATCGAGGCGATTCGGTGACATTAGCCGAGCAACGAGAGTTCACTGACAAATTTTCCAACGACGTTATCTTCAAAGTTGCAATTCGCGACGCACGTTGGAAATTTCCTGTACTCTATGTAAATAAATGAACGCTTTGCATGCAAATCGTAGTCGGACGATCTATCGTTCGAGCAGTTGATCAAAGACGCCTCGTTCAATTACATTTTATGTAGAGCCGATACTAAATTATGCAAATGAGAAAAATGCTAGTTCTGGTTCTAATGCTAGTATAGGCCACGAGTATAACTGATCGCGAGTTAATTCTGTCGAATCACGGGTTACACGATGACGAAACGGGCTAATATTAAAATTTTTTATCTATTTCGAAACTCCTTGTCGCGCTTGCTTCAGTTGTCCAAGTTTCTCGCACATGTTTTTCGAAATTGATACACTAAACGGCGATCTACAAGTTCAAGCGACGATCGCAATTGCGTTTGACGAGGACAATTTTTCCTAATAAAACCGTACCACTGGGTTCGCACGGTAGTCCGGTTTCGTTTTAAAGAGCAGAGGAGCGCGAACCGCCTAATTATTTTAAGCACCGTTTCAACGGTGGCTCGCATACTTAAACTCATCATCGTTTACGTCATGCGACTCGTCCCATCGCATCGAGATAGCGTTTGACCCATATTTCGATCGTACGAATTCGTCCGAGAGGAACCATACACACGTCCACGGGATTAAAAGATGTAACCGATAGGAATCGAAAATAGAACGGAGGCGTGTCGCGTTAGGGAACCGCGTGAAACTGTCCCAGTGGGGGTCGGTGACATCGCCGAGGGCACGGTACAAGGTCCCGAGTAGAAACTCGAAAAGCTAGGAGCCTACGAGGGAGCCACGGCCTTGAGTGCCCGGCCCTTCGTGCGATTTACATTCCACTCGTAACCCGCGACCGAAGGCCGCGTGGATATCCGGCGTCACTGAGAAGGAACTTGATCGTTCAGAGAAAGAGGAACTGACCGAAGGTAAATACCAGTTACACAATACTTGAAAAAAGTTTCATAAAAGATGAATTGCAATTTGTATAAAGTAATTTATTAACATATATACGTCAAACATATCATAATAAAACAAGAAGCTAATCGGTTACTTTATACGACAATTCTAGTTGATTAAACAGAGTGAATTATCAAAATTATAGTATGAATCGAGTTCATTAGAGGAAACATGTAACAAGTGGCACTATCGAGGAATTGGATAAAAGCGCGAGAGATGAACGTGAAGAAACAGCGATTAATGCAACGCTGGGTCGGATGATTAATCGTCCGGTTCAATCGCCCTATTATATTGTTTTATCTGTGGACACTGAATAATAAAGCTGGGAGGCTTGAACCGATTAGATCGTCTCCGAAAAGAGCAACAAATTTCATACATTATTTTTAATAACTGTTGCAATAATCTACATCGCCGCTTCTTATTGCATCTGCGTCGTGGCCAATAAGCCACGTCAAACAGAGCGCAATGATAAAGTGCCGATAACACCGAGCGATAACTCTTTCTCTCTTTCTCTCGCCCATTGTACCGTCTCGTCATTCAAAATTATTACAGCCACGGTTAACGAAACGGGAGATATTACCCGGAGGCTCGCTCCTCTTCCCCTCGATTAATTCCTGCCGTTGAAATTTTACCAAAGTCCCGCGGCTCGCACGATTAAACGACGAGGAGGAAGATAACCGGTTCGATAAACGCGATGACGTTCCGACCTTGACGTGCTCGCGTGGCCGAAAATTTGTCAAACGTCGGATCAATCGCTCATACGAGAAGTGCGATTAAATTCATTTTTAAATAACGATCGAGCCCGAGCTCGCTCTATTTTCGACAAGTCCCGACGTGCTTGAAACGGAATTAGAACGAGTTTAGATTAGGGATCGTCGATTATTACGAAGGACAAATTTCCGAAATTGCATTCGCTCTTTATCACTACTGATAAGTTTAGTACAATGTTCGACGTACAATACCAAATTGGCCATCCTCAAGGTAAGAGCTCGCTAATCTTAATTCGTTTGGTATTTCTACGGTAAATTGCGGGCCTTCGTTATCTACGACGTAGAAGTCTTAAACGTTCTACTGGTCGTAATGCACCTGAATTTACCTGTCCCTCTGTCTACCCCTCTACCGCAGCGAAAGAAGAATCGAACCGGTCGTAACGTCGATCCATGAATTATCTAAATGCATCGATTTGACTTTTGAACTTTCGATATCGTACCCAAATGACGATACCGTTTCAAAAATAACCCGGTGAGAGTGCGAATGAAATTCGAATCGATTATCATATAATCGAGCAGCCGGACGATCGTATGAAAATCCAAAGGGAAGAAAGAAAGGAACGGGAACAAAACAGATTCTTAATCAAACGGGCTAATTGAACGGGATTCCCGAGTTATCGATAATGAGCACTTGACAGAAGAAAGTTGAGTTATTCGTTTCTCCCGATACGGATGCAATTAAACGGGGAAAAGGAAAACCGTGGAGCTGCGCCGCAACTTCCGTCAATGCGAGTCGACACAATCGCGTGAAAAAAATTGAAAGAGAAAAACGGAGTCAAGGGTCAAACGCGACGCGACGCGACGCGAACGAGTCGTTCAGCGACGACTAGACTGCGACTGTATACCAGAGCTTAGGTGTTTGCGTAGCCTAGCAAACATATTTTCAAATTCTGATGAGAGCTCGGTACCGATAAGTACGCATGTGTACACGTGTTTACCGTTTCTAACGAGCTGCCACGATATGACGAAACGTGAACGGAACGTTTTCAATTAGAACCATTACTAGTTGCTCTATTTATTAATTGACACGTTGCACCAAAACTTTTTTACTCGGATCGATGCGAGCGTGCAATTTTCGTGTGAAATGCGAGAATAATTCAAAATTCTCTTGGATCGATGTAAACGTTCATTTTTGGCAACGGGACTGCATGCGGAACGATTTTTTCTTTTTTTTTTTTAATTAAATACAAAAAACAATATTGTCATAGATTGTAATGTTAAATCTCGGGTATTGCTCAATTTTGAGGCAGAAGAAAACACGCGGGATGCTGTACGTTACACATGTCGCAAGAAAACAGAGTCATTGGCGTGACATATGAGACGATATCGAAACAGGAATGCCTAATAGAAATATAGCTCGCTTCTTTCGGATCAGCTACCTTCAAAGAGTTCTACATATTTCAATATGTCCCCTGGTCCGACAAATACGTTCACAACACGAACTCTCTTTCGTTTCGAAACGTTTTACAATAATTACAGTTTTTCATTTACATTCAAAAATTGAATGTAATTGCGAGTTGCCTCTAGGTTAAAATGCAGCAAATTACCTCTTTTAATGAACTTAAAATAAAACAGAAATTTGTGTAATAAATGATACTGTATGAAATAATTGTGAAGTTCAAATAAACGTGTCGTTGGTCTAACTAGTGTTATTTTCTTTTTCCTTTCTACCGTGAGAACAGACGAGAAGAATTTGAGACTGATTCGTGAAACAGGCACAGACAAAACATAGTGGAGTCTGAAATACACTTCGATCGACGTCGTAGTTTCAAACCCTGGTTCGATGCATTTTGATTTTTTACTGTATTCCGTATCAAGTTTTACCCTTGCCGTCGGACGATTCGCGTACGAAAATCAGTGCCCGACCTTAGCGAACCCTCCCCCGCCACACGACGCATAAAATGCCACTCGATGGGCTGGTCGTTTATTTTTGGAACGCGCTCGACCTCTCTCGGACTCGGTCCCCTTACTTTTCTGTACTCGCATCGTCGAAAATAGCTTGGCGCAAGGTGGGTACGCGAGAAAGGAACCGAATCAGAAGCGAGCCCCCGCACATTTGCGCCTCCGATGGAACTCGACGTGGTTCTGGCCTCTTTTATGGGCACACGCTTTCCACCGACTCGTTCCACGATCCACTACGTGTCTGTACCATGCTGCGTCTTACACCCGGCATTTATTTCGATTCATATCGCATCGATAACAGCAAATCCAAATATGAACTCAAAACTGATTTCATGACATGTTCTGACTCTTAAAGTCAAATTTGATCGGAATATTATAGAAAAATTTCGACATGAACTCCTATATAAACGTGACTAACGTTTACTTGAATCAGGAATTAATAGAACTCACGTTTACTCGTCTACTTACGTAGACACGAGAAACATCTTCGACTACTATAGCGAGTATAATGAATCAGCACCGTACAATGGTTATGCAACGGTAGTTACCGGGGAATCCGCGATAATCGAGCTATTATCATTCGCGCCATAACAATTTTCAATTTTACTACACTTTCAAGTGGCCACCCGTTGAAAATGAATTTTACAAAAATATTTCTCTCTGCCCCGCAATTTGGTGAATCGAGTCATCTTGAGTTTATGCAATTATACCGTGCGCCGATACAGCCGGACGAAAATATCGCGAGGGTGTGAGATACAACTTGTTTACGGGATAAAATTACGTGAATGTCCATTCATTGATCGGCAATATTATTGCGCGCGTACGAGCACACTCGAGTCCCACGTTACGAAGTAAATTACGCTTACCCCGTCGCGTATGGAGTAGCCCGCGTTATTTCCAAACTCGTTCCAATGGAATTCTGATATTAAAAAATCCCATGCGGAAAAAGTAAACAAAGCCCGTTATTAAACGCAGCGTCGATGAGAACCGAGCTTTTACTGATTCCATTAAACGAGCCTGTCTACGCGTTTAGCGCAGGCCAATGCCCGTTGATTTTCCAAGATCGCGTAGGGAATTCAAACGACGCATTCTGCACGTTCGTCTCGAAATTATTCTGTGATCTTGACGGAAGAAACGATTTCAAATAAAAAAAAAAATAAAAAGAGACTTCACGCGATCGCGGAAGCAGCTGATGTCTCAAGGCTCACAGCTTGTCATTTGAAAATCGTTATTAAGCCACCGGGACGAGGAAAAATTCTATCTCGCGCGATGATCGCTATGCGTGACGAGGGAGAGGGTAACTTTCACGACGCCTAATTATCACGCGGCCCGTGTCACCGCGATAGCCAAACGTTTCTCTCCAGGTACCGGTCGTAAATTGCCGAAAAGACAGCTAGGAAACTGACTCCTATTTCCTATGCCAGTTCATACATTTTCTACACCGATAAATCAAAGTCTGATATTTTCCGTTCGTATGGGAAAAATTAAATATTAGATTTTTCCTGACAGATATTGCGTTGACAAAATGAAACGTCCAGAGTCAATTTTTGGTACCAATTTCATTTACTGTTGCAAAACATATCACGAATTTGTTGAAGTACCGAATGAAATTGCGATCCTGTTTTTGATGTGCTTATCAAACTACCTGATTTCATTGTCATTCGAAAAGACGTTCGGTCGTGTTCCAACGTTGCGTGTACAGTAAAATATTACTGAACCTACAAATCCAATTAATAATAATAATAATAATAATAATAATAATAATAATAATAATCAACGAGGAAAGGTAAATATCTAAATCGTACAAGTTTTGTCCAATTAAACGAGGGGTGAGTAATGGAAAGAACGTTACTGATAAGCGATGAATAAATTCCCGGTTCGAATTCACCGTCGGCGAGCGCATAATCGTTGCGCAAACCGATGAAGCGATAATTCGCAATTACGCATGCACGGTCCGCGAAGGAGAATCGCTATACCGCTCACGGATCATAGGTTATCCTTCTAGCTCGGCTTCTAACGCGCAATAGAGTACGTAGCCGTGGACGGCCGAGCGTTTCTGTGTTTATCGGCCGATATTAAAACAGAATGCCTTGTGTCGCTAAGCGGGAAACGGCCGGGGAAAATATTTTCCGAGTCACTTTTCTACGCCGCAGTTTACCGCGACGACTCGTTAGTTGGTCGACCGGTATCTTTCAAAATCGCCAACGCCGTAACGGGAATTTTAGTCGCACAAAAAAAGCTCGAGCGCAAGAACGGTGAAACTGAAATTTTGCTTTCTATTACTGGGAATCTTGAGTAATTTGGACTGCGAAATCAGGAGCAATGAGTTTTTACTCTTCTACGTTCGACATATGATTTGCAAAATGGATTTCCTTATCGACGATCCATGTGCCTTTGTCAGAATTTATGTACTGATGATTGGCAAAATGCATTCTCGTACCGCGCGTATCTCGTACGCTTCTGACGAAGCCACGTATAATGAAAAAGCTGCGCTCCGATCAGATATCAGAGTGATTCGAAGATTTTCAAGTATCGTCTTTACATAACGCATGGAACCTCGGGTATCTGCATCGGAGCGCTGTTAAAAAGTACAGAACGATTACGCAAGCCGTAGGAGAGCGAACATACGGTACGAGTACGGGTACGGGCTGCGCTTTTATGAGCGTGGCTAAGTTTAGAGCGGCGCGATATGCCCGCGCCACCGCCGCCGCTGCCTCCTCCGCCGCCTTCCCGACACTTGTTGGATAACGAAACCGCCACGAAAGTCGCGCGCGCGCATCAGATCGGAGCGAAACGCGCCGAAAACGACCGAGCTCGCGGCGTGCCGGCCGACCGGCTCGCCTTTTTGCACGCGCGCGGAGAGATCACGCGAAAAGGGCGCGAAAGCGGGAAATCCCGCGCGGCTCGTTCACGCTTTCGAAAATCTCGTGGCGCGTACGCGCACGTGCGGCCGGGACACGCGTCGCGGAACACTGCACCGCAAAATAACTCGCTGGTAAATAAATAAATCGGACGATCGATGAATTATCTCTCTCTTGCAGAACTGTGACGTTTCGAATCGCGTAATGTTTACGTGTGCCCGGCTGTTCAACAAGCTTCATTCTGATGAAAACAGAACGCGCGAGCCGATCGATTTAGTCATCGATGTCCAACGGATTTTATGCGTTTATTAAAAATATGTAAAGAACGTCGAATGGCAGATCTACATTTTTAAAAACCTTTTAACGTTTCAACGCTGATCACTTCTCCCACGGTCATGACTCAAAGCCAATTTTTACAAAATCGTAGCGGGATTGCCAAAATTCTAAATGGACGAATGGACGTATGAAAATAAACGAGTAAAGAGAAAATTAATGTTGTACAGAATGAACGTGTCTTTTGGCATGTCAACTGGAACACACCTACGTTGAAAATGCGTCACGAGCGTGAGAAGAATATGTCAAAGGATCGACAAGTTTATTCTATATCCGGCAGTGTCGTTCATGATGATAATCACGCGCTTTCCGTTCGATTGTATCCTTTCAGGTTTTCATATAAGCGTACAATTAACAAACCGGGAAGAATGTCGCTCGACAGCGAACGATCAAAAACGTGCTATCGTGATTTACAAAGGAAGAATGATTAATCTATTAAAATTTTTCTACGAATGCGAATTCATCGTTTAACTCTTCTATAAATGAAAGCGGAGAATCGGGATGTGTTGGAACACAAATTATCTTACAGTTAGTGATACCAAGTACAGAAAGAAATCCGAGAGCTCGTTATTGGACGAATGGCACGAAGGTATCCCGAACGGGTATGATAATTATTAAATCTGAACGCGGTACAAACTCGTTGCGTCCCCATTACGAACGGCAATAAAACCGTGCCTTTGACGAACTAGACGTACCCGAAAAGTTGAGCCCGGCGCGAAATTATATTTCCACAAATGAAATCGCAGTCTTCTCCCGCGTTTCCGTGCCCGTTGCGAAATTCACGCGTAGAACGGCAAACGCGTCTCGCTGGAAACAAACCCGATTCCCCCCGCACTGGCAGCCAAACGTTAATTAGGATAAAAACCATCGGAGGTGGAAAGTTGCTAGATTCACGGAAAACTCCGGCGAATGATTGATATCAGGCAAACTGTGCCCGCAACGCGACACGAAATAACGAGTGTACAATTTGCTCCGCGATTTTCTACCGTGTGACTTTCGACCCTCCTACCAAGTACTGATTCAAACCTCGTTTGTACGAGCCAAATGGTAACAGTAATAACGGAAATTGTATTATTAATTGCGAGCGAAAATAAAAACTGATGCGAGTACTGCGCAGACCAACAGTGATAGATCGTAGACTGACCGTGACGTAGAGTTAAACTACTGTAGACTGTAGAATGAATGAGCGAACACGTAAGTAGAATAGGTCTCTATCGAATCAGACACAACACTGAGCGCACCGTACTAATATCTTACAATTAGTCGACCATTAAACATTGATTGTATGCAATTAACACCAGATTATTTATATAAAAAATCAAACAAGGAACGTCTGATATAAAAAAATATATCTAAAAATAAAGAAAAGAAATTCCTATCTCGATTCATTCATGAATTATGATCCTGCTTTGATTTAGGAATTCAGTACAATATTTCAGTTTCAGGATTCATAATAAGAACCCATTTCTTCTACAGAATTTATGTTTTAATGTACTACAGCGTATAAGCTCCTGCACTGACGTGTTACAAAATATCTAAGAACTTGTGACAGAACAAAATTCAAAATGAATAAGCAGATTAAAAAATCGATGTGCATTATAAAACAATACGTCGAAGGGAATAAAAATTGACGAATGAAAAGGGTGACGTACGAAATTGAAGCGAAGCGTTCGAGCGGCTCGCGGTTGACTTTGACCCCAAGGCAGAAGGCGCGCGATCGGAGCGTATAATTACATGCTTCTGTACACGCCGTCTCTCCACACACGTAGGCAACAGACGCGTGTGCGCGCGGAAATACTCGCGTGTATGTTTGCGAGCGGAGTCTCGGGAGTGGAATTGCGACGTGAGCAGAGGCCTGGTCGTGCCCCTCTCGTCGCACGCGACGATTGGTCCACTCTGGGCTCTCTACTACGCACCAGCAGCGAGCAGCGAGCGGAACAGACGCAATCGGTACAGTCTTGACAAACAATCCCACCGGGTCTTGGCCTGGCACCGACGGATACGCGTCCCCGACGAGATGGTAATCGCGGATCAAGCCAATTATAGATAACTCCGCTCGCCGATCGGAGCACGCTGCGCGTTCGACCGAGTAAACAATACCCATCATCGGGCTTCGTTCTTATATCATTTCGATATTACATAAATCAGTTCATAAAAACGGGTTTTTGTTCATTACAAAATCGATCTCTCCTGATGACTTTTTAACATATTCGTAAAAACTGTATCCTCATAATCTGTGATCATATCCGATTCACGAAACGAAAGTATAAATAAATTTCATAAAACACATATTGAACTAAATAAATTGATGAAAATCTGACTGATGTTTACCGGAAGCTTATCGTTACAGGTAGATAACTGACTCGTTTGATACACTATTTCATTCCGGAATAAAAATATATTTAGCAATCGAAGGCTGTTTTGATAATCGAAATAAGTATAAAGTAGCAAACAACCATGGGAATCGATGTTTGTCAGGAGATTATAAATTACACCGAGATGACGAGATAAGAGCCGGCGTGATATTTGTACAGTTGCCTCTTCTACGTAATATGCAGAACATCCAACATTTCTCATGATCCTCCACGATTCTTGGAAATTAATTTTTTACAATTAACGATGTACCATCGTTACTCGTGCACGTCAATAACAATAATTAATAGCAGAGTCGAAACTGTAATTTGCTAATTTTAATCCGACTGTAATTATGCCTACAGATATCCTACACTTGAGCCAACACTTCCAGAAGGGAAGAGTTTGGACGGAGTTTAGCCAGATAAGAACACGCGTGTATACGTTTTATTCAAACACACGAAACTGGAGTTTATTCGATTCCCCGTTTCACGAATCTTCCATCCGTTTCGATAAGAGAGTGCCGATAGGCAAACTGCCGGCGACAGCTTTTTATTTTTAAGTCACGGCCTTGCGTTGCCTGATCCGACTCTTTGTAATTAGACGAGACTTTAGAAATACAGGACGACGTTGCTTGAATAATCATAAATAATTAATAGTCGAGTGAAAGAGGGGTTGTTGGCTGAGGATGACGGCAACAATTAATTCGCGAATAAAAACACCTAGATTTTATAGTCGGGGTATGCAGAACGTCTCGCAGAAACGCTCATCGGGTTCGTATATCGTTTACGTGTAACTCTAGTAGACGCGGCGTGTCTTGCCTGCACAGTCTCATTCTACTACGTATGCCAGTCAGCGTAGCGTTACGTAGTCTGGTAGAAGTTAACTTATCATTTTCTATCGCTAGATCTTTAATTCAGAAAATCCTCAATTAAACGGACAAAGCATTCCGCCTGCATCAGAAATTTTTAAATTAATTTATCAATCCCGATATCTGGTCGATTTTCAATTACGATCGAAAACGACTGCCCGTTTGTCGTGTGAATAAAGAATTTCCCAATGGAGAGTCGAGAAAACGTCTGAGGAGAAAAGTCAGCGGGATCAATGACGGCGTCGCGAGCGTTCTCTCTGCCAAGAGACATCGAATTAGCAATGCTGAGTACGTTGCCACGTTTTCGTGATGCAACAATCAAACGGAGGTCTCGCTTTCCACGAATAGGAATTTTCCTACGCGCGATCGTTTTAGGGCATTCGAGCGTGTGCGTGTAGTAATCGTGACCAACGAGTCGTCCTTCGAGAACGGAACCGTGACAATTCGAGAGCTAGTGTCGAAAGAAGATCGACGGGTTTCATTGAGGAAACTTCTGTTCCACTGTTCCTTATGAAGAAATTGTACCAGTCTCCGGTTGACGACACGAGTCAAAACAAACTCGGCTCTAAATGATATTAGCCACGAATTTCGTGGGGAATTTTACCATACGTAATTTATTCACGTTGCTTAACGAGATTTAACAGGAACCCCAAGAAATCCGTGTTCTCGAATTCCCTGTCTCTGTTAAATACCAAACCTGTTTGTATACACAGCCGTGATCGAATAAAACACCTTGAGGATCTCTTTCGAATTTCGGACCGAGAAAAGCGAAAGTCTACGAAGGTCTTGACACGGGCCCATTAGCCAGGAAACGTATATTAAACGACCGTCTAATACAAAACCGCGGTAAATACAAATAATTTTATGCCACGACGAAGTGCAATAATTGCTCGTCATTGACTTCGACGACACTTGTTCTCGCGATCAGAGCCAGATCGGCTCCCCGGAAACCTTTTCTATCGCGTGTCGGCTAGGTTCAAGAACGCGGTCCCGCGCTAAGCCCGCGTTGCGTCACGTTTCAATGATCCGACGCGACGTACGAGAGGAATATTTTAATACGGGACACTGTAATTCGGTGGACGTAATAAAAATAAGAAAAAATGACGGTTACACGAAGAGATGGCAAGGCTGAGGGGCCGAAAGCAGGGGACGCGTAGGGACACGGAGGCGGACGAGGGACCGAGAGGAACGTGAAAGCGAATCGAGAAGAGAGGGACGAGCCGTTGTACACACATGTGCGTTCCGTGGTAGAGAAGGGCGGCTAAATAGCACGCGAGGTCAGTGCCTCGAATCGGAGATCGGGCCCAATCAGTTCGCAGCAGATAAAACTCGTGTCGTAGTTTAACAACCGAGGTCTTCGCTTAATGAACGACGTCGTTCCAAATGAATTTTCCTATCGGTCGACGCTAATGATCTCACGTCGTGAAAATACTTCGGAAAATTAGTCCCGCGGCAAAAGTATCGTTTGCACGACCTCATCTTGGCAATACGATCTACTTTTCCTACTTGATTTTTAATGTAAAACGATTTCGGACGTCAATGAGCACCGCCGCTCGGTTTCATTGACTGGTGCGATTGTCACGAGTAAAAACTGAGTACAAAGAGAGACGGAACAAAGACGTAATGACGTAAGGCGCCGTGTTTTTCACGCAGTAGACATTGTTCCCCGAGCATATGACATTCGGAATTAAGCAGAAGCGATTTGCATGCGAACACTTCCGCGTTTTCGCGGCGTGTCTCTTTTTCCCCGGATCGCATGTGCGTACATTGATTAAGAAATCCCGCTGATCATCCGTCTCGCTCTCTCTCATCAAGGTCGGTGCGACGCTGGAAAAACTGCCTCCGCTCGCGCGATTTTTCATTTATTATATCTAAGCGTGTGGGCAACAACATCGCTCTGCCTCTTGTAAACCTTTATCGCGAGAAGAAACGCTTTGTTAGACGCTTAGCAAGCGTAAGGGGTTGCCTGGTGTATTCTCGTAACAAAACATTGATACAAAGTGAATACGGAGATAGAAATTTTCATACAACGTCGATTGGATGATTTTGTCAGATTCGAACGAACATGTAATTCGTCCTACTCGTGCGTTCGATAAAGAAACACCGTAGACTGTCGTTGAAACTAGCGTTTGATCGAAACGATAATTGATTTTTGAATGAACGGTGCGAAGTTTTCTTGGACGCGCACCTCGCGTGTACATTTGCGTACGTAACGAATGCGCGATACTCATTAGGAGAGTCAAGGGTATGTTACGTGAAGAGTACTGCGGTTACGCTCCGCGTCTGACATTACGTCACTAAACGTGCATCTCTATCGGTGCACATGCAACGCGTATCGGACGCGCGAGTTTATACCAGGAAAAGAACGTGCAAGCGCCACCGAAACGCGATACCAGGCCTACTCGGTTGAAAGGGAAAACGTTTCTTTTTTCCAGACCGAACGTTACTCGATTTCCATCGCGAGCTATACTGTCGTTTTACCTTGAGACCGTCGAATCGATTCGAGTCATCGTCAATTTCTTAACGATACGATTAAACGTTTACGCAAGGGTAGTTCTTTATCTCGAGAACGTCAATTGCTTCTTAGACAGCATCGTGAAAAAGGAAAATTCTAAGGCGAAGAGAGATGAGCTTGCACGTGGGTAAGTAATTAAAATATCCCGTCGACTAATCAAGAAGCGGACGCTTACGTCATTCGAAACGTGACATTAGAGATTCGCGTGATATCGTGAATTCTGGCTGTGTCGAATAGTTATTAACATTAATTTTCTCCGATTTCACGCACCGACATTCTATGTGTATAAAAAATGTAGCATCTCAATTATCGAAACAATAAAATCATGATGAGATAGATGAAAGTCGATGCAAATTAAAACGAATGCAATTAGAATCATGGTCATCCTTATGATTCCACGTTTAGCTAGACACGGTAACGATCACTTTTACGAAATTCTTGCCGATTAATTATACGATACGCGTGCGACGTTAGAGACGAGAGAAGAAAAGGCGTGTTAACGCTTTCGCGAAACGCGCCGCTCCGAAACGATAATTGCACTTATTCGAGGGTGACACGACTCGCGCGGAAGGAATTCAAATAACAAGAACCTGTCGCTCGGCGCGCGACTCCGCCGTAGAAAATCGCCCGGGGCGAGAAATTCTACGAGAGAAAGGTTGAACGCAGCTTCGCCGGTACCGGGGCGAGGCTATAAAACGCGACCAGCGCGGATCCCGTCGCAATTTACGGTAAGGGAAATCGCAGCCTTGCTCCAGGCAAGGTAAATAGCGTTGACCACCGCGGCCGACAGCTGACGGTATACGTTTCACGAACTACGTCCGTCCATTGACGTTTCGGCGCCGATCATCGATGAAAAATTTGATAAAAAGTCCAGCCTACGATTTTGGTGTCAGATTGCAAATTTCTGTGCAAAGTACGTCGTATCTGTTCAATCAGTTTGCATCACCCGCTGAAGTGTTGCAACACGATAATTCATACACTGATATAATTAAAAAGACTTATAATTCCGATTCAGTTTTCTCATAAACGTATAAAAACTAAAACTCGATTATAAGAAATTTGGAATAAGCGTGAGAAGGCTGTGTCTGACCACGACGGTGCCGATTCTACTTAACCACTAGCGAACGTCTTATGAAATTTTTATCTTTATCTCTGCTTGTCGGTCTATTTACTCGCATAATTCTGTAGTTATACACAGGATGCGTGAGTGGTAGCAAACATAAATCAAAACGTGTTATGTATGAATTGATTATATGAAGGAGATCATGAATTTATCCTTGCGTATTAACTAAGTTAAACGTATTCTTACGTCTTTATAATGAAATCAATTCCGTATTAATATTTCTCATAGAATCTCTGTGTAACATATGTCTAATAAAAACGAGATCTTTTCAACAAATGATACATTTTAATCTGTCAGTGAGACTTTGCTAGTGAGTACGGCTTGCTGATAGAAATAATGGAACGTACGATGCTCTGGATTAGGTCTATCGATGATATCGCGATCCCGGGGCAGGCGAGGAATCGACGGAGTGAAAAAAACCGGGAGGACGGTTCTTCCACCGGTCGGTCCTGATCGGAGGAGTCGTGGGGGCCCAAAGTAGGCGGAGGAACGAGAGATGACCTCACGATGATGATATCGGCAACCGTGGTCGTCGCAGGGTCGTACACGGAGGCGGTGTACAGCGAAAGAAAGAGAAAGATAAAGAGGGAAGGGAAAGAGATCGACGAGGGAGAGACGCGGCAACGATGCCAGTGTTACCTCGTGCAAAAATAACGTGGAAAGCCTCTGCTTTAAACTCGGCGCGTACGCTCGAAAATGTATAGACGGTGCGCGACACCAAATCATTTTTAAATCTCATTGAACAGCAGACCGTTCGGAAAATTCGCATTAATTGCGCCGCGGCTCGCTAACCCGGTTATAACGTCGTTCGAATGAACGCGCGAACCAAACGTTTTCGAGCAACGAACGATCGTCACAGATCGTTCATCTGATCTTCGCGTCTGCCTGATTATTTTTAGAGGAAATCCTATCGTTGTTTAGGTAAGAAACGAGACTCTAAGAATTCACGGAATTTCGGATAGACCGATTCTCGACTCATGCGTGAAACATTGTATTAATTTTTACTACAACGTTAAATGGCAGTGTGCCATGCAAATGAAGTCGAAAACGGAGCTACAGATTCTTTGTTCTACGAGCAGCGTGTCGGACAGACCGCGTTTGAGGTACGTTCAGAAACGCATAAAACCCGAAGAGGGGCGAAATGAGAGGCTGCAATGAAAGGAACAGCGCGTTCGAGTTTCGGTTACGCGATCGTTAAGAGCACGGATAATCGCTATGGAAGAACACCGCTGTTCGGAACACGATGATCACGGCCAGGTATGACTCGCAGCGACGAGTACTAAAACCAGACGGATAAGTGACCTTTGCCGGTTTCACGGTTTCTCGACGCTTCTTCTACTAACGTTCGAATTCCACGGCTTTGAGAAATCGGTCTCGCCTCCGCCGGGCTCGTTGCTCAAGGGCTCTTATAGAACACCTTTCCTCGGTTTACTGCTCGAAACTTCGTCGAGCAATCTTTCTCGAAAGCCTCGGCTGCCAAGGTCGGGTTTTCAAAGATTTCATAAACGATCATCAACGAGATTTGATGCATTTACAGAACATACACGCAGAGACTACATATAACGTGCAAGAATAAGTATTCCCACTTCAGATCTCATTTTTCCAATCAAACCGATGTTCTCATAAAAAAATGTGCAAATAATACACTTTATTTTATCAGTTGCTAATTGGGTTCAAGTGTATAACGTTCTTTATCACTCGACTTTAGTACGCAACATGACGAAAACAAAATGTGAAAATCTGATAATACTTTTCCAACTGGCAGAATCAGGACCAGGTCAAGATTTCTATCGCTCAGCTTCTTGAACGCGAGTGAAAATCTGTAGATCATAGAAACTATATTGCCCTGGCAAACAATTTTAGATAACAAAATAATTACTGCGCTAAATTGTGTACTATAAAATATTCATATAAAACAGAACGTATCTGATACACGTATCCAGTGAAACGTATGATACAAAAATTCTGCCGCCTTCACATTTTAAATATTCTTATCGTATTACTGCATTCATAAAACGCTTTTTGCCAGAGGTTAAGAGCACTAATAAACGACAGAGTAACTGACTTAAGCACCTGCTGGCGCGAAGAAGGGCAATAAGCTTAAGATGAATACGTTTAGATGCGAATGGGAGCCGGTGGTATGAACGTTGATACGCCGGTGAAGAATGCGTTCGCATACACACCGACGCGTATCAACCGTGATACGAATATCTGCTGAAACATCACACGTACGTATACATCACATCATATGTACGTCGTCGTCGCATTGCGAGCTACCCTAATTTCATTGGTCGGATCTGAACGCTTCAGCCTTCGAACATCAGGCCATTTCGATATCAGAATTACGTTTACAGAGATTAATGTCGATGAACGTCTGCTATTATAATTTTACTTCAAGTGCAGAACGTCTTTTCAGAGCGAGGAAAGTGAAGAACACGGAAATTATTGACGATTCCAGGAAATTGGCAAAGAGGGAAGATTTGAGTCTATGGAAGTATTGTTGTAAGGATTTTGTTTGAAGTACAGACAGCAGACGTTAAGCACAGTCAATGTGAATTATTGATTATCTAAAGGGATTTGTGAAAAGAAGTTTCGAACAAAGATTCGAAGCTACGTACTAAATTGCTCCAATTACAAAAGATTGGTTGAAGTCGTACGGAAAGCTTGATAAATGCGACGCTTTGGTCTCGATCTCGGTGGCCGACGATACACAATAGTTATGCACGTCGCAGATAATACCGACTATTCTCGTTTATTTATATTCTCACGCATACACGCGGCCAACGGTGCGTAGGAAATACACGCGGGAGATGGAGATATCTGTGCATGCATCGCACAGACACCACGCGATTGCACGCGTTGCATCTGAACCTCGCAGCTGCGGTGCAAATTTTTCGTTCAACGGCAAATTCTGGCAGCGATCTGCCACAGCGAAACAACCGAGCGAATCCTTAATAAAACGCTTGAGAAAGTATTTATGATAATTGGCAGATTGCACTGTTTTGGAAAAAATAGAACTTTTAAGAGGAGATACCTTTTAACGTGTAAACATTGAAACATTCTTCGATATCCTGACATTACGAAATTTATCGTTTCTCCGGATTGAATTTTCATACGAAACGTAGAAAATTCGCAATACGGTAATTATTATAATGCGCCTCATCGAATATCGCAGTCGGGAATGAAAACGTTGTTACTGTTTACAGCCGTTTTTTATTTCCCGTCGATTCGAGAGAGCGACTCGCAAATGTGGTCCGCTTTGAGGGAAAAGCAGCAATACCGCGGGAAAAAGTAAACTTCGCCAACTGTTAAACCGCGTAAATCGATATCATGCTTTTTTTAAATTCCGATGCGATGCGACGGTGTGATGCACGTCCATCGTTAGAAATCGGACTGGCTAATACAGGCCGCGTGAAAAGAGCGTGGTTCTCTATCAAGATCCAACGATTTTTTTAATATTCATTATCCCCCGGTGAATTTCGCGTGAAAGCGAACCGCGTAGAAATTCCTAACGCTGCGTTTTCCACCCGTGAAAAATCTCGTTCCCGATTAGACAAGTTAGTTAACTCCGGTTCGATTAGCCTCGACTTCATTTAATATGAGTTTAGATCGTAGCAGATATTTTCAATCGTTCGCAATCGTTTGCTCTTATGTATTCATTAAACTCAACTTTTCTATCGAATATCGTATTATAAATCACAACAATTTTCATGTGAAAAAAGTTGTATCAATTTTAGTCGCATCCGGCGGTGTATGATGCAAATGAGTCAACCAAGACACTTAGGAATTCGTCCAAGTAACTCGATTAAGGATAACGATTCGGAATGGAAAAGAGTGGAGAAGAACCGTACGAAAATAAAACGGATACAACGCGAGAAACCTGTTCCTTTATTCTATCGGCACTTTTTTTACATACCGCGAATATTCTCTATCCGCTATATATTATACGCGTGTATATACGCGCCGAAAAATGTAAAGCGGCTAGCTGGCGCCTTTCTCTTTTCCCGTCTCGTTCTATCTAATTCACGGTCAACGTTTCGACGGTGACGAGACACGAAACTCGCGACGTTGAAATCGTGTTAGAATCCGCGGCGACTATGTAGACGCGGAAAGAGTAACAAGAAGAAGAAGAAGAGGCTTGATCGCGCCAACGAGGGGATCGTAAAACGCGAATAATCGCCGACACCGTCGTCGCCGGCTATTCAGCCCACGAAAATAGTCAAACCGTAATTATTATTTTTAAAACGCCACCGAGATAAAACGATTACTCTTTTTCTCTTTATTCGTTTATCGCGGATTCCCGTGCTCCAAGTGCGTCACTAACTTTTTCAAATCTTGCGAGCAAGTATCGTTTCAAAACACCTCACGTGACGGGTCAATGTGCGGCAAAACAAAGACTGGGTACTTATATATCACGGTGTTCCAAGATATTCGCTAAGAATATAGCCTACAACGTGCCACACGCCTAATTCAAGTTCAATGTTTATTAGACTTCGCTGAGACACCGACGAAGGTTTGTCGTATTCATTTTTTAAATGAACCTTATAACAATATACTAAATAATTAATAGTACTATGAACCTTGCCACGACAATTCGAAAACACCCCCGGTCAATTGTTCATTGTGGAAACGTGCGGTTTCGAGAGCATCATAATAAACGAGCATGCTCGTTACGTAAGATTAAGACAGGAATACGAAAATGGTGAAAAAAGAGTTATATCACGCGATAAAGTCCCATCCACCAGATATATAAAATGTTCAATAGGAGAAAATGTTGCTTGTCTAGCAATATTCTTTGTGTTAAAATAGAACACGTGTACTGCGTAGAACGATAAGCTGGACATATGCATTAGAAGAACGCTGACTGCGGATTTTTATATTTATTTCTAATTAGATAGGAATTATTTTTGTTCGTGAAAAATTATAATATGCTACCCTAAACGTTCTCGAATATTAAATGTACTCTACATTTTCTATAAAATCCGCAGTCCAGATGTTACAGATATTAAAATGTGTAATCAAACTGTTGAGTCGTTCAGAAAGTTCTGCGGATTGTTCATACTCGTATTTAAATTCTACGACTGCAATCTCTCTGCTTTTTCATAGATAAGACATTCAAAAATAAATAAACAATTATGCGCAGCTGAGATTTCACGAAAACTGCCCTGCAATTGATTCGAAATGCAACCTGAAGAATTACATATCCGGTATTGCGTTCAATATCTTAAACCAGATCACATAATAAAACTGTACTTACGAAAATATCCACAGTACTTTTTGAAGCTAATAGATAACAGAAATAAACAGTAGACTGACCTTCCATCCGGCACTGCTGTTACTCTCTCCCTTCTCCCTGAAGTACGGTATGTTTTGCATCATCCATTCGTAAATCTGCGACAAAGTCAACCGTTCGTCCGGGGCGCTGGTGATGGCCTGGGTGATGAGATCAGCGTAGCTGTGATTTCCCCAGGCGTTCCGCCGGGACGAATTCTTCTTGACCGGGAGCAGGATGGTACCTTGGACCAGAGATCCATGCTGAGACGACGTGCCACCTTCGACGCCCTCGACGCCCTCGACGCCCTCTTTGCTGGCCGAGACGCTCGGCACCACGTCCCCATCGATGTACTCCTCCGGTCTTGGCAGCGGCCACGTGAGCGACCGTGCTCTCGCCTGTGGCTCGAACCCGGTCTCAAGGTCGTACGGTACCCCCTGCTGCGGTTGCAACCCGGTCTTCGACCCCGACGCAGAAACCGGCACCGAGTCCATCATGTTCGTGTCCTCCATGTACTCCACTTCTACACCAGAAGCACCTCGCGCGGTGCTCGTCCCGAGGTGCGAATATCTACCCGAATCGTGAATTGAATAGTCGATCGCGTTCGACCGCCGACACTGCCACTTTGCCTCGTAACCTTAGCGATTTTCGAACGACACAACCACACTTCTCCTCGATATACCGCGTCGTGAACTAAGTGCGTGCGAACGGACGAACACTCGCGAATCTCGTGGCGCGGCTCGAATTGCGACGAAGAATAAGACAGAGCGGTAATCACGGATCAACTCGAATCGAACTCTCCCGCAACTGGTAGCGAACCGACCGAGAATACGCTACGCGGCGTACGTTGTTCTGCGTGTTGCGAGCGAGCGAGCGAGCGAGACGGAGACGATGAAAGAGGACGAGCACGGGGGAGAGGAACGACGCCGATAGGAGGGGGCAGACCACGTGGTCAAACTCACTGTTTACAAGCCGCGCCGTAGTCGGTCACGTGGTCATGTTTTGATAGAGAACTTGGCCCGCTGCGTCGCGGGAATCGAAATTCGACTTCGCACGATCCGCGACGCATACGTCGAACGATTCACCGCAGATCTTTCAAAGAACGAAACGGCCGCGGGCGGTCGCGTTTCCCACGTGACGTCCACTGGAGATTTCTGCACCGAGACCAGTTCTCTCTTCCGACTTCTCATCGATGTTACCTGATCGTTCGTACTCCTCCCTCCAGCCTGTTGCGTTCCTTTGTTCAAGTAGATCCAGACGTACGCGCGCGGACACTGCGACTCGTTTCGAGATCGGGAGATCACGGATCGGGAACGAGTTCGAACCGGTTACGATTTACGCTCGTGCTACTATCCTTCGACGCGCATGTCGTTAAAATACCTTCGATCTACGTCGGGGACACGCGCGGTTGCGATCGTTGAACGACGGTCGAATCACCTTTCCTCTAACGTGTAACCTGCCGGCAGCGCAGCGCGGCGAATACTGACGAATTCTTCTGACTGAGCAGCGAGCGGAACAGACCGAGCCAAGCCGAAGTCGCGAGAAGTGAATTCGTGGCGCCTGCCTCCGCGCAATCGAGTCGGACGAGGGTAAAGTCATTCGCGGTAGCGCGCGTACGACGAAGAGGGACGCAGCGATCGAAAGAGGGAGACGCGACGATCGATCCGATTAATGTGGGAGAGAGAGGACGAGCGGGTGATCGCGAGCATAGCGAACGAGCGATCTGGTGGGTGGTTCGGTATGGAAGAAGGGGCAATTCAAAGGTGGGGGCAAGGCAACCGAGTCGGAGTAAAGTAGAAGAAGCGAGAGGTACCGGTGGCAAAGAGGTTACCGGAACGAGAGAGGGAGAACGAGGCAATGGTCCGGAATGAGCTGGATAAAGGGGAGAGAAGAGACAAGCCGATCAAAAGGGTGGGAATCAAGAGGGGGCAGCGTGGTCGGTCAGATCGACGAGATGGGCGGGGAAAGGGGGATGTTATGCCCCCAGGGCCAGATACCGTTCTCCATGTGGAGGCGCAGAGAGGGAATTCGCACGCGGCCACCTACCCCCCGTGCTGATGGGCGTTCAATTCTCTCCACTCTTTACCAAGTTTTCGAATAATTTCCCCGCGAATAATAGCGAAATCCCCCCGAGAATGCACGGTAAAAAGATGGGGAGGACTTACACGTTTATGTGATTTCAATTTAATAAATTTCACTATAAAACGAGGGAGATCGTGCAGTAAATCACCCTTCATCGAAATTCCCTCCGAGCGAGTTCTAATTACTTTTAGAACAAACCCGGATCAAATAGAATTTTGTATTTACATTTATTTGAACAGATAATAGATTCTAGGGCGGTTGTACCATTATTTTCTGTAGTGAGACCGACGTAATGACGACAGTGTAATTTTAATAAATTTCTGTTGAAAAATCAAGAGTTATTTTTGCACAAAAAGCCCAGCCACTTCCTTCTTAATAAATCCTCTATTTTTTCTCCATAATTTTCATCGTCTTGGACGTACTATTAATAACTTTCATGCTCTTATTGATTTTTTTGTAATTTCTAGGCCTGACAACTTTTTTCCTTCGGGAGACTATTTTTGCGCTTGGGTAGCCTTTAAGACTTTGAATGCCTTTAAAACCGCGTTTAACCCATTTCCATCTTTACCGTACATACGCACTTTCTGGTCGGAGTATAGTACTCCTCCATTTGTATTAGTTTCATTGATCTATCAATTATTGTATTGAACATCACATGAAATATCAACACCTCATTGCAGTACATCAATCGTTATACGAATTACCATATGAAATATTTTATTATGATACTTTTATGCATGATGGAAATGTGCTAATAAACTCGATTTTGATCGTTATCAAACACGTTGCCTTCCGGTCTTAGCGATTCGGCATTCTCAATTCAACACCTCCGCGATATTCATCCGAGCAAAATACGTTCCAACGTTTACCCCCGGCTCAATTTTGCCACCTTTTACGGACATTTACGTCCCACGCTCGACCTTTTCGTAGATTTTTAACGCCCCCTCGGCAAGAAAAAGTTTGAGAGCAGCAATCGGATGCTTGCATTGACCTCACGCGATAATTTGAATACGGAATCGGGAAAGGTTAACGAAACGCATAAATTGAGAATTGCTGATTGGGATGTTTTGTTAGATGTACGGAATTCATTCTTTTGGCGATATTCAAACGAACTTTGACACCAATAAAAATTCTGCTACACCTTCTCGCAGATTGCATAACAATCGTTGCTATTTCGTGAAGACACGTAATCAACAATCATAATTAAACTACTAACATTAATATTGATAATATTTAAGAAACAAAATCGAAAAAAGAAATTTCTATTTAAATTTTTAAATTAAGACATTATTTAAATGTTTTACTTACTGTGTAAATGAAAAAAAGAAATTGGTGCACTTCGTATATCCGCACTTTGCTGAAATTTTATCGTGTGAAATCGCACACGTTGGGAAAATTAAAGAAAGGATAAAGGCTACCGGTAGGGTATCCCTTGTCCATTAAATCTACTCGAACAGGGTAGTTCAGCTCCTGCTATCAATTACCCTTGTTCTAAAGATTGCTTCTCTTCGAGTGAAAAGATAAAAGTCTTATCAATCGAATTCGAAATATACGTACAATTAAAACATCAATTCATGTCGCACATCTAATATAACACCGCGACTATTGATTGTATTAATTATTATGGTCGTATTCAGATTCTCATGTCGCAATTTCATGGATTAATTTCTCATACACAGTGTACACAGTTAAAAGACGATCATTCAAAGATATCGCATGTAGTTTTCAACATCCAATATATCAAATTTATCGAAAGCAAACTGTATTCAATTAAATTCGTAATAGACTCACCATTCGTCATTCGTAATAGACTCACCACTCGTCGTCTTCTCCTTTGACCTCTATCCTGATAGAGCTCGATGTCTTCTCGTATTGCTCTCGGGTCCAGCATCGCTCAAGAGGGAAACTGAACGTATCCTGCCACCTAACAGCCAGCCACACTATCAGCCAGACTATCACGTACAGACCTGCCGATAAAAATGAAATGTAAATAAGTCTGGTTACGTGGGACATGGTGGAATAACCGTACGAGAATCTACGAGCAGACGAACTGTCAGAAGGATGACAACAACAAATTATTTGGATTTGGATATCAATAAATTATTTGAGGAGCACACGATCAAAGAGATCGAGGCGATTCAGAAAAAAATCCAGCATGAAAGTGACAGAAAGAAAATTGAACTTAGGACACTGGTTGGGTAAAAAACATTATTTAGAATAATTCATTATTTTTCTCTCATATCTGCTGTTCGTCCAGCTACCGTATATCACAAGAATATTGTTAACAGACTACTTCTTATCTGTGTAATTGCTAGTACAGCAAGGTTATGGATATGGTATTCATTAAGTGCGTACACACTTGCAGAGAACGGTATCGTGACCTGATATTGGCTGCAGACACAATTGGGAAAATGAAGATAACGTCCGAACGTGTTATCTCAAGGATTGCTAATATAGAAGACAAGTTTGGAGAGTTGCAGAAAAAATATTTGATCGGTTTTAAAATAGATCCAAATGAGAACGAAAATGAGAGGTAATTCCTTTGCGTCTAATACGTATCCATCGTACTATACATAGGATTTATATTTGAAGGAACGTGGAAGGAATCCAAGACTCTGTCATCATTCAAATAAAAATCCTAATGGATATACCGCAGTACATTTGGTCTAACATAGAAAACAAAGATCTCCTGTTCGCCACGCAGTTGTACCTAGTAGCGCAACACATAAATTATAGTCTACTATTCGAAGTAGGAAACACAGAGCTGTCTATTAAATATCCCATTGTATCTAAGCAATGGGACGTTATTAGTCACTTCAAAAATATCATATTTAACGAATGTAACAATGTGCTGGAGTCACTGGATGTACAACCAGAGGTGCGTATTGGTCAAGCCGAATTCCGTGTCACAGTTTTATAAGTAACACGCTTATTTTAGAGCATTGCGAATTGCTTGGCAGCACTCGTATTACTAAACGGAACCTCGTTCCCAGACTTATTGGAGAAATTAATATCGATGCGTAATCACGCGATTCGATCTGTCGTAACTGACGAGAACGACAGCAGCGTGAAAACTAAAATAAAATCGTGCATCGAGATATTAATTCAAACGATCAATCTGATTTATTCTTGTTTCATAAGTAAGAAATCGTATTCCCTATACAGAGATATCGATGCTTTCTGACGCATTGCCGGATATTAAAAAATATTGATTACAGCTACGGAAAATCAATCGGAGGGCCTCGTCTCGCAGTATTTGACAAGAATTCAAGACCAGGAAGCGTATTCTCTGCTTTCTCAACTGGATTTGAATCAAGAATTACTAATGGAATTTCTGCCGGCAGTGACGAAACAGCATAAACCGTTCGCTGTACAAACTTCTGAGAACTTTTCTATATCCGATATTCAAAGGAGCATCAAATTCTGGCTCGACTGGGTCGCCGAATTTTCTAATCGCGAGATCACGAAACTTTTGAATCTAATAATATCCATCAAAGGCTTGTACTACGTTCGCGAGGAAGCAGTCAGTATCAGCCTGCCTGAGAATTGGAATTCAATATGGGAGAAACTTTCTTTGCCAAGGATAACTTTTTGGGTGGAATTCTTCCAACCCTTAATATCCAGCCGAGTTAAAAGTATGCGTCATGATATAAGACTATTTAATTTTTACGTATTAAACATTTATCAAGACGTTAACGTTTCGTAGGTATAATAAATGATAAATGGGCGGAAGCTGTGACCACGTTAAAATCCGACGTGGTCGATTTACTAGCCAAAGTAATAAACGAGAAGTTCGAATATCCGGAACACGATTTGCGATGGTTTATCTGGAAGGATTCTCCGAGCGATATTCCGCAGAAGCTCAGCAAGAATGGAGGCTTAGACAATAAGAGATCTCTACTGATGAAGACCAAAGGATATTCACCGAATATTCTCAAATTATGCGAACATTTTGATACGAACTTACATGCTCTACTCGCGGATCTCGAGCAATACTTATACGAAACGGAACGCGTGATGTCGATCAAGGAAAACTTATTATCTACGAACATATCTTTGATATCTGATACGTTTTCCGATCGCACGGAGATTCAAGAACATCTACAGATCATCAGCACTAATATGATCGACGATGTTATCAATTTTACGAAGACCACGTGCGTCAACGAAAAACCGGAACACGGTCAGCGTGATATAAACGCGATCGTGATGGCCAGATTCCTTTTAGCATTGACGACGCTTAGCTCAAATTTAAATAAGTGCTTCACGCTCTCAAAAGTCTCCGGATTAACCATTACGAACCTTAAATGGCAGACGGTCTGTGATAAATTGAAAGACGAGAGTATTTCCGTCTGGTTGATCTGGGCGAGAACGTATAAAGCTAAGATAAGCGAGCATAAGAATAAGTTTGTATCAAAAGAACTGTTGAACGGTTACCCGATACATTTAATCGTATCGGAATGGGAAAAGGTAACGATCGAAGAAGACTCCGGCGAAGGCAAGAGGATAAAATCTGAGATTCTAGTACCGTATCAGCCGTCCATACAACAACAAAAATTCCTAACGGCGGTCAACAAAGATTTAAATAAAATAATACCACACACACTTCCGAAGTAAGTCGTACATTACATTGTTAATAAATACCTATTGATTTTTTAATTTTGTTGTAGGAAAGTGTTACACGAAATTATAGAACACGTTGCAGCGGAATTGTTGAACTATTATCTAACTACGTCCAGTAAAGTGAATCTTTCACAGAAACAAGCCTTCCAAGTACTGTTCGACATCAAATATTCTAGTTTACTCATGATACCAAGAGAGAACAAAAATCTGTCCGATCTATCGATTAAAGCCTGCGACAATGTACTCTCCAAAATCGATCCGTTCGATTACGACCTTTTCAATCCCTTCATTCACACCAACGTGAAGAAAAGCGTTCAAAGATCTCTGGTGAGCACTCAGCTATAAAGTACTTCATCAAACAACGCACACGTTTCAATTATCTGTTTTTCAGCTTATATTCGGCAATCTAGTGCCTCATTTGGAACAATTGCACTCGATTTTGGGTGCACGAAGCGAGTATACTAACGTTGAGGGTGTGAAATCAGATTTACCATCGGTGCTTGCATTGTGCACAGGTGCACCTTGGTTCCCACCCCTGACAGTGACCGCCCCGGCAAGGAATTTACCCCTCGTCGCTGTCACTTTGCCCGAGAAAGCACAGGTAACTATGTCGTTAAATATTTAACAAAATGCATCCCAAACTCTACTCGAATACTATTCAGCAAAAAGATCTCCAATCTTTCACTTTATTGTATATGTACCCATAGATTGACCGAGCATTTGAATAACTCGCGCGTTTAAGTGCGGTAAGACAATTGCATGCTACGTTTTCTCTTAAATAGATTAACGAGGCACGCGTCTGAAACGTTTTCTACCATTAATCATTGACTAACTGAGATTCCAGGCTTTGAGCAATTGCACAGACTGCAGATTTTCATGCATTGCACCGAAATCCGCGGTCTGACATCTTGAAACTACAACTGAACGTTTCCTTTATGATTCTAGCGAAAGAAGCCGACCAAAGAAAATACGAAAAGCGATTCTGCTGGAGCGACTATAAAATCCGGTGCAGCCGCATTTTTCGGAGCCATGGGCTCCGATTGGTTCAGTAGTAGCTAATTTATTTATTTAACGCGAACTGTAAATATCTTACTACGTGTATTGTACAATAAGCTAGGCATGCCGTGTAAATACCGTAAGATCGCCTTTCGACAGAACTTGTCAGTATTGAATAAAATATTTTATACACTCTCAGATTTCGTTGAACTCTTATTATATCCACAATCTTATAAATAGTTAAGCGAGATTAAATAAGTTTACTTACCAGTAAATCTGTTGCGATTTCGTCCCGCTTCATCTCACTTCCTTGACTGTAAATGGCGCCGCCGAGCGAGGGTAGAACAGCGACACTAGCGCCACCGTTATATTTCGAATGCCTCCAACCTATTATACATAAAATCTTCATATAACTCTTATCCAACAAAAACGATATAAAATCATGCGAAAACATCGAATCAATCACTTATGCATTAATCTACCCGAGATCATTGCGCATACTAACCAGACATACGAAAACATAAATCCAGTATGCCTCGTACATTCCAACCCGATTTCAAGTACTTTACAAGCATTTTTGACATATCAGACATGATACATCGAAATTGTTCGTTTCTTTAAAGAGTAGAGACATTCAAGCGAAGATGCTTTGAACTTCTTGTAAGTATAATGCACTCAAAAACACGATTATGCTTCGGAGTAAAACGCACGCACGAGATATTTTAACCGGGAACAACAGTTCAAAACTTCGGTGGCGCCGCCGGCGCCGGAGACAGAGATAGACAAAGAAAGAGGACTGACGAGCAATAAGGACAAGGCGACTGAATATGTCGCAGCTGTACTTACGCAATTACCTTTGGCAAGGGAACGAGAGGGAGAGATGAGTGGGTGAAACACGCCAGCGCAGTGTAGTACACGTTTTGGTATACGGCAAGATGGCCGGATGGGCCCAGCTGTGGTGATATCGGTCGTGAGACGTGCTGAATCTCATTGGAAAAAAAAGCGACGCTACCAGACCGTCCAACTCGAGGAGTATCGCTGGGCGACGGTGAACAATCCTATGCGTCAAATGGTGAGTGGAAACGATTTTTAAAACAGTTCTGACTGCTCGAAAAGCACGCGGGACCCGGTACGTGCGACGTTTCGCGCGCTCCTTTCAAAACCCTACTATACTACCCATGGCTCGTCGTCTGCTATGGGGGTCGAAAGATTCGCGATCGATAATCGATCCCAAATCGCGGGAACTGCTTCAAAAAACTGCGTTTCAGCAAAAACGAATTTCGCGTTAAAACGAAAGCGCATTTCTCGTGTTCAAATTGCGTTTGCCTTATAGCGAAATTCTATATGTATTTTTATTAAATTACGGGAAGTGTATTGCAGAGCATTGTTGTATCAAGAATCAGAAAAAAATTCTGCAGTAATTTTACAATTATATTGAATCATAGTCAAACCTGTGATCGCTTTCGAAATTAAAGAAATATTCTATATTGATTAATATTGATAACACGTTTGTTTCGAGGTACAGTTCGAAACGTAGGTATGATTTCTATGAGATCTCGATGACGCGCGTTCCGTACTGATACGCGGAATTTTTAATCTCGAGAGCCGGCGTTCTGAAGATTAAACTTCGTTTAAATGTCTCCAAGGCGATAAGTTACCGTTTTAATGTTTTGACTACAGCACTTATTTATCTTCCTTTTTAATTCCTATTGACGCACGACACCTATTAAACATTTTTCCCCGTATTATCATTCACGTAAATGATAATCGACCATATGCGGCAGTACAGGAGATTGATTCTTACTTCCAACGTATTGTCAATGAAATCAAGTATTTTTGCAAATGAAAGGGAGATTAATTGCGAGGAACTGGATCGTTTAAGTCGACGGGCGATTTTTCTTAGCTAGCGGCTATCAAAACAGACGACGCCGGGTTGGACAAAGGCCAGCAGCACGGTAGGCTGCATCGCAAGAACAAAAAATGCTTTGCACTCGTGATATTGAGCGGAAACGGTCGTGATGCGGTAGAGAAGGCCGGTCATTTCCCCAGTGAAACGGTACATTTCACCTTCGCTGAGAAAGAAGAGGCGTTTCAATTAAATCACTTCTTAAATAACAAATATTGGTCAACCACGATTCACGTTTATCTCAAAGGCAGCAAAGATGTTTTTCAATAACGTGAGATAAAAAGAAAATAGGAGGAAATTGTGCTTATCATCGTTGTTACTGAACGTTCCTTCAAGTCTCTTAATTGGTTGAAAAATATAGACCATGGAAACGTTTTTTTACCACTTGGCACATTGCTTACTAGAAACGAGTATCGCATTAATCTTTCCTTTGTGTCTGGCGCAAGAGATCGGTCGATTGTTCTAACGGAACGTGTTAACAGAATGCAGCTATGGGAACAATGAAATTGATACTAAATTTAAGAATCAGTGAAACCTCCTCCAGGTTCCTTTTGCAATTGTAAAAGAATCACCTGTTGCATCGTCGAGTTCTGCGTTCGTTAAGTAAAAGCTGAGTCGAGGATATTATATTTCAGCGATTAAACTTAAGACAATTAACGGGCTTCTTTTAATCGCATTCGACCAAATCGTTCCCTCATCAGAATTCTTCTTATCGTTCAGAGAAATTAATAAACCGAAAGATACGCTTGTACAAGCATAAATTCGTAATCATCCAATGTTATAATTTAAAATACAGTTAACCAGTGACCCAAATAATTTAGAACGGTAATTTTGATGGTGTATCATCATAGAACATGATCGGTAATTTTCATTAAACGAGTCTCTTCAATCACAGCACTTATAATTTGCTTATCAGTTAATTCCCTGTGATGTATTAACAAATTTATCTTCGAAAATTTGGGACAATGTTTACTCTACTCTTGTACAGCCACGCCCTCAATATCACTTTTATCTCCATTAGGCTCTTTCCCTTACAGAGCCAACAAACCAACCCCTAAAAACGATCCACACCTAAGTACATAATAAAAGGAGAAACCCGTTAAATGCGTTCCCTACCTTTCTTCCCTATTACAACCATTCCACGCTCATAGAAAAGAAGTTAACGTCTTTATCAATGTTCCATTAATACAGAAATTCAATTTTCTTTTTATAATCGCGAAATGAATAAAAATAGCAATCAGGATTTCTTCTTAAATTAATGAGACCATGTTTAATCGAGATTGTTTTGATCGAAGAAATTCTATACGAGCTTTTACCAGTAGCCAGATCGAGAAAGTATTATTACCAATGCTTCGATAATCCGAGAAGTAGGTCTGTTTTATCTAATCGGTTGCAAGATTACTGTCTTGCGAAACGTAATAAGATGAATGGCTGGGGAAAAAGAATCGGTGTTCGAGACGAAGCTCGTGCTCCGTTCGACGAGATAAGCGATCGGGTGTCACGATTATCAGTGACTAATCTGGTATCCCTTGTGTGTATCGATCAACGATGATCTGTACAAGATTGATGAATTATGCTTTATATTATAATTAAAATTTGTATAGCCCGAGACGTGTATTCTGAATAAAAATTGATCGATTCTGTATTTCCATTCTTTAAGAATCAAACAGCTATAATGAAATCTTTGTTCATTGCTTATGCTATTTTTTAATTCGTCGTGTTGGACCACCGGCTTGATTGAAATTATTTACGTGAATCGTACAACAGGGTTTGGCTTGCCGTCCTCCTGTTTAACAATCCTGATCATTTTTTCTTCGCGGCCGGTCGGATTAAACTTAGTCGGATCGAACAGAAGGCGAGAGAATACGAAACGCGATCGAGTTTCGCCGTCGACGACGTGTATGACCCAGATTGGATCGGGTTTGTGGTTATTCTGAAACGCAGAAGTCGTGAAACCCGCCCCCGATTTAAATATATCGCCGAAGGAAATTGATTTTCAACTGTTTTCGCACCAAGGCGAGATCTGCTGTTTTTCGCCTAGAAACGAATCGTATTTGCCTTCTATGGGATCGGTGTAGATTAGTTCCGCGCGAGCTTATCGATATTGGTTTTATCTCGTATCTGCGCCTTTAAGACTTCGTAGGTATCGAGGAAAATTTCAGTGAAACAAAATATGGATCAGGAAATTATTTATCTCATTTCGAATCATTCATTTTTTATAATGACCGATGCGAAAATAAAGAGACAATGATCGATACAGGCCTCCAGCGGCTGAATCGCTGCTGCAGTAAATAATTTTTAGACGTTATCGTCATCGCGCGATCCCTTATCGCGTCGATGCTCCTGATTCACTTTGCTGACGATTTTTCCTACGTTACTTTGTTCTCAAAGTGCTCGAACCTTTTTATCCTCACGTAGCACTTCAATTGATATTGACAAATACGAATATGTACTACTTCTTAAGGATGTATTGACTATACAGTCAATCCCAAAAGTTTATGCACTTTAGAAACGCATTTTTTAAAAAGAAATCAGACGTCGAAAAGACATTAGTAATAATAAGCAACAAAAAAAAATTTTCGATTTTT
>NW_017179105.1:2342833-2365085 GCF_001652005.2 Ceratina calcarata
CTTCTATACTTTTTAGCACGTAGCTATTTATTATTAGCATTATTCTTCCGACGTCTGATTTCTTTTTAATTATAGGAAATGCGTTTTTCTAAGGTACATAAACTTTTGGGATTGACTGTATAGCCAATACGTCCTTAAATTCATAAAGCAAATTGAACTACCAAACTCGGTTCGATTCCTCGTCTGACCATAACGGGCAATACTACTGAAAACTAACTATGCTTTCGAACCGAATTAACTGGACTCATTATCAGTTACGGGCAGTTCAACTAAATTTTACATTGTGGAGTCTTAATTTGAGTATAATCAGCTTTCGTAAATGAGAAACATATTTTGTAACATTACTATTTACTTGAATCGAATTCCTATTGTTTGACAAAAGCAATTAACGACGGTTGACGTCCACGTTATTAAAGCAACAAACACGTGTGCCAATAATAAAATACTTATTAGGCAGCCATAATCCGGACGATAAGCGTGTTTAACGAGGCGTGCAACTGTTGGCACATCCCGTTCGTAAAACGCGATTAATTGGACCGTGCCTAAGTCATTCCGTGTCGCCACTAAAGGTAACGCCAAAAGTCAACTGCATCTGATTCACTTTCCTAGCTGTCCTTTTGATAAAAAGTCTGATTGAGACGACCAATGGATTAAAAAATTATGCTCATGGAATATATTCTTTATATAACTTTTCATTGTGACGATTTCTCAATAGTTCTTGAAACTAAGGAAACGAAAGTTGATACGTCGACTGATTTCTATTGCCACCAGAGAAGAAAGACAATGAATCGAGACTTTGGCGCGACGTCAATCTAAAGAGTTTTATTTCTTGGTTACTGTAGATTAGGAGACTAGCTATCGGTCTTTATCAGACTTGACCCCGACTAACGGTGTAATCACGGGGTCCTAGCCATGGTTATCGAGCAAACACCATCGCGTAGAATCGACTGTTCTTAACATCACTTAGAGCATGTAAATCGTTTCAAAAGTGTAATGGGAAGTTCTGACGCAACGAGAGATAAACATAATATAAAAAATTCGTTTCACTTTTTTCATGATAGTTCCAGACAAGTTGCATCATTCCCAAATTCCAGGAACTGACAATTACTTATTTAGATATTGCCCGAAGAGAATATCTTTCACTCACTATTTCGGTCTCGATTTATAAATGTAATACCAGCGAGAATTTCCTAATAATCATAATCTAATCTCGTTTCCTATCACTGCTTCTTTGATTCATTTTCTTTCGACTATTTTCGTAGCGAAACGGTGGCGTGCGACATGATGTCGACGCGTATTGTCAACGCCGGAAATTAATGGTTAAAACTGGTAATTACCGTTCTTTCTTCCCCGTATCCCCTTTATCTTTCTCCATTTTCAGCGACGAGCGTCATAACGTTGTTATTCCCGCCGTGGCTTCTTTATCAGAAGCGTCTCTTTATCCAGCAATTAGCGTGCCACTTATCGATCCCGTGTCGCGAAAGGTCGCGGCTAATTTCATGAAACCCGGGCCAATCCGCTTTTGGGAAACGTTCCATTTACTTTAACCGTTGCAAAGTTAATTAATCTTGATACCGATTCGGGTAATTAGCAAAACACGATATTGTTTTATCTCGTTCGAGTCAAATATTGTTGCTTGTGAAACAGTTTGTTGACGATGAAATTAAAGAAGTTCGGTCCAACTGGTCAATAGATTCTCGATGAACTTTTACAAAATGAATAATCAATTGGGCAACGTTATTGGAATTTTATTATCAGGTAAGTCAGTTTCATTTTAAGCAACGTCAATTGTGGGATTGACACAAATTCAATCGTGTCAAGTTTCTGTCTACCGTAAAGAACCGATTGCATCGTCTCGTTAATAAGGAATAAATTTCCAAGTTTTATAAAATAAATAAACAATTTGTAGGATTTCTAGTCAGATAAATCAGTTTCATGTTCCTGTTATGTATTTCATTTTAATTTAGCAACCTCGATCGAATCACTGACACAAATTCAGTCGTCTATCTACCGCCGCAAGCACCGTCAAACCAGCTGTCAATTATAGCTCGACAATAATTTCTACGCTCGATCTGTAATTCTTTTTTGCCCTCCCTCCCTTTCACCCTCTGTTTTCGCTGTTAATAAATAATCGCGGTTGTTGAACTATAGATAATGCGTAAAAATAATTGAACGAGATTCACTCGGCTATTTTTACCACCGGAAGGCTTCGATCTTTGTTTCACAAAATCATTGACGAAATTGTTATATAAATAAACTTTATTTCGCTCCTATTTCTCTTTAGTTTCTCGATATTTTTACACGTCGTTTTCCTGTTTCCGCCTGTTTTCCTGTTTTGTTCTATGGTAAACGACGTTATAAATAAAATGTTTGTAAATGTTATAAAATAAAATGTGTTTTAAAATGTATTTTCGTATTGCATTGAATATGTAGTTCAGTGATAAGAATGGAAGAGAATAAGAATTTCTGGTAATGCTAGAAAAGTCTATTTGATAAATATCAATTTTTATATCCAACAGACGTGGACCGATAGAGCGGCTGTTTTTGATGTAATTCGGAAAGCGTGAAAGAGATCATCGGAGGTTAAAGAAAACACGTCGAAACCAGTAATGGAATTGAAGTTTCTGGCAGGGCAAGGAATTCATTATCTCGCCGAGATATTATGGAGAGTCGGAAGCGTGGCTAATGATCCACGAACTCTATGTTTGCTTCATTGATTAGGGATCCATAAATGACGATTGTTTTGTCGTTGCACTCAAGTTCGTTGTTGCACAAATAACAGGGACCAGAACGTTCCCCCGATAAGAGGCGCGTGTTCCAATGCGTAATTATTGAATTACTACTGATACCGTTGTCAATCTCGTTCCTCATTATGTTAACTTCTAGATATTTCTGTTTTCGGGAATCGCTGACACTCCCATTGTTTACGATGCAAGTCACGCTGCTGTGTAACGCGTAGTTTAGTGCGACCATTGTGACACGAATGCTATATTAAAATGGTCACAAAATCTTTAAAACATTTTTCTACCTGTTTTCAGCGACTCTAATAAAAACAGTTAACAGTTAGACTTTTAGTATCAACCCTTGCCAGACTTGTCCAGCTTTTTTCTAGATGAAACATTCCTCTTTGCGAATATTGAAACTTTTTTGCGAGGGTAAACCCGTGCTCGAATCGACGACAGGGATTTATCGCGTAGAAACGGTGCAATTGCCTGTGGACGGGCGACAGAGAGAACGTGTAGGGCTTCCGGCACTTGGGCCCGCGCCATTGCAATCGATACTCGTTGCAATAAACCGTGGTTAATATTCTGCATTATGTCTCGAACGCATCCACCATTCCGCGAGAATGCGTTTCCAAACGAGAGACTTGGGATCAAAGATATTAACGTGTAAAGGGCAAAAATTTGGATTATTAAATTCCTGCCATAAGAAGAATTACTGAGAGAATACTATTTTTAAATAAAATGTACAGTTACTATCTAACTACGAAATAAGTAGTATGCGATTTTCTTTTTATAACGGAGACTGAAGTGCTCATGAAAGCTTCCCCTGCATCCTTTTAGGGAGCAGGGCTTTTAAGCGCCGAGGGTTTCAAAGGCAGAGTACTTTCAGGACTGTATCACTTAGACCGAACGATTTACGACTGAGAATTTTGTTCGCGGCGTTATCATGTAAAACCTCGATGTTACGTTGAAAATAATAATACTCTGGTGAAATCTGACGAGGAAAGAGGCCACGCGACGGACGTCAGCGCGTCGTCGTCTGAACGCGTCGGGATCGTGGCTACAAGCGAGGCGCCTAAGCATCACTTTTTACCATCGCGCGCGCTGATAACGCGTCGTTAAACGATAAGGACCACAGGCTAACCCCGGGCCAATAAATGCGGAGACTTTGCGCTCGAGCGACGCATATTACCACGCGTTCCTTCCATGAATTCACGTTTCTCGTACGCTCTCCCTTTCGCGTCTTAAATATGAAGTGGATCTTAGACATCGTTGAGCATCGTTATATGTATAAATTTCGTTCGGTGCCTCTGTTTCTCTCGATAATATCCTAATGAGATTCCGCTGATCGTGAGTTGAAGACGTTTCGTGAGAAGTTCCTGTGGTGATTCCTGTGAGAAATTTTCAAGGCTCGCTGTTGAACGTCGAGCTGAACTATTGTGTCGGAGTGAAGACATTGACCTTAAATCTCGTTGAACGGTGAACTGAAATTTCTAGATCTATCGCTCGTGAAAGGAAGAGATCGTTGGAAAGTCTGAGAAAATTCAGGATCTTACACACTGATCAAAGCCTAATTGTTCGACGAGCTTAAAAATATAGCACTGTGCTGACTCGTCGTGAGACTGACTTCAAAGTATCAACGTTAAAGTATTATAAAGTGACGATACCGAGATAAACACTTTCAGTGTATTCTACAAACATAACCGGAAGTATTAGAACACAGTATAAGATCGTGTTCTTTGAAATAATAAAAGATGCTAGATCGTAATGTGGTACTAGTTTTGCGCACCAGACAAGAGAGAACCGAGAGGCGATTGAGGCACAAGAAAGAGGCGAACCCTCCACCGATGGAACCACCCCCGCAGCTGCTGAACAATAATTACCTGTACAGCGATCTGAACATGAACTTCAGCGAGAACGCTAAGCAGCGAACGGCCAAAACGAAAAAGGTAGGCCAACATTCCCACTGATGAAACGTTGCATCAGATTTCTGATACCAACGATTAAAAATTTGTATGTACGCATCTTATGAATTAATTGCCTCGAGGATAAACATCAATTATGCGAATCACGTAGGTGACGAGATTGCCGTTTCATGTGAAATATGGTTGATTTCACGGATGCTAGCGTCACTTAACGTCAAAAGTTATTGCCACTAATTAATCAACAAGTAAAACGATTGCCAACGATGTATTACGCGCGTGGTCGGTTACACGCTCTATCCTTCGTATTTACATAGGTAGAACTTTACGTAATCCATGGATCGTTTATGTAAGAACAAAACCCCGGTCCATTTCACTTTCATCTCTTATCAGTAGAACTGGTTTAGGCATCGGATTACATGTGTTCACGATAAATAGACTGCGAAACATAATTAAAAAATTGCAACATTCATTTGATTTTCTCTACTTTTACCTGTTTATATTTTCTTATGAATGGTGAAAATTTATGATAATTCCATTCTTATGCTATCTGAAATTCTATTTATAACCACCCTTAAGGACGTTCACCCTCTACGTTGCTCGTGGCTTGCAAGCGTCACTGTCATCATTTATCAAGCTTTCGCATTGAATGACTCTATTCTATTATAGGATACACTGGGTATGAATTTAGCGCAACTAGTTATAAATAGATGCTACATAGAAACTTCAGTACATGAGATGAATTCTCAAACATCTGAAACGATAAAATTGAAGAAATATTATAAAGTCTAGTGCTAACCACAAGTAGGTAGATTTCACGGGAAGAAAGGAGCAGTGTCGTGATCTCAGGTTATTGCACTTTCTCCGACTAACTATCGTCGTGAGAGAATCTTCTTTGAACGGTACCGGAGCGAAAATAATTAGATTTCGAGGCAGCTCAAAGAGGATACCGGAAGACGATGCAACGCGTTTCGTAACCACCGACAGTTTGACGTCCGTTTCCGGGTTCTCTCTCATCTATAATTATCTACCCTTTGAAATTCTTACCATTATCGTTAATCAATCTCTAACAATGGTATTCATGTAATGTTCTTGTTATTAAATTATATCTTTTAAGTGGATCACAAGTCGAAGTTCTTTTCAGTCTTTCTTCTTTAAATAGATAATCAGTATTTACCTTGTACCATTTATTTTCACAAATGGATTAGAAGTACTTTTTAGTTACGAGAAGTGAATTTGACGGATATGATAAACTTTTCAATAGAATATTTTTTGCGACGAAGAGGATTAACGTTTGAAAAGTACAGACGCAAACGCGTGGAGAAATGGACAGTGGTGTAGAATAACGGCGCGAGGGACGAACTTGTAGGATGTCTTGTCAGTCAACAGCCTCAGGTATTCATGGGATTCTCCCCTTCGAAGCGACGAGGCTGCACGTCGCTCGTAATTTGGCTTACTGTCGACCTTTTACCCGAGCTTTCATCGCGGACTCTTTTTCTCTTTCTACGCAAACCGCGAAATGACAGACAGTCAGTCATACAGACTTATTTTATGATCGCAATTCATCTAGAATTAATTCAGTCTCGTATGGAATATTACAATTTATGTAACTATGGTAACAGGAATGTTTTTTTTTTTATTAAAGCCATCTCATTACACGTGATTGATGTCACATTAATTTGTGTTCTAATACTTGCCACCTTCGCAGCTACATTATTATCTGCTAGTTACGTAAATATATTTGCCGGGGTTCGTCAGATATGCAGCAAGATATTAAAATTATATAAATGCCTGCAGAAACGAATGCAAGAAAACAATATTCCTCTCATAAAAAGATAACCACTCGATGTTTTGCATGTTTACTTAATTGAAGAGCTTTTTCATGAATCACGTGTCGAATCTCGGTCTTCCTTACGATTTTTCCGACCGTCGCGTCGTTTCGTTACGTACGCTAATTAATTATATATTCACGGCGCGTAGAAACGCGTTGCTCATCCTCGCTTATTTACGACTGCACCGCTCTTAAAAGAATCTGTTCGACGTTTCCATTGTAAGGGGGTAGCGCTCGGGATCATTTGTAAAGATGATTAATTGAATCTCGAGAAATGATGCGACAATCATTTTTCTTCTGTCGAGTAATAAATGAATTGGAAGATGCTTGAAATTCGTCTTGAATAAATGTGATTGTGTTCGATGTTTCGTGAGAGTCGCGAAACTAGATCAAAGATTTCTTTAGGTCAGGGTTCTTCACTAACAAGTCTGTTCGAGGGTTGATCGATAAACGAGGTGCGCCTTGCGAACAATTCTGGTGGATTTAACACAAGCGTCCATTCTTCTTAACATCTTTTAGTACTTCATATCGTATTTGAACGCTTTTAATGGCTGTCCCAGTTTATTCTTAATAGAATAGATATATCGATATGTGCAATAGCCAGATATTGCGATTTTAATGAATTAAATTATATATTTACAAATCATATCCACGTATAAAAAACACTAATTATAATCAGTTTGCATGGATCGTACATAAGGGAAACGCGTTTTACTCGGACGAGTGGAGAACCGTAATTACACCGCGGCAGCTGATTAACGTGGCCAGGGACGAAACGTTTTCTTGGCCGATGTAATGTGACGAATTAATGGGGCGTACGGTGATCACCGTGATTTATCGATCGTTTGTCTCAGAGCTAGCATCCTTGTTCTTCGATCCAAAATTAATCTAGGTCAACACATACTCTATAATCTACTGTTTTAATAATTTTTTTGTACAAATCGTTGGAACTCTTAAAAAATGTCTGATTCCTTGAAGAATTGCTAATTTTCGATTTGCAATCAAGTCCCTTCGCGTCGCAAAGATATTGTTACGTGACCATTGTGCGTCCGATGACTGACCTACTGATTTAGCATTTGATCGATCAAGACGCCGGCGAGAAGAACTCGCGAGAATACGGTTTTCCATTTTTACTGTCGACAAGTGAATTAATAATTCTGTCGTGTTTATCGCATTCACGTGGTATTGCTCAATACTCGTCATCGAATTACGTTCATGTGGAAGATCTTGCTCGTAACTCTGTACCGCGAATGTGAAAAAAAAATAGCGAGATCAAACTGTACAAATTATCCATACGAAGCACGTAATTAGGAGTTTATCTGCGAGTCTCGATGATAGAAATTTTTTCACCAGAGGTCATTAAAATTGTAATCGCTGGGCAAATGATAAATCAATGGAGCGGTTAGAATGAAAACTCGCATGTGGTATTACCGGAGGTCGTGCGAATTTATCGGGATCGTAGTGAAACCAGTATCTTACATAAAGCACCCCGACGACGATGGAATTGTATGGCGACGAGACTGTCCTTAAAGGTGACGCGTGATCATTGGGTCCCCATGAATCCGCGAACCAGCACGTACAGATCGCCGATCGATAACGTTAATTGCTCCTGCGGATCGATTAAGAAAACAGATCCGTCTATTTGTACCCTTGCCTTGAGTAAATAACGCGAGTTTTGCGAAATCTTTATATAATCTCGAGGACGTGAATCGATGCTTTTACATTTCTATTTTTCTCATTAGTCCACTTCGAACGTAAGTCACTTCGTTACTCTTTAAAATACTGGTATAACGAGATTAAAGTTGTATCTGGTGTTGAAAATTGTCTCTGATTCATCTGAGGACGCAGTCAATGAATCTCATGAAACTCTCGTTTTCCTCTGAAACGCGGATAGACGATCAGGATTTTAAACGATCGACGAATAATCGCTGCTTTACGTAAGCGTGGTGAGAGGGTACGATAGTAAATACGTGACACATTCAGTAACTTATGCAACCCGCGAATTCTTCTGATTCGCAAAGATTCATAATCTCGTTGCCTCAATACTGAAATGCTCCGCTTTGCGCGATATGCTAATTTTCTTATTTGATCAGGAGACTATCTTGCTCATCTTCTTGGAATAGATTTTATCTGACAATGACTTTGTTGGATTAATGATACGAAAAGGGTAAGCTTCGTGATTTCAAATAAACTTCACATGCAGAGATAACTATTATACATGGAATAAAAATTTCCTCTAAAGCGATACGACGGTGATTTATGTATAATTAATTTAAAGACCATAAACTACGTTCGTCAATTAAGATTATGAGAAGGAAAAATCGTGTGTAATCTTGAGATTGACACGTCGTTAGACTTTGGACTTTATCACTGGCTCATCCCCCGTTAATTAATTACCAGCCTGTCGCGCAATTAGTGCAGAAAAGTGCAAGACGTTGCCTCGCGTAACGCAAGTTCTAAATTAATGCTACTCAGAGTTACACGAATTATCTCGCTATTAAATTATAATACTGTTGAAAGTAGACGACTTTTCCTATAGGAGGATGTAACAATTAATATTTGTACGGCCTTCGAACAACAGATAAAGATACTAATGTTTACCAAGTACTAAAGATTACGTACACATTCCGATGCACTTGGAACAAAACTGTGTTTGTCTCGCATCAAGGATTGAAACCTTAAACAAGTATCATTGTTAAGAAGAGTGTACGTAGAGTACCTATGTTGAAACTATTTTTAGTGCTCAGATATTGAGTTTAATCAACAAATGATCCCTAGATCTGAAGATATTAGTCAATTGATCAGCTGACTCATGTTCTTATCTATGCACATCCTAACATACGTTATACAATATCTTTTATAAAATTAGTTTAATAATTTCCTTCAATAAAAATTATTTTCCAATCGCTCATTCGACCCTATCCCATTCTTAGACTTCAATCTCGTAGAGTCAATCAAGAGTAATGAAGGAATTACTAATCCTTTATCGAGGTAATCTCACGTAATCTGAAAATCTCATCTTGAGTAACCACGGCGGCGGTGGCGGCGGCCGAAACATCCAACTTCGCACGTGAATCGTTTACGTAACGCGCTAGTTGCTCGCCGAGGTGGAGCCGAAGGGAACAGCAGCGTGCAGAAACGGGGGGACGATAGTTGCATGACGAGGCCTTGCGGCTCACCGCGCACCAGCTCCGAGTCCAAGGCACTCGTGTTACGCCTACGTGTTGTCACCGCTACGTGCATCCGTCCGGCCAGGGTACGCTGAGAAACCACGGAAAACTCGTCGAGCTCGTGAACCAGGTGGAGGGGCACCGTCACGCTCCTCCCTGTTATTATGCACGCGTTCCCTTTTTGGCATTTTTCCGCGCGGTGCTCTTAGTCCCGCACCATCGTCCGCGACCGCTGGTCTCTCGAGCCTCTCCTCGTTTTTTTTTTTCGTTCAGTTTTTTCGATTCTAACTGGCAGCACGCGTATGGTGTACGATCGAATAATTGTAAGGGTTCCAAGAGTGAGCCGTCGGGGAGGTTGCGTTCTCCTGATTGAAATTCATTGACGTTTCATTCGAATTATTTCGAACATGTTCGAGCGATTAAGATTATGATCGCGCATACTGTTTACGTCTTCCATTCTGAATCTCGTAAATCGTCACTTGAAATCAGCCAACCACGAGCCAACGAACTATCGCGAGATGTCAAAGACCGCGAGTGCGTCTGAGAAACCGAGCGCGCACGTCCCAGGGTTCTCCATTTCACGACCTAGCCGTCGATCTTGAGTGGTCCAGCCGCGGAAGGCGTTTCCATTCGTCTAGCCCACCCGTCGATCATCGAGGGAAATTATACAAGAATAAAAGTAAAAAAACCGAGTGAGTGGGAGAGTACGCGTCGGATTATCCGTGGCCGGGCTGTGATCGGACCTAGAAAGACGGCTGTTCTAAGGTTTCCGCGTCGGCCGTAGGAAGCCAGCCCGTGGACTACTGTCCGCCAGAGCGAGACACACGAAACGGCGACGCGCGAGGATCGTGCCGAAGCAGCTGCGAAACAAAAGGTACGAGAGCGCCTCTCCTGTCCTCTCTCTGGCCCGTCCGCGTGCGGGATGGATCGGAACGAGAGCGCAAACGAGGGCGGAAGCTCGCCGGACACGGTGATCGCTCGGTCCTCGTCCGAGGAGGACCGGAACAAGTACGCGTGCACCACTTCCGGCGAATACGCGACCGTCGGCGGCAGCAGCTCCAGTCTGGACACTGTCACCGGCGCCGGGGTCGTCGCCGGCGTCGCCGAGGACAAGAAGAAGGGTAGATTCGGCGCGCTGAAGCAGAGTTTTCGGAAAGAGGGCGGACTGTTCAAGATCAGGAAGAAGAGTAAGCCCCTGGACGAACCGGCTGTCGAGACCGAACAGGACGTCGAGGAAAAAGGTTCTTGGTTGAAAAAGGGTGCGGTGGTGGGTGGTCACGTGTGCAAAACCACGGTGATAGGGTTCATAATCGCGTCTCTCGTTTGATAAGAACGATCGGATGCAGTTCTCTCAATTATTTCGAACGAGTGCCCGAGTCATAACGTTGGGACTCCTCTTCGGATGAATGGATTCTTTGAAACGTTAACTGGCATTAATTGCTCGGTATCTCGGCTATTATCGTTAATCTATGGATTTACGTGCTCGACTTTTTCCCAGTGGATTCATTCGTTTCTCACTCTTTGTTCTATGTCACACCTCATACATCCATGTCCATTAGAATTTATCCGAATCGTCGAGACGCCAAGTTATTAGTAATAAGTAGCGATCCACCCTTGCCACCACCGAACGACCCAGTAGGGCTGTTAAAACAAGCTCTGAGACCTTTCTCCCGTGACAGAAGCGGGTTGCAAGCGGAGCCCGGAGGAGGAGGATCGCAAGGACGATGGCTCGCCGTCGACCTTGAAGAAGAAGAAGAAAAAGACGCACTCGCTGGTGCGCAAGCTAAGCCTGAACAAATTTCGCCTGTCGGCCGAGCAGGAGCAGCGGCACACGCCCGAGGGTGGCGACAGCAGCCGATCGCAGAGCCAATCGTCGCAGGAATCGCCCAGTTTGTCAGAGAGTCCGTCTAGGAACGTGAGAAAAAAGGGGCAGGAGGTGATCGAGAGGCTCGGCCATCGCGACGCATCGGCCGATGCAGGGCGACGCGACGTCCCGCCGATCGGATTAGACGCCGAGAAGGGGGAGGCGAGGAAACCGGAGAAACCGGTGAGCACCGTGACCGTAGTGCAACGCAGGTCGCCGTCGTTGACCATCAGGAGCTATCCCAAGAGCAAGCACGGTGAGCGATCCCTCTCTCTCTCTCTCTTTGACGCTCTCTTCTGCACCCTCGAATTGGTTTTGGTTCACTCACTTTGGCTGTGGTTGGGTCTGATGGCCTGTGTAATTCTTTTATCGGTGGCTAGATCGGTCCCTTACTTTCTTCAGAGAAATATACTTAATACTGAGAGATATTGGCACTTAGGGGATTTTTGTATCTTTTTTTAATACTTCACCAAATCTGATTAGAACTTGTCGGTATAGAAACAATTCTACCTGTTAACCCAATACTTAGTCGCACTGCGTACTAACCTAGTTACCTGCCTTCAAAGATGCCATCGGCTCAATACACCACCGCATCATCATCATCATCATCACCATCATCATCGTCATAATCATCATCATCCCTCCGAACTCGCATGAACCTGGTGTCTGCGTGCGCAGATTCCGAAACCGCTGAGAGTTCATCGACGTTGGAAGCTCGTTGCAGTTCGACGCTTCCCTACGCGATTTCGAAATGGCCCGAGCAGAAGAACGATCCTAAGAAAACGAAATTGAACGTGAAGTCGGAGTCCGAGTCCAGCGTGCCCAAGTCCTCGCCGCACGAGGTCAGGCGGAAGTTGTCTTGTCTGGAGGAGAAGCGAGCGATTTTTCAGCGTCGCCTGTTCGACACCACTCGAGATTCCGAGGGGACGGTGATCGCGGTCACTTTGGACGACGACGACAGATCAGCTCCGAAGGAAGAACAGAAACGGGAACCGACCGTCAGAAAGAAGGCTAGGCATATCAGCGTTAAAAAGTTCGATACGTTCTCGACGTTCGAAGGGACCTTCGACGAGGAGACCGGTGTCGGTTACTTAGCGGGCATTGAAGAGGACTATACCGAGAGTTACGACAGACAGAACGAGAACTACGCAGCTACCATGGGGCCCATGATGGGCGAGAGCTCGGAGAAGAAGATTGTCAGTCAGGACAGCATGGTGAGGAGCACTGGCCAGAATTATTTTCATTTATCGATCGTCGACGACGATTTCTGAGTCGCTGCTTTTCTCCGTCTGACCGATTCGAGTACGCGCGATAGACTTGTACTACTTGTCGCGGACACGTCAAGTTGTACTACTAATTCTACCTCATTCTATTTGACCATCACGTTTATACCTGCAATATTCCGTGCAACGATCTCCAAAATCGTTCGAGCTACAGATATTTAAATTAATCGAAGATATTATATCATCGTTTTACAACAAATTCTCTACGTTAAAAATTTGTATGACGAAGTAAACGAGGAAACTCGAGACCTATCGTTTTTCCAAACGCGTACTTTGCATAATCAGGTTTCTCTTTCTCGATATCGACACTCGCCTCAATTTCAAAACACGTTTCTCGGTCTCTATCCGCCGAGAATGCTGCACCGTGTAACTCTATGATGCAGAAATCGTGACGCGGACGCGTTCTGCGGTCCCGGTTTGTGGTACGTCGCGGCGCGAGTCTCCCACCGCCTTTTGTCTCGTGTACTTCTCACCCCTGCCGAGACGAGACTCTCAGATTACGTGGTCTATCTGCATGCCGCCCCCCTATCTCGGTCTAAGCCTAATTGGAATGCGCCTCCGTTTCTGAGAGGAAAATGTAGACAAATTTCCTCTCAAACGACAAAACAATTCCCCGACGAAAGATGTTGAAGACTTCGAAGTGAAAATTAACGACCCATCTATTCCCGATTAATTAAGATTTTTAAACATTCAAGTCTATTAGGATAATGTGACTAGTCGAAGTCGTAGTTCTATGACACGTAATCTTTGTGAACTAAGTAGGTACCCAAGGGTGTACGTGAGTAAGATCACGTTGAAAGATCATTAGAAATTTTCCAGAAGCCTCACTATCGCTACTCGGATAGATACTTAAAATATGGAAAGTTAGCATGTTCTCTCCACAGACATTTCTAGTATTATTTAGAGATAATACTTGTTTATCTACTGTTTATACTACATTTTATCACTTGTAATCTAGCGCTGCAATTTTGCCAAGGAACATATCAGATAAGGAAGCTGACATAAGTAATGTGTGACGGCAATAAACAAATTGTTAACGAACTATCAAGGGACAAAGTGCGGCTGGGATTAAATACGAACACCGTAAAACAGCGTTACGTGTTCTAATTTTACAGCAGACTATGGCTACCACCGCGTTTATGGTTACGCTGCGGTATTTTCCATGGATTATCCTCGCGTGTGACCGTACATAACGTGGATCGTGTTTCTTATCGTTGGTTTATCAGTAGACCGCAGATTTTATGCATTCATGGCAAAATTCGTTCATACAGAATGCACCTAACGTGCAGAACACCAAAAGTATGCACATTATTATTTTTGAAGAATGACAGAAATCTCGATTTGGATATCATTTCTTAAATTGATATCATGAAAATTGTACATAAAAATTTGTAGTCTATTTATCAGAATGGTATTTTATAGCCAACGTAATTGCAAACGTTCCCATATATCAGCTTAAGAAGCTTGTAAAAGATGCTTGAACTTTAACTATCGCGTATCGGTACGTCGTTATGTCGATGTGTCAACGGTTTTAAGATTCGATTGTTTGTCTCGGAACGCCCGGGTGAATCATTCAAGTTTAGCCCGCGGACCAGTTCAGAACGTCGGACGAACGTCCCGCTCGACGATTGTATTTATTATTGTGCACGTGATTCGAGAGACAGCATGGAAGTCGATCAGAGAATCTGGAGGAACTTTCCAGCTTTGTATAATAATATCTCCAGTTTCCAAAAGAAAGTGAACGAGAAAAAGTGGACACTGTGGCGGGTTGGTTTTTCAATTTTTCGTGACATCTTTAAGCCGTGATTGATGGGACTGATTTCTCGTCTGATGAAACTTATTCATTCGTAAATTAACTGAATTTTTCCAAATCAGGTCAAATTATATAACGCGTTTCGATTATTACATCACCAAAAGAATAATTATCAAATTGCTGTAATAATTTATTGCTTCTAGTACATTCATACCACGATAACCATAGTTTTCGTTTTACTCTGCGTCTCGATAAGATAACTAAAATCGTTTACATGAGAATACTTGAACAGAATTTTGGCCGATGGTCCATCAATCAGCGAAGCGAAGGAATTCCAGTGAGAAAAAAAGTTCGAAGTCAATTTCCCTCTCGTTAATTCTATCTTAATTTACGATAACTACTAATCAGTTGTCAAGAGACTCAACAATACAGTTAGTTGCATAATAAAGATAAGGAACATTATTTGTTCCAGCAGTAGACAGAAAATAATAGGAACGTTTGAGATAGCTATTGCTTATTATAGCCTGCCCTGAATAATTTGTTGTGGTCATTATTACCAGACAATAATTTTAATGAACTGTTAATTGAATAATTGCATTCGAAAGTTTAAATACTATCGATTCATACTAATTTTCCTACATAGAAAAAGGAATTATTTCTGTCTCAAGATATTCTTATCACGATGATTCTATGCTAAGCATAATTAGACCGACGATATACCTATTACAATAATCTACTGAATATTGATACGAACGTAAATAGAAATTGGAATTAATCCGATGAAACTCCGTTTATACCCACAGTCGTCACAGAACAACGCGCCTAATGCCGGAGTAGGCGAGAAACGTGAGCACTTGTACAAAATTCTGGTGATCGGCGAGCTGGGAGCTGGGAAGACGTCTATCATCAAGAGATACGTCCATCAGTTTTTCTCGCAGCATTACCGTGCCACCATTGGCGTCGATTTCGCGTTGAAAGTGTTGAACTGGGACCCACACACTATCATAAGGCTGCAACTATGGGACATCGCTGGTAAGTCTTCGTTTCAAAATTCTTGGCATGTTTCCTTTTGATTCATTTATCAATAGTACCACTGCGATTAGGTGTATAAATTTAATAAAAGTGGCGAAATATGTTTAGGTCAAGAGAGGTTTGGCAACATGACGAGAGTATACTACAAGGAAGCGGTGGGTGCGTTCATAGTGTTCGACGTGACGAGGAGTGCGACCCTCGACGCGGTGGTAAAATGGAAACAGGATTTGGACTCGAAGGTCCAACTTCCTGACGGCTCGCCGATTCCTTGCGTGCTCCTGGCCAACAAGTGCGACCAACAGAAGGAGGGTGTCGTGAATTCTCCTACGAAAATGGACGAATATTGCAAGGAAAAGAATTTCTCCGGGTGGTTCGAGACCTCGGCCAAAGAGAACATCAACATCGAGGAGGCTGCACGATTCCTTGTCAATAAAGTGAGTACAGAATCTCCAAGCAGATCGGCAATCGATATTTTGTTCAATGATATATGTAATAAGATGTGTGAAAGATTAGAATTTCCTTTCACTGAATTTCTACGAACAGCAGATAATTGGATTGACATAACGTGAGATGTAGTAATTAATATTGTGATAGATACGAAAATATAAAACGATGTGTAATGAAGTACCGTTCACCGCAAACCGTAGTTCTAGCTGAGTAATTAGATTACAGTAATCAATATTTACTTCGTCGCTTCTCGAGTAATAGATTGCGCTAATCAATACTTTCTTGAGCTACGCACAAGTTATTTACGGCATATCGTACTGTCCCCGCGTACAAAGTTTCCAATTCTCTGATATGAACGAAACGCGAATGAACAAATTAACAATCTTTCAATGATTGTAAGTTATTTATAGACTGATGGTTTTCATGCAGAAAAACATGATCATAGTATCAGTACAAGAAACGTATTCTCAATAGTCATTCAGCTTCTGACGCTCTCAATAGTCACGCCCATTACACTAATTATTTAACATAAATATCCTTGCTGTTTCAGATACTTCAGAACGATCAGTTGATGAAAGGGAACGGCGCCCAGGACCAGGCGGACGGCGAGCGTTTCGCGTTGAATCAATCGCCGACTAATTCAAAGAAATCGTGTTCCTGCTGACGAATCGGTAACTCACCGATAACAAGGTCGTCCGGTCCGTTATCACCGCATCACCGTGCATCCGTCGGTGCCATGACAGGAATGCCCCCTTCTTCCGACGAACCGATCGTCGTCGGATCTCGTCTCGATGACACAAACGTTCACCGTTCGAAATCAACCTTCTCTATCAACGCTTTCCGAGGTCTTAGAAATTGGAACTACTTCTCAAAAATTGTAATACTTTAAAACTAAGTTACGACGAATTCTAATGCTACGTTTGCCAGTGGTTAAAAGCGTCGTTAAACACTGCACTTCATCTTTGTACATACACACGCGTTCGTAAGTTATAGGGTGGCAACGCTGGCGAAGAAGGTTGCTTCGATAAATGAAACAAACCGAGACCGGGCCATTCCAAGAAATCAATTCCAGAAATAAAATTCCACGTTTCATTATTGCTGTACAGTATTGAACTTGAAGGTTTTGTAGCTGCGAACGACGGGACTTGGGAGTGACACAGTCGATATTATTATTTGGCCTGGGAGCAAAGCTTCGAGGGGTGGAAAGAGAGAGCATCGAATATTTTAGAAAAAATATTCTATATATCGTTTCCTGCTTTATTTCTCATTTCCACCCCTCAATCGTGAAAGACTAACAAACGAACCATCTACGCATTCCAGCAATTTTTATATCAATTCTAACTGTTAAGTTCACACCGTCATTTTTATTAAACGACAACGTAGGGCTCTTACATAACAAAATAACTTCACGTAACATAACTTTCTGATCGAGCTCACAGATTAAAGACTAACGATCAAGGGTTTGACAAGAGGATCCTCTCGTTTCTTTTAAACGTACGATGGAAGCATTAACACGACCGTGACTTACTCGAATCGAGAGAATAACAATCAGCCGATCGGCAATTATGATAAACCTAGCTTTTATGTAACAGTGCACCAACGAATTCAGAGATCCGTCAAGGAACCGGTTGAACGTCGGAGAACGTTGCGACCGGTTTCAAGAAAACAATTCCTCTTTTCTAACGAGCTGTAAAGTAGAACATTTTTATACGAATCGTTGAAAATCGTCCACGAGAGGCGAAGAAGGAAATCGAGCGTCCCTGCGTTTTTCAAACGGATACATTTTGTTCATACGATATACAAATTGTATTTATATGTATAAGAAAGTATGTTATATATAGTAAACGTATAATTTATAGTAAAGTCATTGAGATTCAATAGAACGTTTCTGTTTCGACTCAATGTTGACCTCAGCCTCCTCAGGTTATTTAATTAATTCCCCGTTACTAATTATCGACCGAAGCATTCAATCGCAATTCTATCGCAACGTTTCCACGTAATTAAATTCAGACGAAACAGGACGCGAGCGTCCTTATACAATTCTGCGTCATAAAGTAAGTACCTACCACGGAATTCACTTTCACTTCGTGCAGGGCTGATGTAACTATAAAATCTTCCACCGCTATACTTGTCAATTCTATGATCCTAGCTAGTCCCGCTACCATCGATTTAAAGATCATTGCGCACAATTGTTCCAAGTTCTAAATTCTCAACGAAATTCATCCTAATTGATAAGTTCCACGATTTTTAATTATACAACGATGCAATTTGATCGTTCCAAAAATAAGCGTCGCATTTTTGTAGTCGCAGACTATTGATAAGGGAATTGGACGAGGTTTTCTATTGTAATTCATTTTAGGTGTTTTTCTATTGTAATTCATTATGACGAAAATTTCTGAGAATTTCTGCGAGCGTCACCTTGGCGGACAAGGATTCGTGTTCGGTCAGGGTTGTTTCCCGTCAGCTTCGAATAACAAATCTTTCACTCAGCTCGTGTGTGCCTTCGGCCATTCATTCGCGATCTCATAGTCATCGCGCGTGTAATCGCCGTTGCGTAAGTGACACTCGTATCCTTTTTTCTACGATACGTTCTCATACCCGTCCCTCAAACTTGCCATAACTCAGACTTACTACGAATCGATTCCAATTTTTGATAAATGGATTATGCAATAAGTATTGATGAAGTAATTACCTAGCCTAACAGTTATTCTAATTAATTTAAGGTATCTTATTGTAATTAGCGATAAGGAAACGATGTACGATGTTACATATTTTAATAAATTATTTAGCGTTGTTAAGAAGAGAGCATTTTCTTTCCAATTGAATCAACGATTTTTTTAGGTACCATGAGAATCACTGGCATGATTCGGTCTTAATTACGAGCACACGCTCGACGTTTATACCGTTTAAAAGAATTGCATAGGAAACGATGAAACCGTATTTCCTTCTACCCGAACGCGATATCCTTCCTCTGTCCCATCGCATTTTATACTCGCTAATTAATGTGAGTTCTCTATTTTTTTCTTCACCGCAAGTTTTATTTTGCATACAGATCCGTGGTGTAATTCGTAACATAATGGAAGTACATCCGTTGCCTTATCGTTCTTCCAGATATGCAACAATTTCTCAAATCAAGAAGTCAGTAAACAAGGCAACTAAACTTCGTAATGAAACACAGATTGTTCTGCTTATCAAGAAAATTAGAGGATCAAATTAATTATCGCAGGATTAAATTTAATCCGTTTAGAATGTACAAAATCAGAGCGAGAATGAAATTACACGCAACTTCCTGAGATCCCTTAAACTTCATTATCTGTTGTGTCCACAGAAAAATATTATTTATAATTCAAGAAAAGTGCACAAGTTATCTCGTTAGATAACAGAGATAAACAGCGAAGAAGCAGACTCCTGTTCCTGAAACTCGTTTAGAATTTTACCGGGTCTCGCGAAGGAAAGGCAAAATGTTAACTCTGGACTCGGGAAATCCAGAGACGACGCTCGTCTGGAATAATTTGACAGTCGTCCGGCGCGAAAAACCAAACTCTTTGCAAATTGTTTGGAGAAAGTTTAGGAGAAGGCGGTTCCAAGAGACGCGGACGATATTAAATGCAGGTGAAATGTAAAAATAATGTCCCCTCTGATGATTTACATCTGCATATTTGGAATTACGAATAAGTTCCTTTGAATTATAGTGTCTGGCTCTGCTGTGACGGGAAATTTAATCGCCATAATGGGACCCAGGTATAATTACGAATGAAAATTATTTTTATACGAGATACAAAACTATATCTATATTATAGCGGTGCTGGGAAGACAACGCTTTTGGCAAGTCTAGCTGGTAAACTGGAACCAACGAGTGGATCGGTATCGATAAATGGACGAATTGTTTCACGAGATACTTTGTCTGAAGTATCTAGCTACATGCCCCAATTTGATGCATTGCCAATGCCACTCACTGTACAAGAGCACTTGCTGTTTATGGTACTTAATTACTTCACTAATAACGATCATAATTAATAATAAATAAATTGATTTATATTTAGTACGCATTGAAGACGAACTTAAATAAAACGCAAAGGAAATATTCGTCAATTGAATTATTGACAGAACTGAGCCTCATCGATTGCAAAGATCTGTTAATATCAAATTTATCTGGAGGACAGAGGAAGCGACTTTCGTTGGCCAGTGAATTGGTCACTAAACCCAGGATAATCTACTTGGACGAGCCCACGACTGGTGAGGAACGCGATCTTAAAGTTCACGTGAAAGGTCCTCTATACGTAAAACGTATTGCGAAGGCTTGGATACATTTTCTGCGATGCAAGTGGTTCAAACCCTGAGGCTCGTAAGCTTGGAATCAGTAGTCGTTTGCACTATTCACCAGCCAGGAATGGATATATACAATCTCTTCACTCACGTGTTATTGCTATCTACTGGGAGAGTAGGATACTTTGGAACTCGAATGGATGCTACAAATTTTTTCCACAGGTTTTTATAATCGATTAATAAAAGTGTTCCTTCATAAACAATGAAGTGAGAAACAAGAATTTTTAAAGAGAAATTTCTTCAAGCCCAATAAATATAGTTTAGGATACGAATGCCCGGTTGGTTACGACGAGTCTGAATACTACATAAAGCTCTTGTCACCGCGAAAGAGCTGGGACAGCGAGCCCGAGAAACTTATCGATAAAATATGTGAAGCATTCTCGCGCTCCCCCTCGAGAATTCCGGAAATCGCGAACAACGAAATGCTCGATATCGAACCACGAAGGTAATAACTGGAAATCTCTGAAAATCTGTTAAGAAATAGAAATCTATAATTTACAGAGAAGCTGGACGTGTAACGCAGCTCCTCTGGTTAACGTGGAGAGTTTGGACTTTGAACAGAAGAACGATCTGCGACGACTGGATCTCGTGGATCTCTTATTTTGTAAGTTGAACCAACTATCAATAATTTCTTTGAAGATCGCTAGATGAAAAGCATTCTCTGCTTTTTCCTCGGTAAGAATTATGGAATGCAATTTAATGAACACAAAAGGAAAGGGAGAAACTGTAATTGAAATTAATCGCAGCTCTCCATAGCGGCGGTGGCCACTTTTTACACGGGAATTAATCCGCGGACGCAGAACGGTGTGCAAAATGCGAGGGGCGCGTTGTACATGATGAGCTCTGAAATTTCGTTTACGGTCGCCTACTCCGTGATTTACGAATTTCCCGGCCACCTTACGATTTATCTGCGGGAGCGCACCGTTTACAGTTCCGGGCCCTATTACATTGCCACCTTCCTCGGACTGGTAACAATCACGTTTTCCCTTACGCACTTTTTGTATGCTTCGTCACCAGATCATAGATTTAGATGAAAATGAAAAGCTGAATGCGTGTTTCAATATGTAAATGGTAAAAGAAACAGACAGAAAAATTTGCCTTGTATAAGAACGTTATATCTTCTACAGAATTCAATACTAACTACTATTTCATTACTTTCTAGTTCTCAATTTGACAAAAATACAATTGTTTTATTTAAAGTTAGTTGAATATTGTTTATGATTATGATAATAATAAGTAAATGGGAAACTTGACGTCTTTCGTTGATTTCACAACTTTCAGGTGCTTCTTTTCACAAGGCTATAATATTTATTATATTATTGCTACTTAAAATTATGAACGAAAGCAATGTAAGAAGGATTTTATTGGAATAGGAACCAGACATCTCAAACTTGCCCATTTCTTTACCTTTTCATGAAAGGGTTAATTTTTTACTAATTACAAAGAGATTTGCAGATACCAAGGGCCACCCTGAAGGCGCTGATTTTTACGACAGTTATGTACCTGATCCTAATCACTCGGATAGATCTGTTGAACTTTTTAGTCTACTGTCTAACGACGTCGGCCGCAGCAATTTGCGGGACTGCGTACGGTTTAATGTTCTCCAGCTGGGTGGACAACGTCGACGTACTTACATCAATCATGGTACCCATAGACACGCTGTTTCTGTTGACCGCCGGAATGTTTTACAGCCTCAGGTAGGAATTAATCATACTTTGCGAAGACGTTTATGGTTGTAATAAAAAGAAGGAACAAGGCGGCTAATAAATATATGAATACGATGGGAATGAAATATGCAGCGGTGTATGGAAACAGAGTTTGAAATGATGTAAATTTTTAAGGATGTATTGGCTATACAGTCAATTCCAAAAGTTTATGTACTTTAGAAAAACGCATTTCCT
>NW_017179105.1:2366001-2378886 GCF_001652005.2 Ceratina calcarata
TGTTTATTATTAGCAATGTTCTTCCGACGTTTGATTTCTTTTTAAAAAATGCGTTTCTAAAGTGCATAAACTTTTTTGGATTGACTGTATAGCCAATACATCCTTAATGGTTATTGATTGTGGTCGAGGAAAGTTATCAATAACTTTGCAGGAAGTGAACGGGTAACAAATTGTTGATGTTTACAGGTCGCTGCCGGCGTATCTGACATGTTTTAAATATTTTTCAATATTCTTTTATCTGAACGAGGCGCTTTCTATAATTTACTGGTCGCGGATCGACGACATCGGTGAAAATAAATGAATCACTTCTAAAATCTACAAGATTCCTCTTTTAACATTTCCATTGAACTCGAGCCGTTTTTTAGACTGTCAATCCAGTGATTTGCCCTGCTTGCAAAACGGAGACGAAGTTTTGTTGGAGTATGGATTCAGACGTACCAATTTAATTTGGGATCTGAGCGGACTTGCGATCTTAACGATTGCATTGGGCCTCGGTGGATACTTCGGTTTACGACGAAGGAGGAAAGTCGGAGCGATGTTTTAAATAACGATGCGAGGTCCACATTATTTCTCTCATTAATAACAAAATAATATACAAACACGTGTACCTAATTAATATTGTAATAGACCTTACACGCTATGAACACTTCTGTTTGGCAGGAGCATTAAATAAAATATACAAATCGTTCGTTACCGATTAGAGTGCAAGTATAAGACTCGACCCATTGATTAATTAAGAAATAAAACGCGTTAATAAACAGGTGCCTTTCGACTTCTGTAACTGATTATTACAAAACCTGCCAAATGGCTAACGAGGAATACAGCCAGGAGACCGATTATGTCCGTGGTGTAGTGATTTGCTTTATAGCCGTATTTGTCCAGGACACCCAATCCAGTGGAGATACACGGTTCCTCCGGGTCCGAAGAGCAGTCTTAGGACATGAAAAATTCAAATGTAAAACTTGCTAATAAAAGATCTCATAAATCCTTAGCAACTGATTATCAATTTATTCTCTACCCAATGGACCATTCTCTTATTAATTATTTCATCCTCTATTTCAATTTATTATCTACTCGAAACTAATTGTAATTTCGATATTTAAAACCACGACTAATTTGATTGACTTCGACGAGGCGACGTACTTATATGATCGATGAGAAGCCATTGCGTCAACGAGACCGCCTCCAGGCCGTAATAGAATTGCGACAGATATTTCAGCCACGCGATGCCCGGTGCGAGATGTCTGGAAAACGATGTGAAAAATTGTCCCTATATACGGTCGAATTACTTGAAACCATAAAACCTATCGGTAAGAAAGATTGCGGAATGTCATATTGCGCAACAATTATCGATTACATACGACAGTAAAAGAAAATTAATTGAAAATGATCATCGGTTTCGTATGAAGGTAAAGCGAGACCACGCTGATCAAATAATCCGGCACGATTGTGTTATGCATGTAATTGCGCGTTTCTTACCCGAGATGCAAGTAAATCCCGCAGAACATCAGGCCAAGGAAATCCAACGGGACGGAGAACAGCGACGCCGTGTCGACCGATTTGAACGACGCCGATAAGACGAGACCTTCGAAAAATTCCTCAACTGGTACAATTAATCGCTCGTGGACATTCTCATAATTCTACGTTCGTTGCTAATCGTATTGAAATTAATAAAACGATAAGATACTAGTTCTATTACTTCTGACATTAACGACTGACCGAGTCTGATGTATTTCAAAGATTTCTATCACAGGAATTGATTCTCGTTTTAATGGAAGGTTTCTCACCGAGTGCGGAGGCTGAAATGGCGCAGGCTACAACGGGCAGAGTGAAATAAACGAATCCTAAAAGTCCACCCTTCAGTCCAGTGATCGCGAATATGAAAGCCGAGTAGAGCAACGGCTGTATTATCGCCCCGGGTATCTGAAAATTTCCGCGAAATCCACGATATCCGTGCATTCAGATTGAAAATTGAATTTCATGCCCATTCACCGAGGGATGTAATATCTCGGGAGCGCACGGGGTAACGTGTAACGACTAAATTAGCGAACTATCATGGAACGGGAACGATCTAGCGATTTCATTTAGCTTCATCTTCGTTTCGATCGTAAAGCAAATTCTTTGTTCAATTATTTGTCAATCCATTATATTTATAAATTCCTGATCTAGTTTATAAGGAGTCTAATTTTCCAATCGACGCCTGGAAGGGTTTGCGCGAGGGGTATAGAATCTCGAAAACAGAGCTTACCAAGATGATAACTTTGCTGATATAATATGGCGTGGGGCCGTAAAGCCCGCTGGCTATATCACGTAGTAAGAGCGGCAGTTCGCGCGGGAACGTGTAGAAAACGGCGTAATTAAACGTGAAAACGGTCTCGACTACCACCAAGTACAAAAGACCCTGCATGTTCTGTATACCACCTTGATTCATCGCTTGCCCCGTGATGTTCACGTACGGCGACGCAATCAGCAGCCCTATGAACTTCAAACAAAACGAGTATTTCCACTTGAAGACAATTGAGCCCATCGTGACAATTTGCATAAATTAATTAGCACAGCAAGAGTGGACAAATGGGATTATATTTCATTGGGAGAAGAAGCGAGGGAAATCAGTAGTAAAAATTTGGAACATCTTTTTAGGAAGCTCTGAGCTTTGAAAATAGCGGCTGGTATTTAATAAAGGACAAGGTAAACGAGCTAAAACAACGGGTCGACAATCCGGAAATTATTAAAACGAAGAGTACTTGAGCGAGCGAGGCAGACAAGCCGAGTTTAAAGCGTTCAAAGGGAATGCGAATGTCTCTCACCATATACGTTATGAATCGCAAGACATGAGAGGCCAAGTTCCTTTTATGATCGACGTACGTCCTCCACGTGAGCCAACGTAGCTGAGTGAAGCAACGTGCTTTTTTGAAATCCTTTCGAGATAGAGAGACGTCGGAGAATATCAATGGAAGCTCGTTCGACTCCGACGACGTCAAGCAAGAGTATTCGATCAGCTTCGACGCCCTCTGACCGTATTTAGATTTCCCGTATTGATCGCAGATCCAATTCACCTAAAACAGGTCCGTTGCTCGACTTCGTTCATACACAATTCTCCTTCTCAGTACCTTTTGGTAACTTTCGAGCTCGTTGCCCCGAACGATGGACAACTGCGAGACGTAGAACTCGGCGCTATTGTACGTTGCCGGACAACGAAGGTTCAAGCTAGAAACAATGCTTCCATCAAATCTGTACTCGATAAATCTAGCGTTCTTCTTCGAATTCTTTTCAAAAGAATCACGTAGAAAAATAATTCGACACAATTTCCTATAAAAGTTCACGTCGTTGGATGACACGTGAATCCTTTTACTTTTCGAAACGCGAGATCTGACTGAAAGACATTTCTAATTGTTTGGACTCGAACCTATCGAAAAATTCTGTGGCGTCTACGGACGAGCCTTGGAAGGCGACTCTGCCACCGGAGAGCAGGAGAACCTCATGGAATATGTCCAGCAGACCGGAAGCCGGTTGATGTAACGAGCACACGACTATCCTTCCACTGGCCGCGACGTCCCTAAGCGTTCTCACTACCGTCATCGCCCCGTAACTGTCCAACCCCGTCGTCGGCTCGTCGCAAAAGAGTATGCTCGGTTCGGTGAGTAACTAGAAAAATTCTCTACCCTATGTGTACTTCATATCAATTTTTTATCACGCGTTGAACAACGTAATCTTGTAATTTTCTAATGTAGTCTCGTAATTAGTAGAATTCAATTATTGTATGAAGTATTCTATCAACTATTACATTAAATGAAACACTGTATCAAACGTTATATTAAACAGTGCAATAATTATTCTATGAATTAGCGTATTAATTTTTATGATGCATGATATTTATTGCCAGACGATAGATCGGTCGCGTCTTACTTGCACGGCCAACGTGACTCGTTTCCTCTCGCCACCGGAAAGGGCAGAGAGTCTGGTGGTCGTGCATTTCCCCAGCCCGAGATCCGCCAGCAGACCCATTATACGTTGCCGCCTGACGTTCGCCCTGATCCTCCTGTCCATTTTCATGCAAGCCTTGATCGGCCGGGAACAATCGTAAAGTTTTAATGAGCAACGAAACCCGATCATTCGACGTTTAAACGAATCAAGGGACGATGAGCATTGGTAAACTGGACAAGAGTTGGAAACTAGCTTTTCTTCTGGACGTTTAACGAAACGTGGAACGAGTTTCTGGAGACTTGCAAGAAAGGAGTGAAATCGAATTTGGAAGCAAGTTTCGTCGAGACAATTTTTTAGATAAACTTTGTTAAGAAATTCAGAAGCGTTTTTTAACGATTAAATCGAATTTTCTTCGAACTCTTGAGAAACAAAGAAAAATACACATTGCAAGTAGAATGAATAAAGAGTACGATACTTATTAACATCGGAATAAATCAGAATCTCGTTTGAATGGAACGTTTACAATCCATTTATCATATAATGGCGCAATTTTAATTCATTACATAACCATTCAGATTATCCGCGCGATTCAATCATTTATTCATCTCGAAACACAAGCTTACTAAATCGATTACAAATGAAAGTCGGTTTAAATCACGAGCTGGACATCGTAAACGCGTTTATACGAGCCGCTGTATCATGAAATGTCCCATAAACGCCTACCGGCTTCCAGTTATCCACGATTGCCATCGTGATTGGGAACACCCGTGAGTTATAGCACGTACCAGTGAAATATGTGTTAGTTATGATTTCGATTTATACGTAAGGATATCTGTATTTTGTTTAAATTCATGGAATCTTCTAAAACATTTTACGACCTCGTAATGAATGAGTATCATCGAATATAAAATGATCATATTATAAAAGTAAAAGAAGTGTAGTTAGATGAACGAGCGAGATTTATGCACCAAGCAATCTGTATTTTATTCCTTTATTATTTTGTATCGAATCCTTTTGTATTGAATCTTCTAAAAGATTTTATTGTAATTATTGTAATTATTATGAAATGATCATACTAATGGATTGATGAGAATGGAGCTAGGTTTAACAGGATTAATCAGGACCTTGTAATTAAACCAACCATGAATTCCATATGCTCCTGAACTGTCAACGATTCGACTGCCAGGTCCATTTGTGGAACAAATCCAGATATCCTTATCATCTGGCCAGTATCGATAGGTTTCCCATTTAATAGCACGTCACCTGTCGCTTCGCCTATCGATCGGAAACGCACTGACTCAAAACTCTATCTGTTTGTGAAATCGCTTCGAAAAAACTTGCCACGATACCCAAACGAGAACAAACCAATATATCCCACGAAAAAAATTACGATGTAATAATTGCAGTTTCTCTATTCGCAATTATTCTATCAAATATTGTATCAACCATTGTATGAATCATGCCATCAAATATTGTATTAATTCTTCAATTTATCAGTAGTATTTAATGCAAATGGGTCAAGCATCGCAATATGCAATTGACTTTAACAGCAGATGTACTAGTATATTGAATTTTCGTATGAAAATCGCGACCTAACGATAATTCCCTTCCCTAACTTTGAAACCAGTGCTTTGATACGCGAGAAATAAAACAGAAAGACTTGTGAACCTTTCACACGGCGGCTGATCGTCGCGAGCAACGTAGTTTTCCCGGCGCCGCTGCAAAAGCGAGAAGTTCGTTTTTAGCGGGAAAAAGGAAAAACTTCCCTTCCCGTCGCCAGTTCCAGGAACAATTAACCCCGGAATACTAAGCACTCCTAATTTACACGAGCTCGGGGATTTTATCATAGCCCGACTGTTCAGGCCGTGATATTAAACGCATCAGCAAATGGTTCCCGGTATAAAAAGGCCGGAGATGAATGTTAAAATCTTAATCCCGTAACTTTGAACGGCGCGAGTAAAACGAAAAATATATCCGACCATTTTACTTTTATCATTGCAGTTACGACCGTTTCGAAGTTAGATCAACTTTACTTATCTCGTTTATAGCAAGTTTACAGCAAGTTTCTTATTGTCTGATGATTAAAGAGATAGGACACGCGTTTAATTAGTATTCCAGGGTAAAATAAAAATCGTCTCGCTTTACCTTGGTCCCATAATTGCCATCAACGTCCCTGAATGGACTATACCACTGACTAAAATTACATTACACAAGATTAATTGTTCGACGAATTCCTTTCGATAAAACTTGAACTATTGATGATCTAATTTTGTACTGAGTCAAAGTACCTCCGTTCAAGAGTCGAACGAACTCGGTATTCTGGAGACCGAAAATTGCACGAAGGCTACCACCGTTCGTCTTTTTTTGCACAGTGTACGAAATGTTCCTCCAAGTCAGACACAAATCCTTGGATATGTTCAGCGGTAGCATGGGATATTCCACGCTCTGTTTCATCTGGAAAAATGTCTTTCCTTCCCATCTCGAAACGCTAACTGTTCTATATAGTCCCTGTTTTAACTACTAAAATATTTCGAAATTCTCTTGCAGTGCTTTCTATGAAAGAACAAAGCCCGTGCGTTCTTCATTAAAAGTTGCAACACGTATATTTCAACGAACTGTACCCTGGGAATAGGATGATGTTTTTTCTTTTTATTACAGGGAACAACTAACTGTTGAAACTATTGTAGTAAAAACTGGAATCGATACGGCACTGGATCGTGCAGAGCTTTTCTTCTACTAAACCCAAACACAGGAGTTTGTTTCAGTTTTTAATTTTCACGCGTTCCCGCAATCGATTTCAAATAAAACCTACGACTCGTCGAAACTCCCAGATAATCATTAAAAAAAAGTAGAAACGAGACCGATGTAACGACCTGCTTCCGATGGGATTGTCGTGTTTCGAAAATTGTATATGCGTTTTGCAAATATTACCAATCCGTGCGGATTACACGGAGTCAAGAAATGTCACGTTTATTTGCGGTGGAATCACGAGCTCGAAATTATTCAAGAGTCGTCGCGGAGCCCTTGCACTAACCACTGCCCCGTTCCTCTGTCGCCGATTATGTAAAATATAACTGCACACCGTGGAGTACACGGCGCAATGCTTATATAAGCCATTGCGTGATAGATATTTTAAATTCCACTTTTGACTCGAACGACTTCAACAACAAGAATTTTCGTTATAATATAGAATGCACTTGTTTTACCCGCTCAAAGAACATATCGTATTAATACATGAATAACTAGTATCGCTCTGATCAAATAAGAATGTATCTGGACGATCAAGAAACAGAATGATCCGTTTGAATGGATTAACGAAAACTACCGAGATACATCGTCTCGCAAGAAATTTTATACCTCGATATTAGTTGAAACCTTCATACGTGTGTCAAACCGCAAATATCGAGGACTTCTATTAAGAAATAAGTATCCACTGAGGACTGAGAGCGTATCACCAGATCTACATTCTACATTCACGTATCAAGAACAAGAAAAACCAACGTTTTTCAAATGAACCCTCGTACTTACTCTAACCGTATCGTGAAATATCATCCTGGCGAGTCTCTCTGGTAACCAAATCCACAGAAACCCATTAATTCATCGATGATCCTAATTCGATTTATAGAACCATGATCGCCATCGATCACCATGAAAAATTGTATAAATTCTCAACGATGAACAAGACTAAAACTCTGCATCCTTTACGTTCCCTTTAACGTTTCAATTACGATTTTAAAAAACGCGATTCTAACTAATAAACCTTGAGGACTCCCATAGAGAGAGACACTTCAGGGATTCTGTAAACGACATGTAAGCTCCGTTATATAATATCGCGCACAGAGAGTCCTTTGTGAAGACGAAGGATACGTGGGAACAGTGATTCCTTTCGGATTTTTCTACACTGTCAGATTCACTCGAAGGCACTGAACGAAGTAGCCAGGGCTCCGGTTATGGGGTTTCGGCTCACTGAGAATAAGAGACCTGGCCACGTTATGATAACCGGTTGATCGTGACAATACGACACCATCGCGAGCGGTTTTGCGGAGGAAGAGCCGATCGTGTGTGTCTTATATGCAACGGGAGGCCGCCGTTACACAACGAGACCGACTGCTGCAGTACTATTGGAAATAGTGGAAGAAGGATTACGCGTCGGCGAGCCGCTTTAAACGCATTCCGTTGCGGATTGCCGGATGTATATCGCGTTAGACTCCCTTTACACGGGGTACGACGTCCCGACGATTTTTTATAAAAGTACCGTTACTATGAAACCGTTTGAAATTCCTTTAAACATAACAGCATTAGAGATAAGAAAAACTGTTTCAGTTTATGCGCAGATATGAGCTTCGTACGAGTGTATAACTTGCTGATAATTGTGTAACGCCAAGAATCGATCATTATAGATGCAATTAACTAACCTCGGAGTCGAAAAATGATTTTATCGTACGATCGTAGTTAATAAGACCGCGTTTACTTATATTTATACAACTGGTAAAACGTAACCGCGATTTGCATACAACGTCACAATTGAAACGACACTTTAATACATCAGGCGGCCAGAGGAATATCGATCACATAATTGTTCATATGTTATAAACAGATATTTACCAAAAAATATCCTATACAGAAATCCAGAGAAATGACTCGATCTAAAAATGCAGTTTGCATACCGCATGTGTTTTGCATATTCTGCATATTCCGTACATATACGCGGAAAAGTTGCTTATAATTTTGTTGACTCGTCCAAGTTTGAACTCGCACGACCCCGCCATTGCAAACAATAACAATATATGCATTAGGACAGTATCCGTTTGCCGCAGTCATCGCTTGACCTGCACTCGTTTCGCAACGCGAAATAAAGAAGTCGGCATTGTTCCATCGAGGGATCGATAATGCCGAAGGCGAAGAGATCCAGACAGATAATCTTGAACAGTTGGATCAGTGCAGTGAACGATTTCAGTTTTACCAGCGACGGCCTGAACATTTACTGCGAGGCGTGCCAAAAGCAGATCTGCTGCGAGAGGAAATCGCAATTAACGCAGCACGCGAACACGTCCGTGCACAGGATGAACTTAACCGAGATAAACAAAGATCGACGAGACGCATTGATCAGGGATAAAGCCAAGAAGATTCACGGATACCGACTAGACATGGAAGAATCAATCCGCCATTTTCCGTCGGTAATTGCATATATATTTCCAGCCTGAATTATATGCCATGCTTATCGCATACCCGACTAAATTGTTCGAAACTACATTGTTTCGAGTTATATATTCTTGCAGTAGATTGTATGCTAATTCCGCGTATTATCTTTCGTGCAACTTTGCATCGAATGAAATGTGCAAACAGATACATAGTTAATTGATTATTAAAAACCGTGTACTCATTTCGCTGTCTATTGACCGTTCAGTAAACCTAATTAGCTATCGACCAGGTAGACGAAAGGGTTAAAACGATAAAGGGACGGCAGCGGTCGCGGTAAAAGGACGGCGATATTGGAATCGGCGCAATATGATTCCACAAAATGAAACGAAACAATGTTTGCGTTGCGCGGAACTCCGAACGATTTCTCTCTTCGTTACTCCCGTGTCCGTCGCCCTTCGTCAGAGGCAGAGCTCTTCTCGGTCGCACCCGCTGCTTTCGCCCCGGCTGGGAATCGAGGATTTGTTAATATCGAGCGCCTAGTACCCTGCCAAAATGGCCGTCGTTTAGTCGTCCCTTAGTCCCGGTTTAAACGCGACGCGAAAACTCTCCTCCTTGTCGTTGGTCAAAAAATTTGGATCGGGCAAAAATGATTCTGACGAACGAGAAATTCTTTGAATAAAAGAACGTAGAAGCGTCGCGAGCTTCGCGATCACTCTATACATTTTCGTATTGCCACCGGTTGAACAACTGACTGCGTTAAACCGGCGCTAAACGAATAAGCGAGCGAAACATCACCTGATTGCGATGCGAGCAGATGACAGCCGTGCGTGCCCGTGGTTGCCCGAGAATTAAGTCGGAATTAAATAGACTGATCAATCGTTGGACGATCGATACCGGTACGAGATTTAAATTGAACGGAGAAGATGTCCTCGAGCTCGACCACCGTCCTGTTGAAGAAACGCGAGAGGACGCAGAACTGGGTCCCTGAGGAGAAGAACGCGTTGTTCGTTTTGATCAAGGCGCACGTGAACGCGATCGAGAACAAGAAGATCGACGCCGCGGCATCCGCGATGAAAACGTTGGCCTGGCAACAGATCCATTGCGCCTTTCGTGGAAAATTCTCTACCGACAGGGACATCGCCAGGATGAAGGAGCAGTGGAGGAGGATGAAGGCACAGGCGAGAATGGAGATGTACACCTTCGCGGAGAAGGTTAATCGATCGTTGCTCGTTTTTGTTAATTCGACTCGCGTGAACGATGACGATCGATGACATCGGTTTATCTTAATTTGTCGCTTTAATTCATCGACGGCTAGACGACGCGACGACCTCGGCACTTTTTTTTATCGCTAATAATTTTAAGGCAACGCGCTACAAAAGTTCGCGGGGAAGTTTAATCTTTCTATTTCGCGAGGTCTCTGTTCTCTCTTAAGAAGAGGGTATCTCGGTTTGAAACACAAACTAAAGGCAGATATCTTTCAACGGGAATTGAAATATGAATTCGATAGAATTTTTATTGCGACCTATGACAAATTTGTAAACGTTTTCGTCGATACGAATCAGGTGAAGACTATCGGTCCCGAGAAAGCGGCCAAGTGTCGACCGTCGCCCCTCTCAGTGGAGGTATGGAAATTGATGGAAAACGCGAGAAAGAACGACGGAGACGCGGACCATCTGGACGATAACGGGCAAGAAAGCACGGAGAGTTCGACGAGTTTGCAGACAATCCTAGACAAGCTGACGTCCCCCGCAGAGGAAGTGACCACGGTGAACGAAATTAAACTCGAGGTGGACAGCGATGAGTACAACTCCGAAGAGGAGGCGAGTCAGTGCGAACTTTCCAAGAGGAAGTCGAACATGCAAAAGAAACGGCGTTACAATTTTCACGATGAGCCGATGAATCTGGCGGAACCCAGGACCAACTCCACGGTCGACATCGTCAATCACCCTGGTATTCATACATTTGCAAATCATCGACTCGAAGCGTATCAAATATCGTTTTTATCAAATAATTTGCTGATTGAAAAAAACGACGTTTCCTATGCAATCTAATATTTTGGGCTTGGGTAAGACGAATTTATGACAAAATTCATCCGTTTTCAAGCTGTCGACAGTTCACTGCTATCCAATACGAGGGAGAAAATTAGTAGCGAACAAGAGGATTCTACTCAGAGATCGATATGGATGTTCGACGTGGCTCAACGAGAGCACGATTTGAAAATGAGGGTGTTGAACATCGAATTAGAAAGGGCAGAATTACAAAAACAAACCGCAGTCAATGAGCTCAAAACCTCGGAACTCAAAAGACAATTGATCGAGAGCCAAGCTGCTGAATACTGCAGGTAATATATTACTTTATCTTATCAGGCCAGAACTGTATTCTGAAACAATCTTTTCATTTAGTGAATTAAGACAATTAAGTCTTATTATCATAAAGAGTATTGATTATATGTTTTACTATTTATGTATTGCTCTCAGAAAGCACTTCATTTCTAAATAATCTATTCTCGACATCGATTTTCCTTTTTTCATTTGTATTGTACTATAAAATGGAAATCTGTGAGATACTTGAAGAACTGAAATTAATATTGGCGCTGAAAGAGCGCCAGGACGGTTTCCTCGTGAAACTCGTACTACACTGGCACGACGACGTAACCATCTCCTCGTGAACGTAGTCGTAGTACATTGGTACGTTGTAGTACATGATCTCTATTGGAATGCTTAGCACTTGCTGCACTTTAAACATTTTCACGCCCAGAATGCAACGAGTTCTCGCTACATTTTCACGGAATATGGCCATGTTGAGGTATAAAACAATATTCTCAATAATAATCAATACATAATACACGTTTAGCCTTAATATTTTGGATAGCTTAATTCGACCCCGGCTTCTGCACAGGCTCTGCTTGAAATCGAGATATACGTCGAATTCCAATGTATTTTTATACTTGCCTAAGTAAATAAAAGTCATATACGATCAAAATCTATTTACTGATTAAGTTGTAATAAGTCTATTAAACATTATTGAATTTCACGTATAGCTACTGTTCCAAACTTATGTAATAACTACAAACCTTATTACTGTGGAGAAGTATGTATGTTTTGTGTTTAGGTCAGTTTTACAGTTTTGTCTCTAATTGTAGGAACTACGATGTTAGATTGAAGTGTTCTATGTCGAATCGTATTATTATACTCATTGATCAAACTGTATTGGTATCAATAGATATTTTTAACTGTCATCACTGACCTATTCCTTCTTTAGCACATGAACCTATTCAGAGGTTCTAATTAAGAATTGGTCATTCCGTTGATTGTAGCCAAGTGAGAATGACTGGTGAACGTGGGTCAGGAGCAGGTAAAGGAGGTGGTGGTGGCGGATCTATTCGCGACGCTGGTGGATCTTTTGGAAAAATGGAAGCTGCTCATGAAGATCAATATTTTTATAATCTGGTCAGTAACCTCTCTTGCCTCTAATATCACTTGTACAGATTCCAAGAGATTTACTGAGAAATTCCTCTTTCAGCAAAAGCGACAAATCCAGAAATTGAAAGACGATCTGCACGACGAGATCTCTTTCCACGAAGAACAAATTAAACGCCATCAAGAGGCCATAAACCGTCATAAAAAGAGAATCACAGATATGAGCAAGGAATAAAACACTTAATCTATTGCGATATTTCAAATTTCAATACGTGAAGTTGCTATTTCTAATAATGTACTTGATATACATACTGTAATAATAGTAACTTCAGTAGACTATACTTTTTTTTAATCGCAACACGTTATGTATAAATATATCATAGAATATATAATATAAATT
>NW_017179105.1:2379385-2383101 GCF_001652005.2 Ceratina calcarata
TACATTCACTGTTATGAAGTTTGTTTATGAATTAACGTCAACTAGTATCGATTACGTCGATTAGTTTTCAACATTTCTACTCAAATGTTTCACTGTTCGTGACAGGAAGTTGTAAAATTTCTGTACAATTCAATCCCTCGAACGATTTTTTGTTCGTTAAATTAATGACGGAAACTCATCAGAAATAATGTTTCGGTACATTTTACGAGGCTTAGCTTGTGAATCAAGTAGGTGAGTAAAACACATTGAAGAATTTCGTTTAGAGAAGGATCGACGCCTTTCACTGTTAGATGAATATTGGTCAAAATGTTTCCTCTTTCGATAGTTCCAAATATTTCAAAAGGAGAAGCAGCGATTCCAGTAAAAATCAGACTCCGAGTGATGATATCGCGTTTGAAAGTGAATTCTATTACAAACAGGTAATGACATACTCAACGAAAAACGCGATTGCGAGAAGTAACAAATCTTTCTCACTTACCAGGACAAAGCACTGTTAGAAATGTTGAAACAAAAAATGCAAGAGGAAGTGAAATGCATGCAAGACGAGGTCACAACGATGCGTAACAAAATTGAAGAATACAATCGAACCATAAACGATAATCTACGATTTTTGAAAGGACTCGATAAAGACCTGTCGGCCAGCGACAAAAAATAATTTCCACGTTGTGCATAATCATGTTTTGATACTTTTACTTACTATTTTGATAATGTCGAGCTTCTTGCTATGATTGTTAACTTCTTACCACACAAAACGAATGTCGATAGTCAAGCAAACATTTATATACTTATATATCATTAAATAACAGACAAAAAACAGCATTGTCTATTATGTACGAGTAATACGTTAAAATCCATGCGTATTAGTTGAAATTCACTCACCGGTGATGTCTTCAGAAGATTTTCCCGCCCGTCGTCAAAGTTTTCGACTCGCCATGACACCTTGTTCAACAGTCTAAGCAATGGAAAGACGCAAATGCTTATTTAAACGCCACTTATATGCAAAAACGTTATCAGTACTATGCAAAATGCTTACCTTTCTTCGTTTGCGAAAGTAAAACAAGAGATGATCACACTTATATGACGCACATTTTCGTCTGGAACTTCGGACTTCTAATGCCGCGTCCCGGCATAGTACTTTCAATTATTCGTACCTGTCGTCGAACAAATCAACGCACGTCGATACATAAAGTATTCTATATTATTAAAACACGCTTATACTACACTGATTACTAATTTTGCGATGAAAATATGAACACACAGAAAAAGAGATGAATACGATTCAAACTTCTCGCGCAGTAGCATTGAGAACTTTCTCCTTCTTCACCGAATAGTACTGATTGCGGCTGTGCCGCGGCGCTGGTGCTACCAACCCGAAATGGCGGCCGAGCGGCGGTGGAAGCGACCGATCGACGCGCCCTCAGTGTCTCGCGGTTCATCGATCAGTGTGGTGTGTGTCGCGTTGTTGCTCCTGTCGCGCTGTGGATTTTTTTGGTGGTTTGTTCCTCTCTCTCTGGCCGGAACGTACGCTAAATTTTTTCGTTTGGTTCGGTCGATTCGACGCGGTGATCACCCGGTGGGCTCTCGACAGGGCCCGAAGCGGCGAGAAACAGAGGAAAGATGCAACCGAGGATATGCTGGATTCTGATCAGCACGGCCGTCGTTCTCGCGGGATGCAACGCCGCTACAGAGGTGAGTGTGCTTGCTTTCGCCAGTACCTTCTTTCTCCCTTATGTCATTCCTTCGGCAATCGTTTAATCGCATTTTTTCTATGTGAAACGGTGTTCGTCCGTCCCGATCACTCTCGACCCGCGTTCCATTTCGAACACGCACCGCTTCTCACATTGTAATCGAAGCGTTTCCTCGAAACGCTTCCACGCTTACGTTACGGGATTTTTCATGCCGAGATCGGATACGTCATGTACAAATCCGATGCGTCGCGTTCCCGCACGTATCCTTTGCTCCGTGCACGTTCGAATTCCAAACAGCGCACGGCGCGTAAGCTCCCGGTTTTGTTTACGCTCCATTGCCAATTGCATGAATTTGTTTACTCGATAGCGCGTGTCGAGAGAGACGCAAGACTTCTTTTCGTTACTTCCAAACCAATATGCGATTTATACAAGATTCGTACGTGCCACTACGCTGTTACGTTATCCATTATAGTGTGTGAACGCTATCGCATCATGCGAAGGGCCAATGCATATTTCGAATCAATTCTCGGAAGAACCTGTACATTTTTACCTGGCGTAATTGCATAATAATGGTGTATATATGTATATATATAAATCACAGGAAATTATACGCCCATATGCGGTGCGTGTCGCGAATCTGTTATTCTGATATTCTCTCTATCACGGATTTGTCTCTCCGATGTCCGACGTTACGACAAATTCGTCTTGTATGTTACACATACATGTTATCTATCGGTTTTTTTCTTGCGTCACGCGAATATGTCTTACCATCGCTGTTTATGACCTCTCGATGAACGTCGGAACGCGAAGATATGAAAACAGATTACGTATTGCATAACGATAATGCACGAAACTATTTAACTTTGCATTTTCGCTTTTGTATTCGTAATTCACGTGAATGTGTAGTGCGAGGTATTATTAGATAGCGAAATGTTAACCGAAAAAATTGGTACAAAGGCTTTGTGGAAAGAGGTAGGTAAAAATTTATTGACGATCGAGTATCGGAATATCGATGATTCGAGGACGGAATGAACGGTGGAAAAATTATTGATATCCCGTGCGCGCGTTGGTTTATGACAGAACGGAAACGAACCGCGACTGGGTAAGATTAATCGAATTTATTTTAGTTAATTATTGCGCGTAAACAGCGCGATCCTTTGTGGTCCAGCTGTCAACGAAACGAAACTTTCGACCCTTTTGTGCTGTCGACCCGTTCAAACATGCATGTATAATTCACTGGAATTCGTTTACGCAACCTTACGTGGATTATTGTTTAAAACGCGTTGATGATATCAAAGGCAAGCAGCGTGTTAACGTTTACGAATATTTATTTGGCTGCCAACGAGACACTCTTTATTGTTTCATGTATTTTATTACAGTAATGTTTTCGTCGTTCGAAATTGTATGTCTCGTTTATCTGTTATTTTATTATGTACCGTATATTATATTTGTCCGGCAACGTTTTTCCGGGGGCATTATGTCGGTGTACAATGCGTTTGCGTATAGAGCTTCGAGAATCTCGAATCCTTTTACGGGAAAGAAAGGCAGAAATCCGGGCGGAAGGGCCGGGAACGTAGTTCCGTTCGTTCGCCATTTCACAAGGTCGTAACCTGTAGCACTTGTACGCTAGCTGTTCGACAAGATCCACTCGAACTTGGTCCATAACGCAATCCAATCGTTGGTTACAACGATCGACCAGTCTGATTTTCTACCTTTATTTCATGCCAAACTTTGCTTTATTCAGTAACTTTCCGAGCACAATGCACGAATTCTTTATCAAAGCCTTTCGAAATATTCCTTCTTTCACGAAGTTATCAAAAATAAATGATCGAATCTTGAAAGACAGGTTTATCTAAAACACGTTCCTTAAGGATGTATTGTCTATATAGTCAATCCCAACAGTTTATGTACTTTAGAAACGCATTTTTTAAAAAGAAATCAAACGTCGGATGAACATTGCTAATAATAAACAACAAAAAAAAATTTTCGATTTTTCCGAGATTTTTCCAAGGGGTACCCCTTCAATTT
>NW_017179105.1:2383887-2404985 GCF_001652005.2 Ceratina calcarata
ATTTCCTTCTATATTTTTTAGCACGTAGTTATTTATTATTAGCATTATTCTTCCGACGTCTGATTTCTTTTTAATTATAGGAAATGCGTTTTTCTAAGGTACATAAACTTTTGGGATTGACTGTATAGCCAATACATCTTAAACTCGTACCATCTTTTATTTTGCATAAAGTTTAATATTTGATTCTGAAAAAACAAAGCAATGGTGCTGAGAAAACCATCCCTACTGCCCTGCCTAATCTACAGGGGTAGACTCATGGTTCATCAGTAAAGTATCTTTGTAGGGGTAGATATCATTGTGCAAACGTTGTCATGTGGCATTCGCACGCCCTAACAAGGCCTGTGTTCCCCCAAAGAACAGCCCCGGGCCTAACTTTCGAGCCGCACATAACATGAGTCACGAATTTCGCAGATCGACCCGTAACCGGGTCATTGTGTCCCCCAGCTCGGCTTTCAGCAGTTTCTTAGGGATCGTTTTGCACGGCGGCGTCTCGAATACCGCGATAAGGGACAATACTCGGCAAGAACAATGGAGGTTCGGTCACGGCGTAGGATTTTAGCCTTTCTTATGACCATGTTTCATCCCCCAAGATTGTCCGTAATTACCTTATGCGCTCGGTCATCGCACGTGACTAATGCCCGGCTGGGCTTTTTGGTAGAATAAACCATGTGTCGGCGAATTATCATCATGCATATCAAGTGTAATGTACACTGCGGATTTTGATGAATAGTGAAACGTTCATTAAATGCGTCCCGGATGAATTTATCATTCAACTAATCGGCTTTAGATATTTTGAATGGATTATAGAAAATCAGAATGTATGATCTAGAGGTAACGCAAGCATTTCTAGCTATCTTTTTATTGGTTACCTTTTGCTATTCGGGCGTTAAATTCAGGCAACGCAGGGGTAAAAAGAGGAGCGGGAGAGGAATGGGTCCCGATGGTCGTCATAAATCGCTTAAAGGGCGTTTCAGCATCGAGTTGCATTTTCCAATTGCGGCCGACCTTTAATTTAACCGATAGGCAGAGGAGAAACCCTTTAAACGCCGCCGGTGTCGGACCGTGAATGAAATATCGTTGGTAATATCCTCGCAGTGGCCGCGCGCCGCGGAAAACGCGTCTCGGTCTCGATTCGTTCGCTCGGCCATTTAAAAGAGTACCGGGGAAGGAACGACTTATAAATATTCGTATCGTATTCGCTCGTTGCATAACAGCCAAGAACGGGGGGAAAAATCAGCTCTGCTCCGGTTGCTGCGATCTCGAGATCCAGCTACTCATTTTCGTTCGCGTAAGTATTAAATTGTAATATGCGCATGAGGTTTGATCTCCTCGTCGGATTATGTTAAATCGGCTCTCTTTACTCCTGGCAAACAATTTTTCATCGATACAGTAATTAATATGGTATCGATTAAAATATGAAGGTAGAAAATTATTTTTATATCTGTACTAAGACTTTGCCCCCTTCATTTATTTCCACTTTATTAGATATTAATTTTTACCAGCGAAAAGTATAAATTTCAATCGCAAAGGTAATATTATTTTTCGTTATACTGGATCACAGAGATATTGAAAAACTGGTCATATTTCATCTCCCTTCGATATTACATGAAAATTAACTATTGGAATTATTCGCGCTGATAATTTTTCTCTATGACGCATGGGCGTCGAACCGTGTGCGTATCCATTTATCAATTTATTCACTTTTCGTTCGTCGCTCGTCACGATCGCTCGAATTCTCAATTAAAATCGTTAATTTTTTATTCCTGCGTGTCACACTTTTCTTTTTTTAACATTGAAAGTTGAAATTTTATCAAATTTTTCAGTTGTTCTCGTACTGTCAACACTGAGACGAAATTACATTTTTCGTGTTAACTTGGAATTTGTTTCGTTCGCTGCTTATTTTCAACTAGTTTATCGCAGCTCTGTTTCTAATTAATCGTTTAACGAAGTACCGTTTAATTGCGCGGCTTAATACATTGCCATCGAAACAAATTGAATACGTTATTACCCCGTAGATGGAACTTAATCAACCTCTAGGAACCTTTAGATTAATCGTAAACCTTCCAATGGGAATAATAATTAACTCGAACGCTAAGTCGCCGGGTTTGCCTCGTTAATTATTTTCACTTACCTAATGAAATTTAATCGATCCGTCCGGTTTTTCGCATTAGCATGAATGAACTTATGCAAAAATACTTTGTTAGATGCATTTTTACGATTGCAGATTTGCACGCAAGATGTAACATCTGCAAGATCGCCTTAAAAAATGTGATCTACATCGAGATTTCTCGTAGTATAAAGCATAATGAATCTTCTTTAGACACCTAATTTCTATAAAAATTGTCAGTCCTATTCCGTGGACGATACAATTAATTAGCATGCTCTAATTTTGTATTAATGGAAAAGGAGAGAGAGCATAGTTGTTTACAGTGAGCGGTCGATGCTCGAGTTTATTTCGGGATTCGGTTTAGGCGTAAGACACAACGGGACGCCACGGAATTTGAACGGAATACATTAGAAGAGCGGGCAGGCGAGCTCCCGGTTCCATTGACGTGTAACGTCGTTCAAAATTCCGTATAGACTGCTCGTGTTTACGGGATCGTTGACATTACGCCAGGGAGACGCGCTATCGTTCCGCTAACGATTTGCATTCTAATTTCCAAACGAGAAGGGACCTCTGATTCGAGTGCCTTAACCCTTTCGCGAGCTGTTTGTTTAACCGGTGGATCGTTTGCATATGTTCCGCCGGGCTGTAGAGGAATTGTCAACGTTTAACTTCACTGTTATTTTTGCTATTTTCGTTTCAACAACTGTTAAATAAACGTCGTTCGTCTCCGGTTTAATTTGCATATTTCGCTTGGTATATTTCAATTATCTCTAGAAATCGTCGATCTTCCAAATGGAGGTTCCCACAGATTTTAATCATTAAAAAATCCGTCGTACGCGGAATACGGTTTTAATTGGCTCGTAGAAATTATTGTGTTCAGTTGAATTATCGGTGAAAAGCGAGCGGAGTGCCAATTTTTCAATCAATCAGAGATTCGCGTGACCTTGCCGGATGAATGGTGATAGCGTGCGCTATAGTAGACTCGTTTAGCGTCGAAATGGCACCGATTCACCGCGACGAATATTAAACGACAGACGTTAATGGCCTTTTACGAGGACTCGCGAGGGCGAGCTTAGGTCAGGTTGGGGCAACGTACTTTCGTGCCAGATTATTCCTGTAGCCGGACAGAACGCGAACTATCTTAAAATCGCGTGCTCTTTCAACGAGTTTCAACTCGTACTGCACACGCCTAAAAAATTAGTAGATCCATTTAATATGCGGTTTTGTTTCCGCGTGTATAATAAGGGTTTGAGACAAACACCCTCCATTAAATTCGACAATCGAACGAACGTAACTCCGTTAGGAAAAACACACTTTCTACGATAGTCGCTCGGATTCTCAGAAACTCGTGAGAAAAGTTGATTTACCCGAAAAGGAGGTATAAAGCGCGGTGGACGTGTACGTACAGGCACCCATACGAAAATATTTCTCTGTCGGCATTGATCTCAGATTCATTCGGCGCAGGCTACGCGGCCATATAAGGCGCGCTCTTAAACGGCGAACAACAGTCGCCCAATCGACGTCCCACGAGTCACGCGGCTGCACCGTAAGTACGCGGAGGAATTAATTATCGCGGAATTCCGATCCTAGATACATTACCACCTGCGTCGCAGAAAACTGGAATCACAGGAAATATCCAGTTAAAATATGTATTATAAGATTCGAGCAATCCTCGAACGTATCGAGACAAAAATCGAACCTGTTATCTGAAATGATGTTATTCGAAGGGCTCGAGAAAATGGATGTCGTTAGAACATTTCACGAATATATTTTAATGAAACGAAAGTAGAGTCATTTAGGCGAGTTGTGCGATTATTCTTATTAGTTTATACCGCGTGGAATAATAGTAGATATTGACTATAAGACTAGGAACGATGTATGCTTAATAAGAAAGCTGAAACGGAAGCGGTGTTCGTGTCGGGTAACAAGGGGCTGTCGCAATGCTTATTAGAGGCGATTCGCGTCGAGCGACACAATTCCACGAAACGCGAACGTTCTCCGAAAACGTCGACTTCGCGTCCGTTTAATGACGCATCGCTCTCTCGCGGAATGCTTCAATTCCGACCGAAAATTACTCTCTGACCCCGATAGACCACCCTCGCCCCCTTACGCCTTCGTAGTCGCGTGCCGTGCAAGCGAAACGATTACCACCCGCGATACAAATCGACCCACTTGCCAAAGATCTTTCTTGCTGGGTACTTAATGACCGGTTCCGTGCCACTCTGCCTTTATCTTGGACCATTTTTTAACCCGTTCGTCTTACGTTACAACCGTTTGTTTGTTCCCCGCGTATTTCTTCGTCGATCAACAATCCATCTATGCGAATGGCAAACACGCGATTATTAGACCGCGAATTTGTCGAAAATTCAATATACACAGAATGCATATTGCAATGTTTGAACGATAAAACTAATTTCCATCGCCACGTTTCGATGGTGGATAAATTATATTTGCATCTTCTCAATTAACGCGATAAAATTATCTGTTTTTCCTGTTTTCCTTTAGTATCGGTCTTCGACGTGTTATCGAGTAAAAAAAAAAAAAAAATAAGGAAAGGTCGTGTACAAAGGCGTCAGAGTGGCAGTTTTACTTGAAACAAGCTTAACTACTGTTCGTGACAGATAATTATTCGCTGGCAGCGTTTTCGCGGATCTAAATCGTTCGTCAAGCGTCGCTCCAATTTCTCTCGTCACACGAAACGCGGAGGACAAGCAATTTACTTTCTACTTTACTTGTCTGGCAAATAGAAAAGATGTTTCGAAGAGGACAAGAAACAAGGTTTCCTTTCGATGCACGGATTTCGTGGTTGGGAAATAGAAATAAAATATGTTTATTATTTGGGAATTCGATGTTAGTATTTCGTAATACAGGGGAATGGTATTATTGATATCTTATCGATTTGTGTATTTGACTTATCGGTGTGATAATATTAATCTACTGGTAGAGGTCGCAGGACATTACTTTGTAAGACGTGACGATATCAAATTTAATACACCTTTCGGAAGATTAAAATGGCCGAGGTTCTTTATCAGCGACGCGGTTAAAGAGTCGAGTGGTCGCATTGTAGTTAAAAGCGCGAGAATGTCCTGCGGAAAATTGGCTCGTTACTTTTTACCAGTTTTCACGACCAATTCCCGTGGCGGAAAAAAACTTTCATCCATCTTGCGAGGTTCGTCCCACGGGCGACAACTTTTCTCGTCGTACTTTTCCACCCTGCGCGATAAGGGATTCGGCGAATTTTTATGGCCTCCCATATCCTTTTAAATCGATTCCTATATACCTGATACGATTTCAAAAAATCGTAACGGGAAAGGGTTTAATCATTTTTCATAAATCGTCGTTTTTATTAAAAGCTCGATATTGTGTATTTTTTTTAATGCGCACAAAAGCCAGGCTTGCAATTTGCAAGAACGAAATTTGCAATTCCCCTCGCCGCGGTCTCTGTTTCGTTGCGAAACGACAATACGGCGAGGCATAATTAGAATGCAACGGGCGACCGGCATTGAATCAATAGTTGGCGAGGATTTATCTGATTTCATTGTCGATTTAAATCGAAGAGGGACCGAAACAATCCGCGAGCATTCGGCTACAAATAATTCCGTCAGGACTCGAACGCACTAAAAAAAAAAAAAATAAAATTTGCCGGACCCGGTCTCTCGCTTAATGCATATTTATGCACCATAAAATGGCCGGATCGCGTTTTGCATATCGCCCGTTCCCATCGGAGCCTCCGTTTCGCGATCGTGGATCCTTCGAAGGATACTCGAATCCGATTAACGAGATTTTCCTTCTTCATTTGCGACAATTACAGTTGTATCCTTCAGTTTTGTGCCATCAGCGTACGTTCCACATCCAATAACATGTTTACTCATTTTATTGAAACATGTGACCTCATTATACGGCAGCAATATTTAAATGAATCATTTTGTCGACCATTACATAAAACATTATATCAAATATTCTGTTACCGTCCACGTATCGTAATGCAGGATGCAACCGGGTCAAGATGATCAGTATATCGATTCCATCGACCGATGTTTATGGTCGCAGAGGTCTTGGCTAATTTTCGTTAGGACATCGTGACTCAGGTAATGAAAGAAACAGGCTGTATTTTAAAGCGAGCGATCCTGGTTAAGGTTCTCGATTAAATTAGACGAGAGCCGCACGAGATTCGATTGCCGCGGTTCAATTTAATCTACGGATTCCCGAATCAAGAGCGACCGGATTTAACAGGATTATACTTTTCCCTCCCCCTCCTGTCGCCTTTCAATAACGATCCATAAGCCACGCCGATGAATTCGAACGACGTGATAAATTCTTCTTTCGCGACGAATAACCCAACTTGCTGCGCGAACTTTCCCAAACGAAAGCATCTTTGAATAAGTAACTTAGAATTCAATTATTTTACTCTGCAAACCGTCTCTCTCTCTCTCTCTCTCTCTTTCCTTTTATCAATTAGAAGTTCCATTCTCGGAGACTTACAGCAATGAACTTTGTAGAACCTAAGAAAATTTGATCTTCTCAAGAAAATCAGAAATGATGCTCTTACTTAGCGCAGGAGCCAATTGAAGAAATTCCTCGCGTATGATACACCTCCTCCCTCTCTTTAATAGATGAGACGTCCCAGAGGTGTCGGCGAATCGATAACGCTCGCAATCTTCTTTTCCCCGGTTTCCCGGCTTTTCATCTTTATTTCGTGCGCGTGCCGCGCCGATCGGGAATACCTTGAATTTCATACGGTCATAATATGACGAGAAATTCCTCGTTAAAAGTCGGCGGGCTCGCTCCTCGCCCCAATAATTCTCCCGCCGTCGTTTTACTGATTATTGTTTCATCAACTTCTCAGCTTAATTAATTTTTTAAGTCGCGATACGTAGTTGCAGTCTCGATTTTCAAAGACTTGCACGTTTAGATTATACTCGGGATCTCTCGATCGTTTTCCCTTTGTCGAGTCGATCGTAGTTCGCTAACGACTTCACTGTAAGCGCAGCATTTTGTGCAATCGTGCGGTTGCCGCGTGGGCGTGCAAAAGGAAGAGCAACGCGAGCCAAACATGGTTACCTGTATGGGATCCCTCGTCGACTTTCGAAACGTTCATGGGAAGGAGATTATGGTGAACGAGGCTTCTTCGATAGTCGTTCCCAACTATCGTATCACGTAATGCGCTGTAGAATAATAGGGCACTTGGTTAAAAGAATACATGAGAACGTGAAATTGAAATTTATGATCGGCGTAGCACTCGATACAATGTTTCGCGTAACGTTTAATAGGATAATAATGTTAACGAGAAGATCGAAGGAGATACTTTAGTCGGTCGAGATGAATCTGCAAACAAATCTGTCCCTTCTTTCTCGCAGTCTTCGCGGCTGAAATGATCACTTTATCAGCGTTAAACGAGCTCGATAGCGACCCTGGCCGAAGACAAAGTCGAAGTCGTTCGCGGGGTTAATTAATTCCGGCACGGTTTCCTGTCTCGTATCGCGCGCGCTCCGAGCATTTGCATAATGGGAAATTAGAGGAGGAGTCTGCAGGACTTGCCGGAAGTATGTCTCGCGTATTACTTCAAACTGTCTTAAATTATCCTGTAACGATGAGTTCTTGGCGCGAGATAGAAACTTTGTGGCGGTTCCTTCGGAGGAAGCGATTAGCGATTTCGCGACTCGATTTAGAATTCAGAAATTTCGACCGTGCCAGAAAACTTTTTAATACAAATAATGAAGAACGATCGTGTCTGCTGAGTAAATTTCGTTGATCCGTCTCAGGATGAACTTGTCCAAGAACGTTTTCTGTGTCTAATTCCCTGTTGCATGCAAACGTTGCGTCAGTCTCTCGCAACCGGGAGAAATTAAGGATTAAAACAGTAATCTCGGCGGCCAACAACGTTTGCGGTGCTGCGTAATGCCGCGGGATCACCGAGCAGTGCCGGGAGTCATCCCGGCGGAATTCGTCCGGTCGCGAGTATCACAACGGCTTATTTATTCGACTGTTTGTCTCGTCGCACAGTTAGCTAGTCACAAGCGGCACGCGTACGTGCATATTTCTGGGAAAGAAACGAACGAGAAGTTTGTCAGAATTTTCTTCGATTTTAACGAGCGAACGATCATAGAAACATTTTAGTACGCAAGCTGTAATCTCGATATTCTGTTTATTTACGTCTGAACATGAACGGAAAAGAAAAAATAATTCAAGCCTTAGCGTTCCGTGCGAAACGAATAACAGATGCTCGTTATTTTCTCGTGCACACTTCTGTTGTACGTACGTTTTCCTTCTCTTTTATTTCTTACCTATAAGCGAGCTGCAACATTCTTTTTGAGAAAGTTTCGAGCCTCGTAAAAGTTATTATTGGAAATCCTGGAGAGCTTGCGACCCGGCTACAAAGAGTTTTCGCATAGGTATGAGAGTTTTCGAAACGAGCGCCATTCGTTGGCTAACAGGATTCTTTCCTGTAAGGAGAACAGAGGATATAAAACTATTTTCGGCGCATAATTTTCCCCGAGCTAGGATTTAAGCTGCGACTGTATAAAACGAATCGCTTTTTTATATACGTCGTTTTTCTCGTCGGTTCAACGATACTCGAAGGAGTACTATGAATTATCATATTTTTTTTTTAATCCGAGTGGAAACAGAGGCGAGATATATGTGGAAAGTAATTTTTTCCTCACCCTAATCAGAGCTCCCAGCAGGAAATGAGATCCCTAGACACAGCACATGTACTCGTGTTCTTTGTTTCTCTATCAAAATTCCAGGCAGATGACTGCCCGACCCTCGCTTACTTTTTATCAAAATTCCATAGCGAGGCATCCCGTCCGGCAACGAGAAATCCCCGGCTGAAACAAGTTCATCCTCTCCCTCCCCTTTTACTCTCCACCGAAATTCATCCTCTGTTCCATTTTGCTATTCTCCCACCCACCGCCGGCTTCCATACACTCTCACTTCATCTTCTACATTTCCTTTTTATCAAAATTACCGGACAGAGCACTCAGTCATCCCTCCCTCGTCTGAAAAGCACAGGATAAAGAAAGTAAGCCGGACAATCTCTTCGCGTCTGCATCCTTTTTACGTTTTCACGCAAGTTATAAAAATTCCTGGCTGGAGCCACACCATCGTTGCCCTCCTTCCCCGTCCTCGAGACAGACGAGATTAAAATGATCTTCCTTTCAATTTCACCTATCCAAATTTCCCTGGGAAACGATCTTTCCCAAGAAAAATTCATCGCGAAGACAATGCGCCCGTTCACCCGAAGATAATACGAGGTTCCCGCGGCCGAGCCTGGATTTGATTTCCAGGAAAGTTATTTTCTAAGGGTATTTCTAGTTTTCTAAAGGCGCGATTTGTTTTGACGAGGGACTAACGAGACGGTCCCTCGCGTATACACGGTTTGGTTCCTCGTCTCGCTTTTCCGTGTCGTTTCCTGTCTGTCTTACCATACGATTCCGCCTTTCTCTCTTTCCCTTACCAACCCGTCGTGCAACCCTTTCGCTTTTTGTGTTCATCCCCGCGTTCGTTCGGTCTCCGTCTGGCCGCGGGTTCCCACCGTACCCTCTTCCTCTCTCGTTCATCCCTTATGCTCGATTCTCCTCGTTTAATTGCTTCCTCCCTTTTGTGCCCAGCTTCTGCCATCGCTTCCCATTGTCTCTTTGCACAGACCCGTTCTTTCTCTCCGGTCTGCTTCGTTTCTTCCCTTTCTCCCCGTTTGGTCTTCCTCCTTGCCACGCATTTGGACGATTCTGCGGATCGTAGCTGTTCTATGCAAATCTTTTTTCAAGTTACAAGCCACCAAGTTTAATTCCTTTGTCAATAGGAAGATGCTTCCTTAATCCTGTCTTTCTTAATTCTACTTACTCCATTGTCCCTGTGCTAGCTAGCTGTTACTTCCGTTCCACGTAAATTGATATTGTCATTGCTCCACGTTTTATTTACCTACTTCTTTCGGCGCATCCTCTTTTGAATCGTCGGATGATATTTTTCAACAGTTCCGCGCACCTCTAGTTTCCGCGTTCGTTCGTCTCGTTTTTAATTTTTCTCCGTTTCCGTGGAAACGTCCCGGCCGTGTGTATCCGTATTTTATGCACGTTCCTCTTCCTGTTACTACATATTTCAAATTCATCCGCGTCGTTTGTCTTTGTAATTGCTATTCCGTTCCTTCCCACGATTATTTATTCCCATTCCGTTAGGTACCTTCTCGCTCCAGTTTACATTTTCTGCAAATCTTTATTCCACCTCTGGCGAACAACATCGATCGTCCAATTGAAGTTTAAGTAGAACTTATTTGGATGATTGGGTAGGGCTGCTGGAATTTCATCCGATTATTGCCGAGTGTAATACACTAGGTTTATTTAGTTAGCCAAGTTACACAAGCGTCTTTGCTTCAACTTGCGATGTCAATTAAGCTAAATGCACTATCAAATCTACTTGAAAGCTAGCAGAAGCCGGTACCAGCCGCTGCCCGACGAGTCGTACACCGTGGATACAATTTAGAACTCTTGTCTCGAAGATACGACTGATACTATTTGTAAAAGTATGCTGTAATTGATGAGAAACGGGTATAGAGTTTTTATTACCAATCATCTTATTGAACAATCTGTAGTTAATCGTGAAATATGTAAAGTCAGTGATGAAAATAGAATCAATTCTTTTACTGCCTTAGAATTAATACAAAAGTGAACTGCAATGCTTGTATTCGCTCTCTGCCGTCCAAGTGATAAGACAGCAATTAAATTGAAGAAAAACTAATCACGCACTCAATATTATGGATTGCGTTCACCTGGTTGGTTCCGTTTGGTAGTGGAGTGCCACCATCAAAGGACAAAGGGTGAAAGAGTCAAGGAACAATGGCTCTGCTGCCCCCGTTTCCCATCCACGCGCCAGATACACCGGAATTAATTATATCCGAGCCCGCGACAAAGGGGTCGAAAGAGGGTGGGTGGCCTCGAGGACGCAGAAACTCGAGAGAGAGAGAGAGAGAGAAGGGTGAGTAAATACACCATAGGGTGCGTCGGCCATGGAACTGGTAAAAATTTTATCAGATAACGCGAGCAGACGTATTTACGATCTAATGCATTTCGTAATTAATGTTTCGTAGAACGTGTAACGCATTTGATGAATGAAAACTACTTCGTGAGAGATTAGAAAATTTATTTAATAGTACAATTGCGAATGCGTGCTGTACGAAGTTGATTCGATCGCTTCGAACTGAATTGAATTACTTCTTCGTTAAAATTTCTTTTTACGTCCGAACATACAAACGCGGTACGTGAAAAGCAAAAAGAGGAACCTCAGGTCTCGTGCATCTGCGATAGTATTATTCCTGACAGTTGCAAAGAACAAAATTGAATCCGGCAAAGGGAATTGCTGGGAATTTGATCTCCCGTTCGGAAGTAGAGTTTCGTAAAAGTTCTTAAGTTCTCGAGAAGTGATCTCCGACCCGAGGCTCGAAGAAACGTTAACTATCTCTTGACAAATAGGCGAGGGGGGGAGGGGGAGTCACATGCTCCGAGCGCGATGAATGGAATCTTGGTCCGTCGTTATCGCGTAATATCGCGATCATTTTATTACTGCTCGTTTCTGGCACGAGCCAGGCCTCCCCGTTATTCTTTGCTGTTCGACTTTAATGTCCGAAACGTTTTTAACAGACCGCCGTTTCAGGATCCGGCAACAACGATCCCGTTCACTGCTCGCGTTGACCTTCGTACGGGGACGCAAGCTCCACTAGTTGCTTCTCTGTCCATTCGTTCGATCGACGATCCGCGCGAAACTGTCTTTTTCTCAACGCGTTTCGGTTTCATTCGTCGTCACGGGTTCCTCGAGGCTTTTACGTGGTACCACGCGTTATCTGAATCCCGTAAAGTTAATATTTGCAACGCCGACAGAACGTGGAGATAATCTTCTGGTCTCACGTTCAAGACCGACGAAATCTCACGAATATTTAATTAGTGAAATGGAATGTTTTCTTGATATAGATCCGTCTTTGTGAACGAGTTCGATTTCCTTGTTAAGTAACTGGAAAAACCCTTCGATTACGCGAGCCGGTGTCGTCTCGGGATAATTGCGAGGTGGAAACGGAGGCGGAAGAGGGACAGACGCGGGAACAGACTGGCGAAATTGTCGAAGGCAATGGCGGTGGTGATATCGATGGAGAGAGAGAGAGAGAGAGATAGAGGTGGGCGCAGTTATTGGCGAAACATGCCTCTCGATATTGCAGTCTATAATTGAACGCCATTGCCGCGTCAACGGAAATAGAATAGAAATTGGTATGGAAATGGTCGGTAGAACAGCCGCCAGGTACTTTCGTTTTCTCGCCTGTCCTCGAGGTTTCCGATTCGAAAATGATTACGATCGATCCTCCGCTGTCTTCGCTTTCTAAGGGATTTCTTCCTATTTCTCATTTTCCAACCGTTTTCTCTTTTTCTGTCTTCACTACCTAACGCCGGCTATTGTTTTTACCCGAGAATTTAATTTCCACGGACTGGTCGATGTTTAATATCCGCTCGCGGCTGGATTAGACCTGTCGAGATGATCTCCGATGTCTGCTGCGAGCTCGTGGCAATCCCAAAAGTCCTCTATTTAGGAAACTATTTCAAGATTAATTAAATAAATAACTTTTCAATTTCATTGATCGTTGAAACGTTTCAAACCATTGGTACTGAAAACTGCATCCCTAGTAACGCGAGTAAACGTTTATTTAATAAAAGAAGTATCGTGGTACGGGAACGAAATTAGCTATAACGATATCGTAAATATCGGATCGTTTGTGATTAGCATAAAATTTTGTCGCGCGCGTTCGCCGCAGTGAAACCGGTTAAACGGAAACGGGTCAGCCCGGTTTAACTAATCGAATGCGGTCTCGATGGGTTAAAATCCCAGTCGCTTCACCGGCGCCGTAAAGTATTTTCATCTAGCCTCGCCCGCGCGAGAGAGGCCGTTCGTTCATATTTCACCTGGCCTCCTTCCCCGAACTCGGAACTTACCCTTAATCGGATCCCGGTGGCTGGTTTCCAGCGAAATTTTCCTCGTAACCGGACCGCGAAAGTCTCGGAAACTGTCCCCTTCGACGAACGCAGAAATAAACTGTCCTTCCCCATGTGCCGACAAAATTGAGACCCGCTATTCTCCAGAGCCTCCCTAAATTAGTCGATTTTTCTCAGGATATTTCCTTCCACAGTCTTTTCGTGATTCACCGTTCTTACAGTGGAATTTCAATTAAGAATTATTGATTTATTGTTGAACTTCATACAGCATTGAAGCATTCGGGAATGCATGAAATAATTCATGTTGCATTTAAAACCGTCGTGAATGTTTCAAAGCTGTTTCTCAAATAACTACCACGTGAAATTTCTTGATACGACATTTTTATGCACGCGGAAGTTTTACACACTGTTTATATAGATTGCGTTTTGGTATTCATCAAGAGTAATACCGTTCTATCGATTCCAATTCCCGTTCTTACTGGCCCCGGAGTTTAGAGCTCGTGAACGTCGATTGAGAAACGCTGTCAACTTTATGACTCGCCTCGATTTCTGCTCTTTTCCGACGGGACTTCTCATGGAATTAACTCGCCTCGGGCACACCGCGCAGATATCGCGACCTTTTTATATTCCCCGTAAACTAGATACTTGATATCCAATCGTTGAAGACAAAAAGCAAATACGAATACCTCATCGGATCCTCTTAACGAAATAACTGATTGAAATTTATTTAATTCGCTGAAAATTCCAATTAAGGATCATCTGCTCGACGCTTCTAGTGTCTGTTATTATTTTAAGCGATCGCGGAAATTATGAACTGCTCATTGATTCGTATTTAATATTTGGAAATTAAATCTCAATATAAATCGCTTAGCTGTCAGTGAGAGTCGACGCTCTTTTCTATCGTTTTTTTCTATCAAATTTTATTCCGTTCCGTGTACACGGGTCGTAAAATCATTGCATGGAAACGGTCGACAGGAGTTTACCGGGGATCGTAAATGTTTTCCGTGGTTCCAAGCATTTTCTATCGACGAGAGGGGAATTGCATTCCGACATCGCGGACCAGGAATCCTTTTCTCTTGGCCGAAAGGAGCTCGTTCGTTGGCCTCTGAAACCGGAAACGCGCGTCTTTCTGTTCGTCTTCCCTTAACCATGGAAATACGTCTGGACAGTTTACCCATGGGGGATTTGCTGCGGTTCTTTCGCGGCAGACCGAGCAGAAAAATTGAGGAAGGGGAGCTTGATGAGGTTTCTGATTAAATGGGATTTTGTCCAATTGATTCGAGGATTTAAGAAACTGAAACGCGTGGGGAAAATTCGATTCTTCCTGAAATTATTGAAAATTCATCAGAAGAATTAAATCATTTTCTCTACATTCTACGTAGACACTGTTGGAACAATGATTTAGTCGTTGAAAAATCTGTACGTAAATAAAACGATGACCCGTTGTCTGGCTAATTTTAAGTACCTCTGTCAACGATGATGTCAAAGAGCTAAGACGGCTCTTGCTCTAATAAGCTAGACAGATGCCGGTTCCGTTTTCCAAACACTTTAACATAGTTAGCCAAGGTTTCGTCACGCGCGAGGCTAAACCAGATTCAGTTTGAGCGTGACATGCGAGTTATTGCAATCTATGGTCCGGAATTGTTATCAGTTCCAAAGAACAAGACCATCGTCGGCCACTTCGAATTCTTGTTAAAGACAATTAAGTAGCGTTCGAAAGATACCCTTATCGTTAAGTACCCAATCTGTGAAACTATGAAGTACTAGATTCTCGAGTATCTACCGCTTGTTCGAGACGACACAAGTGAACGACGGACGCTCGTTATGAAATCGTCCCGACGCAATTGGAATCGTTAATCCGCGGGATATTATCAATTAATTAACGTGGCTACGCGTCCAGAAGAGAGCAGCGATCGAAATTCGTCCGGGCCGATGCGCGGGCATTAAAAAAAAAAAAAAAAAGTAAAATACGGAAGAGACACCGAATTTAATTGGTTTTCCGATCTGCCTTTCGCTCTCGCGTTTCGTTTCATACTCTCCACCCGGTTTATCTACATTTATCGTCCGATTACCAACGTCAATAAAAATCGCCGTTTGTTTTCCTCTTTGGTAAAATGTGTTTGTTCAGTGAAACGTCGAAACCCTCAACTATCTTGGAGAATAGACGCGGAACAGTGGTAAAGGATGTCATCGGAGCAACCGTGAGTTCCAATCTCCACGTGCATATATTCACGCACTATGTTCAACTATGGTCGTACAAACTTGCGAACTTTCTTCGTGCCCTAAAAGTGGCGCGTGGATCGATATCGCAAACGGAAATCGGCCCGCTGTCGCGGAAATGGAGAGACCGGAGTAACGCCCCACGGGATAGGCCTGACCCAGATTATTCGCTCGATCCCGTCGCGCGATACTATCAATTAAATAAGTTGAGGCACCAACACTGGTCTTTAGCCTCGGTAACATTTGATATCTGTTACCGGAATCATAATTATTTTTAACGCGCGAAACCTGAAAGAATTAGTTCGATTCAATGCTTGTTCGTTCAGTTCGAAATTAAATAGTCGGTTGGTGTACGATACGGTTAAGAACGATGGTCTGGTTACCAGGACTGTTAATTCCAGCAGGAACGAGGGTGAACCGCTGGAAGATCGAACGAGACGCCGTAGTAACGAATAGAACCGCGTTTATATATGTATATGTGTATATCGTTGGATCGATCCTGGCCAGAGGAATTCCTCCTGGAATCCCGATGGACGATCTTTAATTGACCCCGACGATATTTCGCGAGAATGTCTCGCGCGATCCCAGTTAGAGGCCGTGTGCCGTGGCCACGGAATGGGGTTCACGCGGTCTCGGTCGGATCCTCGAGGTTTTCGGTGAACGATCGTGACGACAGTCCGGGTAGCCCTCGCGTGTTTTTGGTCACTGAAGTCCAGGACCTAAACGGAAATTGTTGGAATTCTTCCGAAATTACTTTTTGCAATTTATAATTATTCGTGAATCAGTGATATTTGTACGTCGCTGTTCACGAATAAAGAACGTAAGGAACGAAAAGGATAAATAATTCTTTGAAACCATTCCTCGAAACATAAATGCCGGTAAAAAGAAATTGAATATAACGTCCAGTTGTGAAGTTTCATTTCCCTGAACGAACAAGCTCGAATTAATTAAGATCGAAATAATAAACCGAAGTAGTCTCGAACTCGGTTCTTTCGATCCCAATCGCATGGCGAGTGTAACGAGCAAGAGGGCCCCCGGTTATTATGAATCGGCGATTACTTTCCATTCATAAAAGGCCTTCGTCGACTACGACGAACACGAGCGGAACGCCGCGCTCGTTCATTTATCGCGGCACTCACTTAATTACTGCGAAACGTTGAACTTGAGCGTAATTAAAGAGCGCTTTTTGACTGCGATTTGCCTGCCAACCTCCTCTACCTCTCTTTCCACTGCTATCGTTATCGGATTTTCTCGGATCGGATCGCCATGTTCCTTCCTGGTTCCCGCTTTCACTTTCCTTCTTTCACTTCCTTGTTTCATCGGTCTTAGATGCAATTCTCAATACGTTAGGATTTGATTTTTCTTGTATTTACTTTCGTCATCGATTTAATTATTTCAAGTTCGAGTAATAATTTAGTGTTTGATTTTTAATCTCGTTAAATTATAATTAATTTATATTCGCTTTATTCGTAATTGAGCTGAAGAAGAGATATTGGAAGGAGCAATCGACTCGTTCTTTATCTCAATTCCGTTCTTTCTTTACGTTATCATCTACACACACATTTCTTACCCTATTCCGTTTTCCATCGGCAGAGTCGAACTCCTCGTCGGGAATAATCTCGATGCAAATTCGAGCGGAGGGCACACCCTCGTCTGAATCTCATCTCCGTAGCCATGAATCCGACCCGCGTCCAGCGAGATACGAAAGATGACAGAGAGTCGGAAAGTCAAACGAGAGGTTCCTCTCTGTTGTTACGCTCAAAACCTGTATTACTCTAGCCGAAATCTTCGTTTAATTAAAACGTTTACTTTGCATTAGTTGACGCTCTCGCTGCAGCTCGTTAATTTCGAAGCTACTCGTGTCGTTACAAGTGTCGCCTTTCATCCTCTCCTCAAAATCCAATATAACGGTGTACACGTAGTCGTAACGATCGTCACTGTAAATTATTTGTTCTACTTTCTCTATAAAATAAATTCTGATTATCGTTTGTAAACTATTATAACATCTCCATTCCCAGTCGAGGAACAATATTCATATATTCGTGGCGCAAGTACAAAGGAGTTGATAAACGCGAATGCGTAATGTAAACAATTTTATTATTCATCGTTGCTCCAATATCTATCAATTTTCCTGGTCGGAGCGACGTTTTGTTCTGCTAAAAAAAAAAGAGATCCTACACGTATCCGTTATTTAGCAAACAGGAAAATAACTCGTCTCCGGATGTTCAAAGTAAAGAGATATTGAACGCGAAACGCCGTGGAAAACACGTTTAATGGCGGTCTATTTCCGACGGAAAAGCAGAATTTTTTTTCGTAGGAAAAGCCGTGACGTTCGACGTTCGGTTTACACGGACTTGAAAACAGTGGCTTAATCCAGTCGGGATGTTTATTCGGCCCGTGGAATATTTCGATGAAACGCTCTTTCATCCGCATATAAATCTGGTTGGTTACCGGTTTGTTAGGGATTTTGTTTAAATTCCAGTTCCACTAACAGAGAGCACGTTTCGAAACAGCCTTACGGCTGGATAATTGTCGCTCGTTTCGTCCTACCGTTGATTGCATCTAACTTGTTTTTTTTTTACACCAAGTCGGTGACTGTTTATTTTGATTAAAATAAAATTCGAGGAATCGCGAAATGTTTTCAGCCGGACGATAAACCGTTTGCGAAAATATTTAACGAGAGAGGAGATAAAGTATACGAATTTTTGATAATAAGAGGAAACTGACTAAGAGCGATTAGATAGATGGAATTAGATCATATTTAACAACTGGGTTAATATGCAATTAAATCAGCGATCCGAATGATCGACGATCGTTAATTAAACTGCAATTGCCCGGGTTTATTGAGCGGATCGGCGATAATTCCTTATCCGTTCTATATTCTTTTCGCGCGGCATTCAGTATTATATTTAGAAATCGCATATCGATTTGTCCAACGCGGCGCTAGCGTCACGTAATTAATTCCCAGACGATGATAGTGGCACAGACCAGATACACGAGAAGACCTTTCACCTCGTCGACTATTGTGCCTCGTGGTTCGGTTCCCATACCGGATCGAAATTTAGGGCTGATACGAATATCCTCTTTTCATGAATACTACTGATCGATTAAAGAACGTTGAAGTAACATTGGAGAACAAGAGGGACGTTGTCGTGGTTAAGGATCGTGAAATAAAAATGCAAAGATTCGTTTCCATTCATTTATTCATAAGAATTTATCAATTTTTATTAATTACTAGATTAGTGCACTTTTTGTATCTATGGATTAGTGGTCCACCTTTTATAGGCGATACTTTGGCAAGAACTTTTGCACTGACTTAATATTTCAATATTTCTGCGATAATCTTTTGTCAAATTGTTAATCATTTTTATTTAAACTGTCCTAGTATCATTTAAAATTTCTGTCATCATTCGTATGTAAACTAGATTAGTGCACTTTTTGTATCTATGGATTAGTGTTCCACCTTTTATAGGCGATACTTTGGTAAGAACTTTTGCACTGACCTAATATTTTAACATATCTGCGATAATCTTTTGTCAAATTGTTAATCATTTTTATTTAAACTGTCCTAGTATCATTTAAAATTTCTGTCATCATTCGTATGTAAAATCAGCGTAAACGCCGAGTGGAAAAAGTTGATTTTACACGGAAATTGGGAGAATTGGTTGGCATAAATTTGGCGTGTGCGCGAGGCGTAACAGCGCGTAAACGCGAGCGGAAATGGCGCATTGTGCGGTATCCCTACGGCCGCGCGGGATATCTGCGATTCTGGGTTGGAAAGGCATTCGGACGGTACGTATGCAGGTGATTGCGTTCGGTGCAATGCGACTCGAGCCCCAGTATCCAGGCATTTCGATATTAGAATAGCAATGAGTTAATAAAGGAGACGGCGTCCGTGGAAATTGGAAGCTACGTCCGACGTTTCGATTTTTAAGGCGTCTTCGGATATTCGTCGTTCATGCGAATTTCCAGTGTAATCCTCCGCTGCGTTGCGGTAATCCACTGTACGCGACTCGTTTCCCGATTTCCTATCCCATGATCCCTCTTTTATTTTTACATTCCTTTTTTTTTTTAATTGAAACGCGAACCGTGTCCAAAAATTACATTTCGTACGCCATCGGCGGAACTAATAAAAAAGTTACGTATAACATCGAAATTTGCACGGGAGGTGAACACTTCGATTTCATTTTGCATAAGAATCGTACGGTAATCAATGGTTTCAAAGAAGCGTATAATTTAAAAGGAATATCATCTTCGTGGAAAGGGTTAAAGATTAGAGCGGAGGCATTATTTTTTCTTTATTGCCTGCGTGATATAAGAGTGGCGATAGTCCGCTATCGCGAATGTTATAGCCGTTGAGTAAGCAAACGTGCCGGCCGTGCATTTTTGGAGCACCGAGGCATCGTCGGATAAAAATTATACGCGGCGTTCTGCGCAGGTTTATAAATATTCGTGCGGTCTCGCTGATTGACGTACCACTACGTCATGGAGAAACTATGCGCCGCTGCTCGGTGAGTCAATATATCGTAAACACTCGATAGACTGACCACGCCGTTATTAACGCGCACCCACCTACAACCAACTTTCTAAACTAAAGTATAAAAATCCCGTGCGACGAGAAAATGAACAATTCCCCGGTAAAACACTGGATGCCTTTCGGGCGATTTAATTGTTTCAATTAATTCGTACTATTACACCCACGCGCAACGTTTTAACTTTAAAAAATATAATATAAAATAGTCGAACCACTTAAATCGATTGATTTGTAGCGTTTGCAATCTATGAAAAGTGTTCGGTAGTTTACCACCCCGTGACGTTAAGTGCTCGCTTAATTAAATAACGAGCATTAAAAATTGATCGGAATTGCGTGGAATTTCTTCATCGCATTAATGAAAACGTGGAAGCGCGCAGGTATCGCAGGAGGAGAGAGGAGCGCGCGACGTCGTCGCTAATCGAGTTTCGTTGGGAATTATCGTTTCGCTTCTATTTTCCTTGCTTGCCTTCTCGAGAGACAAGCGAGAAACCGAACACCGTAGTCTAACGTTGGAAAACTGAAAATGGAATTATCCCTGTTGCCTTCGTTTCGCGCGTTTATCTTCCATCATTATCTTCGCTACTGACAAACACGAAGTTCGTCGATCCGCTTGCTTTTCAAAGCATTTGGTCATAAACATTGATGCAATATTTCATATAATAATTATCGCAACGCTTAATCCAATCTTTGATACCATAAATCGATTAATAATTGTCTTCGGTGATAATGACCAGAACAATCGCGATACTTTAAATTAGATATTCCTTCGATCATTTAAAAATGCAGAATATTTCAAGACGTTGCATGAGTCGGTGTATCACGTATACGTATTGTGCGGATAGAAAATGGGTCGAACGTGAGCGCGTCCCATAAAGGGAGAGCCACTCTCCGGGTCAGTAATAATTCGGAACATACGTGCGACCCAGTCTCTCGACGTGCACACGATGCATTTTTCTCGGCGACTTCCGGCTCCCTGTCTCTCATGCGGGAGAGCCAACCGGGCTAAATGGCGCGATGCTTACCGGAATTTACCGGGACCTGCCCCGGGAATTATCCCAGGAGGTAAGTCTCGATTGCACGCGGCTGAAAGCTCGCCGCTAATACCTGTTTTCAAATCGTAAACGGCCAGAAATCGGTTTTTATCATATTAAAATACAGGATTGAAAACTGAGAGGAATTTGATTTATTCACTGAAATGTCGTTGTTTGCTTTCTGTTTTAAGAATGTATTGGCTATACAGTCAATCCCAAAAGTTTATGTACCTTAGAAA
>NW_017179105.1:2405273-2425737 GCF_001652005.2 Ceratina calcarata
GTATAAACGTTTGGGATTGACTGTATAGCCAATACATCCTTAAGTGATAAATGTCGTAATATGATCGAATTAAAAAATTGGCGTTGATGAGCTTGCCTTTTGATAAGAATTATTATTATCCAGATTAATGCAAACGGAAGAGAATTAAATGCAAATGGTGATATTGTTCTAGTCTATTGTAATGCAAATCGCATGACTCTGTATTCTGTTAATCGATCAATATCATCGTTAAAGAACGATATCATTGTAACTTTTCGAAATTTAATTCCTGTAGTACAGTACTTCCGACTGTTCACCGAGTTCTCTCTCTGTTGATTCGAGGCTCTTACCTTCCCTTTAAAACCGATAAACGTATTTGCTTGGCAGCTGCGGGCCTCTGATCGCGGATACGTCGAGTTATTCGATTATCGTTGCAGTTGCCCCGGAAGTGGCCTTAAAAGCTCGGCGATATTTTTTTTTCTTTTATTCTCTTCTTTCCCTTAGGTGCATAGGGACAAAGTCGATCGGAGGAAATCGTTTCCGTCGTTGCACGAGGAAAGAAAAATCGGCGGACCGAATCACGCGGAAGTTTTCTTGTTTCTCCGTCCACTCCCCGTGTCTGTTGTCGCTTATCGATCGTACGCCGACCAAAAGGAGAACACTTCTCGCAACTTTCATTGTAACGTGGAAAAACGAATTAAAGCCAGACAGTTTCTATTGATTCGGAAAACTTGATAATGTGATAAACAAAACTGCTGTCGAATGCATTTCGTTTACTTCGTTAGTTATGCACAACAGGCAAGTCCTGTCGAACATATTTTTTCGTTTCATCGTCTATCGAAGTTCGCTTGAGCTCGCGCGACTCCTCCTCTCGTTCTACATTTATGCATGCATGCGACGAACGTGAAACGGGGTGAACAGAACAAGAAGAGAAGCGAAGACGCGTCACCCTTAAGCTCGGCTCTGCAAAAGAGTGCCGATGTAAAAAGAGCCATTAGTATATCTGTGCCTGAAGGGTTGTCCTGCACCCCCGGTATTTATTCTGTTCTTTCGCTGCTCCGTGGGACGACTGCTCTGTTCCGGTTCCGATCGGAAGAAACCCGCCGGGTTCAAAGAAAAACCGACGAGGAATTTGTAATGGATCGTGCGCGGATGAAATTCGTGAAATATTAGAGGGGAATGTTCGAAGAAATTGCGACTCGCTGGAAGATGTATTTCACGATATTTCTTCTGTGTCTTCTTACAGTATATCTCCCGTCTCGTTTATTGCAAAATCGTTCTTAACGATTCTCGAGTTATCCACTAATTTCGCTAATGGTAAAAGCAAAAAATGAAATGTCCGTCGTGGAAGGGATCGAGTGAAAATGAAACAGTACACAAATTTCTGTAATTCTGTTAAGGGATTACTTTCATTTACTTGAGAAGGGCAAAAAGGGAGACGAGCTCGTTTGTTCTTGCGTCGCTGAACGAGTTCCACGCGGACGGATTAAAGCACGTTTCGAACAGAGTCTACACAGGAAACTGTGCCTCATTTCCGTGGCGGAGGTCGGGCCATGGACCGTCAGACGTGACAGAGAACTTTCGTCATAGTTAAACGACCGCGTCCGATTAATCATTTTCCATGGGTGGCTCTCCCCCTTTGCAATCGTGTCCTCCATTACGATAAACAGCCGTAAAGTCACGTACCGAGAAACGCGTGCCTCGTCCGTGTTTCCTAGACCGACCGAACTTGTACGAAAATTGCCACTCTGTTGATTCACAAGTGGAACGTAAATCCATCAGATTTTCTCATTACAAATATTCTCCTTGTTTTTTTTCAAATACAAATTCTTGTGCTCTGTGCATAACTGAATAAGATCTGATTTTTTTTATTTATAATAGGACCAAATCAGACTGAAAAATTTTTTCTTCATTTCATATTTTTCATAATCATTTATTTTCATCGTGTGAATCATCGTTGGTTTGCACGTTTTTAAAGTAGACGATAGATTTGCGTATGTCGAATCAATCGGACGGTGCAGTGAACCTTTGGATGTATAGTGAGCGACACGTGTATCAGAATAGAAACACACGTGGACATTCTCGTACAGGTCCAGTATTGTGAGCCGCGGGTTTTCTTGCCTTTTCGAACGTCAAGAGCTATAACGGTACACGTGTTCTCGTAAGTCCACGTCTTTTCCATCCCGTTCTCTCTCGATTTGGACTCAATCCTCCAAACGATCGTTACGGCTAAAGTCAGATTAAAAGTGTTTCGATTCTATCTAAATTCTAATGGATCACGGAAGCTGTATATGTAAATTGTCTTTCTGTTATCGAAATTAATGGAGTTCTCTAATGGATTACGAAAATCGTGAACATAAATCGGTTTTTCGTATCAAAGTTTGAATATCGTAGTTTTGAAACGCGTTATTTAGCCGACATTGCCGCGCGCCGCAAGAAGTACTTAACGCGCTTCATCCTGCTGACCGTCCATTTATTCCCTTAAATACATTTACTTGGAAGTGGCTGTTACGTCGTACCTGGCTCGAACGGCTTCGTTATCTCCGTCGCGTAACGCTCGTTCGTCCCGCGTTTCCGTTTCCCGTTCGCGTTTCGCGTTCGCGTCCCGCCAAAAACGGATTACGGCTTTCCGGAAAAAGGGATTATTACGCGGAACTCCTTTAGATAAGAAATTCCCTGCTATCCAGCTGCGACGAATATTTCAGAGCTTTTGGAATTGGAACGTGAACATTTCCAAAGTAAATAGAATTGTTTTATTAAACGAGTTTTCGATGACGGTGCACTGTTTCGAAAACGCGAGTCACTCCCAACGGGGACCACCCCTTTTCGTGGGCGTCAGCAGAAATTCACGGAGGCGTACGAGTCGTCCCATTAATAGGTTCGCGGTAGGAAATAAATGAAATCGGACGAGTGCCTCAGAAAATCTACTCATTATACAGATTTACAAAACGCTGTGTCATAAATACATTTAATAACAACGTTTTCTTCGATCATTTGAAAAATATCTGAGCGCAGTTAAGATAATGTGAAACTTCTGTCGCGTACTGTACATGAAAGAAATTCCGAGCCGATGTCGATCGATCTGGGTAGAAACCAGTCTCCGAGAGGCGATTATCCTGGAAACCAGATCGTCGCTTTCCACGAAACGATTCATGCTCGGCGAGGAAAACGGCGTGCCTCTCGTTACCGTCTATAAGGTTGCGTATCCCTGCAGGACCGGTTTTCAGGCGAGAGCCAACGCTCTCCGTAGTGGGCCCGTCGTACGAGAGGACGAGCTGCTCGATCCCGTCGAGAATTCGTGTCCCACATCGTGCTCCTCCGCGGAAAACGGGTTCGTCGCCCTTTGCCCACCCAGTAGCCTCCGTTCCTCGCTTCCGGCCAAATCCGAAGATCCACTATCGTAATTCTGTGAATCTATGAAAGATTAATTATCGAGTTTACCTTGCAAGATCTTTGCTTTGACTTTGGTTGAGAAATGCATAGAACGTTTCTTTTAATCAGATTGATAAATAAATTCGTTTGTTATTTGAACACCGTGTATGCATGTTTGAATTCGCATGAGATGGAGGGTGGGATTATGCAACAATGGCGAAAGGGTTGTATCGCGGGAAGAGCTGATCGTTCTGCTCTCAAGAACGCGTTACAGACTAATCCGCTCGATATCAGCTTAATGTTTCGGTAGGATAATAGGAAAGAGGGGTTTACGCTCGCGATAAGTTTGCATCCGGTCGAGGTGAAGTTGCCCGGACGGAATTGGTTTCGACGGAGTTTAAACCCGGACGATTCCCATAAGTGCACCGAGCATCGATGCTCTAGTGCTATAATTGAATCGGCCGCGATGAGACCGTCGGCTTCTCAAATATTCAAATAGCCGTCTTTTTACCTGTAATTTTCAACAACAGTTTCCTACCTTCTTCGGTCTATCAAATTTACGAGAAATTATTGTTACATTCTGTTTTAATCGGATTTTATGCAGCAGGAAACTGAGAATATTACAAGGGAGTGAATCCTCGAATCCTCGTGGGCGAATCTCAGTTATCCTACGAACGATCGGTAATCCATTAGGAAAGTTTAAGAAAGGAAGAAGAACGAGAAAGGAAAGACAGAAACAGGGATTGAAAAAGATAAGAGGATGCGAGAAAGGGGACAAGATAGCATTGTAGTTGATAAAAGGGATAAGGACAGGGGATTATAAAAGAGGAGCAGATACCAAAAGCGAGCGGACGGAAAAAAGATAATGCGATATCTGATCGAAGGAATCAGAGTTATTAAGGGCAATTCTCTTGTCAAATTTTAGAATATTATTATTAGAATAGACTGCAAATTTTGTTTATTGTGGATCTGCAGAATATCGAAAGGACGATACAAATGAGCGTGTATCTAATTTAAAAATTGATATCAGAAATGTCTTACATAAAAATTCATGCGTGGCTCTGGAAACTATGGCCGAACGCTGTACAGAGAGGGCAATTAAATTTCTTTCGGTCACAATTTGAGAAACTGAAGAATGATCGGTTTCATCGACTTTACGCCCAACTTGTCTCCGACAAAGTCTCCCCGTGAAAGCGTTTCCGTTTTCAAAGGTACATTTAATTTTCCACTCTCTCCTTTTTTTTCCTCTTCCTTCCTAAAAAAATAACTTCTCAGTTCCCTCGAAAATCGCTGGTTTCCCAAAGCCTCTCTGCCGTGCGTAAGTTGCTCTTTTTTCATCTCTCTCTCTCTCTCTCTCTCTCTCTCTCTCTCTTTTATTTGACCGTGAAAACAACCCTTTCAAGCTTTACGCCCGCTGAAAAATTGTTCGCATTAGCAACTTAATGCCCGGCAGTTTGGAGCATTACCCGGCACCGGGAAGTTGTTTCCCGCGGAAAAATTGCGACCGCGTTTCAGAAATTGTTTCCCGACCCCGCGTTGGAATTATCGATTCCATTTTGTCCCTGCGCCACAGCATAATGCCGGGAGACCGTTTCGAAACCGCGGTTCGAGTCCTACGCAAATCCAATGCTTATGCTTGTTTAGAAATACGTCGGGAAAAATCTAAAACTCGTGACGTTCGATATCCTCAAACGTTTGATATTTCGCTAAAACGTGGGTCAGGTCGACAAGTTTAGAGATCCTAATCTCGAACGCGGTGATCTAATCAGAGTTGAAAAAAAGTTCGCTGTCCAGGGAAATAAATTTCTTTCGCCGTGTCTCGGGTTTTACAAGGTTCGCTACCCCCGTTCCTTGTTTGCCTCCACTCTAAATCTGCGGTGGACAAAAGACGGTCCCGTTGCGCGATTTATAGCCGCGCTTTAAGAGGACCTACTTACCCCCCGGTCTCGCAACCGCGGCAAATCGAGTTGACCCTTGAACTTCGAAACTTTGTTACGAGTTCGAACCAGAATTGGCTCGTAACCGCTGTAACAAGACTTCCTTTCTAAATGCGCCTCGCCCTCGGTATTTAATTTCCCCCTCCATCTCTTTCCCGTCATCTGACCCCTATGAAAGTCTATATAGCCTCCCTTCAGAATTTATTTATTATAATATTGAAATTGTCTGCGTCATATAAATTTGTGTCTAAAATATAAGTGCAGGCTAGTCGAATTTAGAAATACTTAGTTAACTCTTTTTTGGTAGAATTTAAATAGTGAGAATAGGAATTTGATGAACTTGGTATTAATTCTACTCATAGTGACGCTTGTTAAGCGTGTGCTACTAATCACTGCACTACTGAATATACCAATTTCGGCATAATACTGATAACCTTATCGGTGACAAACAGCTTCGAAATTGATAGCCTTTGTTTCAGAGCCCAATTAAACGGGGTTAACGTGTCCCTCGTACTGTCGTTATCGAAATTGTAAGAAGCAAGTAAAACCGGTGCATGACTAATTGAGGAATGAAAATTTCCACTTACGTTCTATCTAAATTCACAAACAATTGATAAGAAGTAATATTTATCAAATATATTTTGCGGTTATTTCTCCAATCGAAATATAAGTCACGAATTCGTGTTATAAATTCTTCTGAAGAAGCAGAGATATGAAATGAAATTTTCTTTGGAAACTTTGGAAGAGGTATCGCAATCGAGAATTCGCGTTTCGCGCGATAACGCGGATGACAATTCACCGAAAAATCCAACTTGCCACCCTATTACGCTCCCATTTCTCTCCTGTTTCTTTCCATTTGTCAGCTGGCTCGTCGATTTATTATTCAGCGAGTCACGCATCTGGGAAAAAGTTTCTACGGATCGTAGCCGAGCCGCGACGCGCGATCGAACGCAGACAGGGAAAAATGGTCGACGACCGGGCACGTCTGATCGATTCGTTTCTAAATGCGTCGCCGACCTAGGGATCGTTAAACGACCAGCGGAATATAACGAGCGGACGCGTCGTTTCGACGAATATCGACGAACCACTCTTTTCTTGATTCGTAATGGTCCCCTCGGTTCCCTATCGGGATTCCTCTTGTTTTCACTTTTTTCCACCACCATTGCTAATTGCCGGTGATAATTACACGAGCGAAACTCGCTTGTTTCCCACCAATCGCTGCACGAAATAGTATATCAATAATCGCGTAAACTGTCACAGGAAATATTGTACCAATTTTTATTCAGTGGACGACGCGAATGCATTAAGCCCCCGCAATTCCAAGTCAGTTTCACACCCGGAATAACCGTGTATTTTTATCTTCCTAACGTTTTCATAATATCGCTCGAATTTCCAACGGATACGGTGAAAATTTCCGCAGGCACGGCGGGATAGGATAAACAGGGAAATGGAACAAGAGTGGAGCGCGCGGGTATTTAGTGGGAATTTAAGTTTCCCTAAGGGTGACGAAAGTAAAGTCCGAAAATGTTGTCGGGACTTAATGCGTCCGGAGTCCGGTTAGAAACCGCAGTGATAATTTTCGCGAAGAACAGTGGTTTCCCACGAAATTTCCCGAAAACCAACTTTTCTCGCCCGGCGGTAATTCCCCTCTTAATTCAAATTTCTTCTAACAAGTTTCGGTGATTAACGTAGAGAAACAATGCAAAATTCTTTAGTTGCCAGACAAAATCGAGTCCGGCCAGCGTGGCATGAAATATGCATACACGTAGAAAAATCCGCAAAAGCTCTTGCATGACACGCGAGGCTTAAATCGCGTCCCTTAAAAAATTCAAATCCCTCGACGCAATTTCGCGTTAAAATTCGGGAACGAATTTCGGGCTATCATTCGCGGGGGACAAAAGCGGAATGTTCGCGGGTTCAAAAAGGTGGGTCAGAAATAATGCACGTAGTCTGGTCGGCGGTCAAATTGGACAGTGATGTAGGTAGCGGTGGGCGCGTCGAACCGGTGTAACCGATCGAACAAAGCCGATGGGGTCTCTTTCATGCGAGGTTCGCGCTGGCGACGCGACAGAGAATTGAAATCTCCGCGATATTCGACCACGTCACCGCGGACTTTACAATAAATCCAGCGGCCCTTCGCACACCCCCGCCTGTCGCCAGGTATGATTTGTCAGGAGTAGAAGGTTATCGATGCCGCAATAAATTCGGTACCGGTCGTTTAATTGTTCGCTGCCTGCCAGAAATACGAAATAGGATTAAAAAAAATTTACGCGAGGACCATTAATTAAATCTTGATCGAAGGCTTTGATCTCTTTGATCGTTTATCAGGAAACACAGAGATAGGACACGTTGAGGGTAAAGCGCGTGAAACGCGAGGTTCCCAGGGTGTTTCTCTTGATTCAAAGCGGATGGGTGAGGTATCCTTGGAAAAGAGGACGATCAAAGAGCGCAGACACATAATTATTTGGCCAAAACTCGTGGATTAGCCGAGTGGAAAGGCTGGCTTTCGCAACCCTTTCCCTCGCGCAGCCTTTCACCCTTCCTAATTAAAACCGTGTGGCTTTTCGAGGGAATTCCTGGGTGTACTAATTATTCAGGATTTCGCGGACACCGCACACGCTCGTGTCGTATCGAGTGCACCGCGCCGAGTTGCTTAGACCCGGATGAATATCAATAGCGCGGCTGGTTTCAGTTTTCACGGTCGACGTGATAAATTATGAAGAGAGCTTATAAAGGTGCATCCCGGGAAACAATCGCGAGGGGCTCGTTGTTCGATGGGGCGGAAGATTAAGGGTAGTCGCGATTCCAAAGCGGAAGGTATTATTTAATGGGGTGGTAGACGAGCAACGGGTTGGATTAAGAAAAGGAAATGAAACGATGAAGGGAAAAGCTGGTTTCATGCTTTCAATTGTTTATCCTTTAGGATATATAATGGACCGAAGAGAAATGGCGATTGTAAAATCGGATTAGCCAGCGGTACCGAGTACCGGATGGGGCCATTAAGTACAATCGGACGGCCAAGTAAAAGGATAATTTTTATTAATGCGCAGACTGCACGAAAAGCGACATGGTTTCTCATTCATTGAAAAATGGGATAATGCATTCCCGTGGTTCCGCAAACTTTGCCATTAAACCGCGACACGTTCAATGGCTCGTAAAAATGCCAGAGTTTTACGATGATTCGAATTCATGGAAACGCAACATTTCCGACAATGCGGCGCGCGCCCGCCCGCTCGATGCAAAGTTTGTTGCTCGTGCATGCCCGGTCATCGGTCCAGCATATTCCCGGCGAGCAATGCACGGGACTCATAATTAAATCGCGTTTCCCGGACAATGACGACGCGCAGGGGTGGGTGGGTGCTTTTTAAAAAAAAAAACAACCAAAGTATTGTCTGAACGACGTTCTTTCTCCGGGCGCTGAGGCTATTTCCGGTGCGCACCGTCACACAAAAAACTGGACAAAAACGAGTGAAAACACTGAATTTATTCGGCCGAACTGCTCGTTAATGTATTCAGCCTTTTCTTCTTTTTTTTAATATGGTAACGCTCTCTGAATCGTTTGATATATATTTTTTTATGCCCATAGTCGTCCGCTTGGGTAATTTTCCCATTTAAAAATGAGGAACTGCAGTATTCTAAATCTGCCTAATTACCGATATTAATCTACTAATGACAAGAGAAGCACGTCGACCGTCATTTCCTTTCTCAGCCGCAATTTCATTCGTGCGGCAATGGAAACGTTAATGGCGTTTACATTTCGCTCAGAAATCGTCCGAGAACAATGCATCGCCGTGCATGCTCGGCGCGTAGGCTTGCTGGTACCTTTTAAGCCTAGCGGAGCTTCCAGGCCGTCGAATCGAGCGCGAAACATCGATTCTCAATTTGGCAGCCAGCGGAAAAGCGGAAAGCCTCCTGGTCTCTTCTTATTCTTATTCCTCCTCGTCTCTTCCTTTTTGTCTCGCTCCCTCTCTCTCTCTCTCATACAATCGGACGGCCAAGTAAAAGGATAATTTTTATTAATGCGCAGACTGCACGAAAAGCGACATGGTTTCTCATTCATTGAAAAATGGGATAATGCATTCCCGTGGTTCCGCAAACTTTGCCATTAAACCGCGACACGTTCAATGGCTCGTAAAAATGCCAGAGTTTTACGATGATTCGAATTCATGGAAACGCAACATTTCCGACAATGCGGCGCGCGCCCGCCCGCTCGATGCAAAGTTTGTTGCTCGTGCATGCCCGGTCATCGGTCCAGCATATTCCCGGCGAGCAATGCACGGGACTCATAATTAAATCGCGTTTCCCGGACAATGACGACGCGCAGGGGTGGATGGATGCTTTTTAAAAAAAAAAACAACCAAAGTATTGTCTGAACGACGTTCTTTCTCCGGGCGCTGAGGCTATTTCCGGTGCGCACCGTCACACAAAAAACTGGACAAAAACGAGTGAAAACACTGAATTTATTCGGCCGAACTGCTCGTTAATGTATTCAGCCTTTTCTTCTTTTTTTTAATATGGTAACGCTCTCTGAATCGTTTGATATATATTTTTTTATGCCCATAGTCGTCCGCTTGGGTAATTTTCCCATTTAAAAATGAGGAACTGCAGTATTCTAAATCTGCCTAATTACCGATATTAATCTACTAATGACAAGAGAAGCACGTCGACCGTCATTTCCTTTCTCAGCCGCAATTTCATTCGTGCGGCAATGGAAACGTTAATGGCGTTTACATTTCGCTCAGAAATCGTCCGAGAACAATGCATCGCCGTGCATGCTCGGCGCGTAGGCTTGCTGGTACCTTTTAAGCCTAGCGGAGCTTCCAGGCCGTCGAATCGAGCGCGAAACATCGATTCTCAATTTGGCAGCCAGCGGAAAAGCGGAAAGCCTCCTGGTCTCTTCTTATTCTTATTCCTCCTCGTCTCTTCCTTTTTGTCTCGCTCCCTCTCTCTCTCTCTCTCTTCTCTTTTTCATCGATTTCGACGTCGCTCAGCCGTGACACGGCTTTTCCTGGTTCCCTTTCTTTCAAACTCACCCCCTTATCTCTCTTTTACTCGCTCGAGAAGCTTTCTTTCCGCGCCTACTTTCGCTAATGCCGTCACCGTCCCTCCGTTTGTCCTCGCGTTTCCATCGCTTCCGGCGACCCGTTAATGCGGATCCCAAAGGATCGAATCGAATCTTCCTATCCTGCGAGGAAATCGACGGGATTATCGGCCTCGTCCACCCTCTACCCCCCCTTTGTCCTCTCCTTCCTCTTGTTCCTACCGTATTTCGGCAGAAAGGGTTCCTGGATTCGAGGGAAATGAAATATTATTTCTAGACCCACTGTTGTTTTACTTGCAGCTGTAAAGTCAAGTACAGAGTTCCTTCACTTGTTGTTTTAGTATTTAGTAAAAAGATACGAGCGAATCTTCCTTTCCTTCTGCAAATACAATTGAATATTTTAATTCTCGTACTCGGTTCCCCTCTCGTTTAAAAGCGATTCGTCGAAACCCCGGAAACGCGTATTCGCGGAATCGCTTGCGAAGCTTGTTTCGCGGAAGGAAATTGTCCCCGATGCCGATCATCGGGCAGGATCCCGGGTTTATGCGTGAGTACGTGCTGCCGAGGCAGATGCAATCTGCGATTGTAGCGACTTTGATCGGCAATTGGGAAATTGCAGGAATTAGGCTCGGTGACGTCAGCCGACCGGAGAGTATTACCGTGATTGGACACTTAGAGCCGGCTCGAGCGAAGGTCACTTTCGTGCCCGCGGCCTTTTCGTCCCTCGAATCGACGGAAAATCGCGCTATCATCGCGGCCGATAACCGTTCTTCCCTCTTGACATCATTAAACCGTTTTCACTGAGTAGCACGTCGAGGAGAATGAATATGTTTAATTCATCCGAGGACATGATCAAATATTTGATAATTAAAATATTCTAAAAAAGTTTTTGAATCTAATTGTTACTTGAAAATGACTGAACAGAAATTCATGAGTCTTAAAATATCGTCGCTTGCATAAAAATGAATATGACTTGGCAGTGGACGCAGTATCTTGTTCTCTGAATTGGTAAACAGTGTCCTGGTACGAGACCGAAGAAAAACAGTAATTTCATGGAAACAGCGTTAACAAAAATTTGAATAATTCCCAGTTGGGAATGAATAAGAAGAAGGAAATTCGCGCAAAATTCTCTCGAGTAACCCACCTTGGTTACCTACCCCGAAACTCGCCTAACTCTCAATACATACCCAACTCCGGTCCCTTCGCCCGCCACGCAAATCCAATATTTGGCCAGCCGCGTAGATGGGAGAATAAATGGTCAGAGTTTGGGAACGCTAGCTTTCACTAATTACCCCTCGCAACTTCAAAGAAATACCAACGAGGATTGAGATACTCGAGATTTTTGTGCTGTACTCTTCCGACTTCATCTTAACGCGCTTTTACTCGTATAAACAAACTCGTCGGAAATTACAAAATCTAAGTAAATTGTTGTGATACGAAGTCCTTCAATTCGATGCAGTATTCCTTCGGAAAATGTGAAATCGTCAGGATCGAAAAGGTATAACGTTCTGGTATTTATATTATGCTTTGCCAAGAGACTTCAACGTAGAAAGCGAAAGAAGAATCGTGCTTTGAACACAAAATAAAAATGAGCACATCGAGTTAAGATAACCATTGAACCTATAAAACTGTCTTGCTTTCGATCGTTTCAATCAAAATTCTTTTATACATGAAAAATGGTAATAATTCTTTTTTTACTTGGTTTCTCCACATTCGTCGAAAGAATAAGAAACCGGATTAATTGGCAATAAAATGTAGATAAATATGTTTAATTCATCCGAGGACATGATCAAATATTTGATAATTAAAATATTCTAAAAAAGTTTTTGAATCTAATTGTTACTTGAAAATGACTGAACAGAAATTCATGAGTCTTAAAATATCGTCGCTTGCATAAAAATGAATATGACTTGGCAGTGGACGCAGTATCTTGTTCTCTGAATTGGTAAACAGTGTCCTGGTACGAGACCGAAGAAAAACAGTAATTTCATGGAAACAGCGTTAACAAAAATTTGAATAATTCCCAGTTGGGAATGAATAAGAAGAAGGAAATTCGCGCAAAATTCTCTCGAGTAACCCACCTTGGTTACCTACCCCGAAACTCGCCTAACTCTCAATACATACCCAACTCCGGTCCCTTCGCCCGCCACGCAAATCCAATATTTGGCCAGCCGCGTAGATGGGAGAATAAATGGTCAGAGTTTGGGAACGCTAGCTTTCACTAATTACCCCTCGCAACTTCAAAGAAATACCAACGAGGATTGAGATACTCGAGATTTTTGTGCTGTACTCTTCCGACTTCATCTTAACGCGCTTTTACTCGTATAAACAAACTCGTCGGAAATTACAAAATCTAAGTAAATTGTTGTGATACGAAGTCCTTCAATTCGATGCAGTATTCCTTCGGAAAATGTGAAATCGTCAGGATCGAAAAGGTATAACGTTCTGGTATTTATATTATGCTTTGCCAAGAGACTTCAACGTAGAAAGCGAAAGAAGAATCGTGCTTTGAACACAAAATAAAAATGAGCACATCGAGTTAAGATAACCATTGAACCTATAAAACTGTCTTGCTTTCGATCGTTTCAATCAAAATTCTTTTATACATGAGAAATGGTAATAATTCGTTTTTTTACTTGTGTTTCTTCACATTCGTCGAAGGAATAAGAAACCGGATTAATTGGCAATAAAATGTAGATAGTAATTGCAATGATTCTTGGTAAGAGGCAAAATTTCTGAGGCTAAAAGGAGTGGAGGTCTCCTTATCTCCGTCGAGATTCGTATCTCGCGCGGAGGCGAGCGGATTAGCTGGTGCGGAGGCACGTACCGCTTTTTCAAATGCAAATTACGCCGGTTGCACAATAATAATCGCGGCCTGTCGTCGAGGAAGCGCTCGACTCGCGCGTCGGCCGCGAGCTGCATTTGAATTAATGGCGAGCAGAAGCCCCCTTCTCCGAGCTCGCCTGAATAATCTCCCGATTCTCCGTGGAGAAAAGATGGACACACCGGCTCGGGGATCGGGCTTTCCACCCGTCGGACACGACACCGGAAACGATTTTCTGTACCTCCTCTCGGAAACCCGAATCAACGTTTAATATTAAACGCGTTCCGAAGCTTTCTTCGTCGCTTTTTCTCAAACTCTTACGAATAAATCAGAAAATTGAAACCGTTGAGAGACCATACGACGTTAAATTTGCAAAAGATTGAATTAACAAACGAAAGAAAGAACGCGAGAAGTCGTTGTCTTATCAATCGTAATCGAGATACGGATTCGTAGACGGAGAATAATGAATCTGAAATTGGAGAATAATTTTCGGCGGGAATTCTTGACTTTTCTCGGTCCATTAGCCGGCGATCAGCTGCACAGCGCGATTCGAATCGATTCGACAAACTGGCTTAATGTAAATCCAGCGCCGGCCTCGGAATTCTGAAACGATTTTCGTTGTCGCAGTGACCAGCGGCACGCGGAGTTGGAACCGATTCAAATTTATCGCCCGCGCCGCTGCCGCTTTCCCACCAGACATTTTTTGATCCCGGTCGAACGCTTGTTCCATTTCCACAGGAATCGCGGCTGGAATATTGATCCCGAAAAGATGGAAATTCGAAAAATTCCTGAAGCAATTAAATAATGCGAAACATCCTGATTGGTTCGTTGAGCGAGAGATGCAAAATCGATAGATAATTTAAAATATTGGATATTTTCCATTGGCCACAAATTCAATCGTCTGGACGATAAAATTCGTGATTAAAAATTCGATCGAATAAAGGAAAAATAATGTTGAACGTTGAAATATTCTGCAACGTTGGATTGAATCAACGTGGGCGGACAAACGTGCACAAAGTGGAGATAATTTTTAAACGGTGCCACGTTTGCGTGACACGTGACTGATAATATTACGGTTTCGCGAAACTGGAACGTCGCGTTCCTTTTAGTTCGCCCAGAATTTTTCAATTCGTTTATTGGAGGTCGCGTTGGAAAAGTAGCATTGCACGATTGAAACATACCGCCTAATCGGATCACGTCGCGTCTTAGGCGGGCGTGTAGGGAAAACACGTTCGCCGAGAAGACTGCGAAATGCTATACTCGCGAATGAATACGCTTGAGAGATCGGTTTCTTTCATGCCACCGATCAAAACATTTTGATCTGGATATGTTCGATGAAAAAAACCACAAGCATCGAACGGACGTTGGAAGGGACTTATACGATGCAAAAGCATGTGCATATTTCATGCTCCCCGAGCTAACTAGTTCTTAGTTTTCAATTTACTGCAAATTGGTGCAATAGAGCTTCCGGATATGTATGATAATAATATTCAGCAAGTTCTTGGGGGATCTGTTTTGAAATTCACTGGGTGAAACTTGCCCGATACGTTATTATAGTCCTGCTCCCTCGATCCGCTTATCGAGTTCGAAACTGTAACTTCGATAATTGCGGATCCTTAGTGTTCAAGGCCAACTGCCGGAGTTTAATTGAATTTCCAAGGAGCACAACAGGTCTTCGTGTCAAAAATTTCGATCATATGCCGACGACTTTAATCGATCTCAGCGAGGAAGTTGATATTTGCCGAGCTGCATGAGACAGATCAAACTAGAAAAGGATTAACTAAGGAAAACTTGGAACGGTCGACGTAGAGAAACCAGGTGAAATCTGGAGAAACTTGAAGAGACATCGAACGGTCAAATCTAGTACAAAGAAACTTCGCACTCTGTCAATCGAAGATCCTTCGCTTCGCCGACGTGAATTTCGCAAACAATTAGAAAACTCGTCATCTCTAAACTCTTAGAAAAAAGTCATGCACGATGGTCAAATAATAAGTCATCGGTGGCGTTCGATCGAACTACCTCGAGAAAAAGTAACCGGAATCGACGAAGAAGAAGGAGACGGTCGGCCAGTTTGCGACGTACACGAATCGTCGTTACAACGTGGCTGTACCGAGAGGTTGGGATCTCGACGAAAAACCCTGGCCAGGCCACTAGTCGAGTGTTTTCATGTATAATGGATGAGAGACAGGCGCCAGACGACCTATGAGCACAAGCCTCGAGCGACACAGCCACGACAACGCGCTCCTCGGCTTCGATTATTCTCAACCAAGCCACAATTCAAATCAATTTCGCTGCGCCTCGATCGGCCACCTAAAAACGATCTTAAAATCAAGATTAAAATCGTTGCTCGTCTTTCCAAAAGTATTATGGGGGTACAGCGTTTCGGAGTACAGACAAAACACGGCGTCTGATTACTTTTCAACTGCATGCGCCGCGGTTTTTCTCGCGACTTCAGTGGACTTCTCAGCTCTCCTCATTTCGCTTATTCAGCCCGGCTTCGAAGTGAAACGTAGACTGCTGCTTCTTCTTCTTCTTCGTCTTCTTCTTCATCTTCTTTTGATTGGTTCGTTAGCGGTGGCTCGATGCACCACCGCGGAAGCATGAAGAGCGAAATAGAAATAGAAGAAGAAGAAGAGAGACGAAGCGAGGAGAGTCTTGTTCCGCGTCCTTGACTCCTAGAGTCCTCGTCTCTTCTTGCGCGAACGAAATGAAGAGAAATTGCCAGCGCGAGGGGTAGAACGCAAAGGAGTGTTCTCTTTTGCTGTTCTCATTGGTGCCGGCAACTTCGGTCGGACGATACTCGCTCTAATAAGTTCCAATTAAGAGGCAGCCACCCTTTTTCTTCCATCTCTCGTCGTCTTTTCCTCCTCCGCGTCGCACGCTTCGCAGGTTTTCCCCGGCGGGAACACCGATTTTTCGGGAACGAGTCGCCTACCTCTGTACAGCCCTTCAATAGGCTTTTGTCTAACCATACAATTCAAACGCTCTCCACGAGACGATACTTCGAATTAATTGCCCGTTTCATCTATTCAAATCTTGACAATGAGCCATTAATCACATTATCAGCTAAATTACTCGGGACAAGATTTTTGTTTATAAATGCCAGTCACATGTTGACACTCGTAATAATAATTAATTATATATCTTGTAATGGAGATCGTATAGAAATTCGCATAATAATTAGACTGGTATTACCGTTTCGCCACTTTCGGATGACTCTGGTAATTGGGTTTCGGACGGTGGATGCAACATTGATCAGGATTTCAACTCGGCGGAGTCGAAAGTTAGCAAAGCCCCGTTGATAGTATAGTTGGCCGAGTTAACCAATTTGCCTATGAATTTCTGATACGAGCAAACAATGGATGTCGCAATTAGAGGTCCGCTTGACTCGACGTTTTCGTCCATCCAACTCCTCCCCCATCGTGCAATCGACCATGTGTATCGTTTTTCTTTTTTTTTAATTACACAATCGTTTCTACTGAATTTTCAGTAACAGAATTAACATACATATCGTACGATTAAAATGAGAATCGAAGTCGGAGCACTTGAGAAGAGCATTAAATATACGAATACGTTTGATATAAATGGAAGTAAAAAGAAGATCGTGGCAAAGGGGGATAAAAAAGAGACCGAGAGGACAATGGAGGGAGGGAAGGAAGCAAAAAGGAAGGAGCAGATCTTGAAAAGGCGTCGTGCAACGATCCGCCCTAGAAACCTGGTCCCCGATTAGCCGAGCGAAAAGGGGTGAATCCGTGACAGCAGTGGTAGCGCGCTGGTCTTGGTCGTCGATTAGAGGTGAACGGAAGCGTTGATCGTAAAACGGGAACGGGCATCGATCGTTTATAAGCGGCGCGGATGGATTAATTAAAAACCGACCGGGGCACAAAGGGGACGAATGAGCGGGGTCAGAGGGTGAGCCTTGAAACCTGGGGTATCGTTGTCGTACGCCACGGCAGAGAGGAAAGGCGATATACATCGTGCCGAGGGGTGGTAAAAAGAGGCGAGGCTGGCGGAAGGGGCGCGTCGTATACGGGGCAAGTTTTTCGCTTTCACGGAATAATAAAAGGATCGCGTGCCGCGTAGAATTCGATATCAGCCTGTCGTCGACCACGCACCACCTATCTATCGACGATCCTCCTCTCTTTAAGGGTGCCTCTCTTCAACTTTTCACCGCTTCTACAGATTTTATACTCTTTACAACGTTATTCAAAGGAACAAACGACTTGGATGATTTATGTACAAATAAATTTATTCGTTTGAAAAATTATCGACAAATTCGTTTTTGATCTCCGATCAAACGACGAGGAAAAGAATTGACGAACATTCGGACGGGCAATGTTTCATAACATTGTAATCGAAGATTAAAAGTATCATCGACGCATTAAATACCGAAGGCGGGTGGGACGCGTGAAATATTACCGGGATTAATGCGTTCAACGCGAAGATTTAGTACAGCCAGAATTTTGAGCGTTCGCCGGGGGAGCACAGAGAGGATATTCTGTATTGGAAAATCTGGGTCGTTGGGAAGCAGTGCTTAACACGTTGAAAGAGAGAACGCGGGATATTGGTCGATCTACGACAATAGGTAAAAAGGGCTTACTTCTGAAATAGTGGAGGCCTGTGCTCGGGAACCACGGAAAATTAATCAAGATCGCGACTACAAAATATGATCGCATCGATTCGTTTAGAGAAATTCAAGTTTATTCAATCAAATTTAATGACTGAAAGTACGCGCCTCGTCTAGACGTGGCGAAGGTATAACTCAGAAAAAATTGTACGTCGATAGCAGATGAGCGGAGAGTAGACACGTTCGACGAGTCGTTTTGCCAAATGGAATCAGGCAGAGGAAATAATTGTTTGTTCTGTTGGAAATGGGTCGAGCCGTCGAAGCAGCAAGGACGAGACACGCGGAAGGGTGGGAAGAAGAATTTATCGAACCGTTTCGGGACGGGTCAAACGTTCCTGGATTCCGTTTATGAATCATATCCCGGCGACAGGCTCGATAACCTTTTGTGCCGGGAACAGAGAAGAGAGCAAAAAATGGACAGGTTCAATCGGTACTCTTCCTCCATGAATTACTTTTCTTCTTTTCGAAATTCCGACGAAACATTGACCTACACCGAGTATGGTAAATATTAAAATGTAACAGTATACGACGATGCCTTTGCGACGATGAATTTTCCATATTTATTTATTGAAAAACAAATACGAACACTTATTAAAACAGCATCGTAAACTCATGGCAAACATTTACGATTGAAAATGATATTGGCAATCAACAGGACGAAATGATTAGCTGTCAATTAACGTCAATTGCCGAATATTCTCACGAATATTTATTCGTCGGTTTACGGTATCGCGCGTCAGCGTTCCTGCATTCTGCATGATATTGGCAATTAATTCCTAATGGGAGCTCGTCAAACGAGACTGTGTTCCCGTTAGACGTCCATTGTAAAATAAGATAAAACAATTAAATCTTAATGGAATTATGTAAATTTCTGTATGAATTTAAATCAAAATTCTACATTTTCAACATTTCACATTTTAATCGCGACGCGTTCATCTCCCATTCATACTCCTAAGTGGAGAGGAAAACAATTTAAATACGCGCAATCGGATGCAATTTAATCATCTTTAATTAACGAACCAGATCTGGGGAGCGTAAAATCAAAACGACGCGTTTTGAATCTTCGGTAAAGCGTCTCTGAGACCCTCTAAACCGTCCGTAGCACCGATTTCACGAGGAGATCCTTTCGAGTAATCGCAAACGGTGCCGCGTTCGTCATGAAAATGCAGGGACTCGGGGGAATAGGACAATGCGTTCCCATCCGTGGAACTAATTAAATTCCAAACGAACGGGGTCGCCCCTCGAGACGGAACGCGACGTCGGCTCTCGCGATCCTTTGCACCGAGGTCCTTCGGGCGGCGCGAGTAAAACGGGTGGGAGAAGGAAGCTGCCTGGTCGGCTCTCGAGGACGCTTTTCCATTTCCTGGCTGGCGCGGGCGATAAGCTATCTGGCCCGCGGCGACGTTCGAGGACGTTTCCAACCCCTAAATCTCCGCGTCAGTGCCGCTGTCAGCGACGTCTCCGTGACGCGGTATCCGCGCGCGTTCCCGACCAGGAAATTGGGGAAATGAAAAGTGGCGGTCCACTGTCATCGACCTTTCGATGATCCCTTGGGAATCGACCGTTCTTCTTCAGAAACGATTCGTCAGACACGGCACCGATATCTATAAAAAATTGACCAAGTTCGTGCAATACGAAATTTTCAGTTATTTTGTGAAGAACACACGAAGTTGCGATCTTATCTGTTATAATGAAACACACGATGTTCCACCAACATGTTATGTCCTCTTTGACAGCGACAACCTAATACGTAGTTGAAATTCTTGAAACTTGAAATCGTTTTAAGACCAACGAGATACAACGTGGGACCAGATAATGCTCGCTTAATAACCCGACACAAGGAAGGCCCGTAAGATGAAAGTTGACGTCGAGGCGCATTAAGCTCGTCGGAAGCTACCGTTGCAGCAAATTCGGTCCGGCTCATCGCTCGGAGTAAATTTTCCTATGGAAAATAAGGCGGAGAGTCGCGAGAGTCCCGTGGCAGCCGTGACACGCCTCGTTAGTCGAAATTGCCGGCCGAGATTAAAGACGAAAGTCGATTCCGGCGGAATCGGTCACGTCGAAAATGTCATTATGTAAAATACGTGTAACCAGATTCGTACTCGCTCTATACGCGCGCGTGTGGAGGAACGAGACCGTTAACGAATTATTGTTCCCCTGGATTTCATTCGGTTTGACTCGTTTCTATTCCTCTTCCATTTTGTTCAGCGAAATTAAAGATTTCTGTGTATATCTGATTTGAAAGCCTGAAATACGTAAAATATTAACCACGATTAAATACGGCCACGCGTTAATTAAGGATGTATTGGCTAAACAGTCAATCCTAAAAGTTTATATACCTTAGAAAAACGCATTTCCTATAATTAAACAGAAATCAGACGTCGGAAGAATAATGCTAATAATAAATAGCTACGTGCTAAAAAGTATAGAAGGAAATATCCAATTAATTATTGACGCTGGCGAAAAGCTTTTTATACAGAAGTTGTAGCTATTGACGTGTTCTGCACGAAAGGTTTTATGTATTTTTCTTCTAATTTGAGTATTTAACGAGTTAAGTATGATTATTTGGCATTTTATTGATGTTGACAAAATCCGACCATTCCAGCGTCGAATCAGTGAACTTTTGACAAAAAATTTCGTTTTTCCTCAATAACTTCTAAACCGTTGAACTTACGGGAAAATTG
>NW_017179105.1:2426313-2450810 GCF_001652005.2 Ceratina calcarata
AATACATCCTTAAGTATAAACAGTCGTTTATTTTAACTGTTCTGCATTGGTTTTATGAAGTTCGAGAGTGCATTTACCTGAATAGCAATGATTGAGAAAGAATTCCAATTATCTGGGTCCGGAAGGGGACGAAGAAACAGTCGAAGAATTTTCCATTTTCGCTTCAATTTCAATTAAACCTTTCACCGGCGCCCGCGTAAGAATTCAATTACCGGGAGAACGGTAGCAAAAAAAAAACGGACGCGCAGCAATGGCAGTTCCGGAATATCCGCAAAAATCGCGTTGCGGGCGCCACGGCAGTCTTGCGTTCAATTATCGATCCCCTTAAGCCCCCGAACACGCCTTATTAGCATCGATTACATCGCGGCGTGATTAGTCCTATTAGTCGATTCGCAATCGAGGCAGCCCGGGGGCTGACCAAGGAACGTGACGGCAATCCCGACGAGGCCCGCTCGCCTTTGTCCGCCCTCCTTATCGAGGCCGTTTGTTCGACCAAGCCAATTAAACGATAAATTCGGCGAAGAACCGGTCTGGATCCCCGCCAGATTTCGATCATCGCGTTTTCGATTCCACCTCGCCACGCTTCAATCCTAATGTACCAACTGATTGCTTGTTAGAAAACACGAAGTCAGTAAAACAAGAATCACATCGTACAATTTAATATCAGTTTTCTGTTTTCAAAAAAATTTATCAAAACTGGTCGCATTGAACTGGAGAAATTTTTAAACCACCTTTCCCTTGACAATCGCTGTTTCGGTCTCTTTGCATCTTTTATATTCAATTTTCACGATAAATGCACAGGAGATTCGAATACAGGTTTCATCGAATTAAAGGAACTTTTTTTTTTGTTTCAGGTAAGAGCGAAGGACGATAGTCGCGGCGATCGCAGCCGAAAGGTATACATGGGCAATTACTCGACCGGGAGAAAGAGGGTCGATAAATTTGTTCTGGTAAACGCGCGCGTGGGGGCCCTCGCAAACTCTTAAGCAGCTTTTTTTCCCCCTGGGTAGATTTTCTTACGCCCGCTTAAGACCCGGGCTTACTTTCCCGTGAAAGTCCAAGTACAATATTGACTCGAGTGTATCGGCGTTCGGGATGCAGCATCGAAATTAGCTTCGCGACCGCGTTACACTATCAGCCCCTTGCTCACCTTATTCCCTCCGTTCTTCGCAACTCCCATGCTACCGTGCATTCATTTTTCCTTTAACCGAGTTCTCCTTTGTTTACTCCAGCCATTGTTTCGGTCTTAGCGTGTTTCATCCCCTTTTTATGAATAAGTAAACAGAAAATTGATTACGCTGGCTCTTTTATTAAAACATAAATAGGATTTTTATCGTGTAGTAAATTTATAGGTAGAATAGAAACACGAGTTTGGGTCGACTTTAGGAAAGAAAAAAAGTATGTCATAATCGGATGTATAGAAGTAAATTTTCCGGGTAGCTTTAAACGTTCCCAAAAGGGCCGAGCTATTTTTCGCAGGACCTTCTGAGGTAATTTGCAAAAATTCCCACCTGTCGTCCTTCTCACGCGTGCGGAGGACTCCCTGTGGCGGGCGCGCGTGCTCACGGTAATGAAATATCGCGGTACATTAACGTGCTGTAGCGTGTCGCTGATTTGCATAAAGCGGGAACAGGCCTGGTCTCTCCAGAATGATTTAATTTGGGTATCGAGGCTGGATGCGGGAACAAACGCTTTGTTAGTCTCGCTAGCGAGCACCCCTTTATCTTCCTTCCCTTTCTCTCTCTCTCTCTCTCTCTCTCTCTCTCTCTCTCTCTGCGTTCTGGAATCGTATTTCCCAAGTTTGTAATTTGTCGCCTCTTTCCGCCATGTCCGCTGCCCTCTTTCCTCGTGTCTTGCACTTAATTACGCGCGTTAGTAACTACGCGCCGTCTTTTAGCCGGCCAGGTCCCGTTCATTAACCCGCCTCGCCCTGACCTAAAGGGTTAATGAAATACCGTAGCCACTTCCGGTCCGGCACTGATTCTCGCAATTCAATACCGACTTTTCCTTTCAATCTGATACACGTTCATCCGTATATTTGTAGAAATCTGAGAGATTCGTATTCCTACGTGATTTCTTGAAATGAACGATCAATTGCGTTAAGTTTCAACCACAGTTCCTTGTTGGTTTTTTTGCATTTTATCTCACGCATCATTTAAATCGTTTGCAACCCGAATTAGCATTTTCGTTTATTACCCAACGAGTCTCTCGGAGGACGAGAAAAATGGAACGTGGCGACGGACAAAAAAGATTGCCAACCAGCGGATTTACATCTCCATCTCCGGTATATTTGTCAACAGCGAGCACTTACCACCCGCATAGTGGTCGCAGCGTAGGGGTAGGGTTCGGATGGTTTTTGTTCGCCAGGTGGAACGGAACGGAATGAATGGAGCCGAGAGGATCCCGGGCCCAGTGCTATCGATCTGCGGATAGTTGGCATATTTTGGTTGGCGGCCAACGCCTAACAATTTGTCTATAGCTACCACGCGACGGTCTTCTCTTGGAAACGAGAACTTATCGATTCCTCGGTAGGCATGTTGACGTTGTTCCTCGCGGCGCGAAATTACCGAGACAAACAAGGGCCCGTGAGAGTTAAAAGTATTCTTCAGGTAAATGTGAAAAATTGTTTTAATGTATTCGTCAGATTTTTCTGATTGAAACGACACCAAACACGGTGAAATTTCGATGCTTATGATACGCTTATTATCAGTGATCATAATCCAAATTATAGCATGCTTGGTGTTGTTCTGATCAGAAGCATCTCATCGGTACGATAAAAAAATTGAAAAATAATCGAAAGCATAGAAATTTTGCAGTTGCATTACTACTGCAATACGATATAGTTTTTTTATCTCGTGCCTGAAGGCTTTCAACGATACTAAACGTCAGAATGTAGTACCCGTTCCTATTCGGTTTCGCTGGCTTCACGTTTGACGAAGGAGCACTATCCTATTCCGCGTTCGACTGCCATTTCTATGATTAAGATCTATTTTCGAGTTGCATTTATTACGTTCGTTCTGAAACACCGTGGGGAAGAGTAGCGGCGCGGGAAACTTCGTTTCTGCAGGGTTAATGAAGATCAAAGAACCGACGCGAAGAGAGGGGCAAAAATAGTAGAGAGAGTGAAAATCGTTGTGTAATAATAACGTAGTCATCGATGTACGCTGTCCTAGCAACGCATCAAACCGAGATTTGCGAGGGCGTTTATAAATGGGATAAGAAATATTATATAAAAATAATAATTGTGATGATTGAACGCACGCAAATGGTCTCGAGGGTAAAGATTCTACGTCGTTCCATTAGGCAAGGGTTAATTTTGGGCGCAAATATTAATACAGGGGGATTACCTGATCAAATAAGAAGACACGGAACGCATTTCATCGTTGAGAATACTCTTAAATGGTTAAGAATGCTAAGGCGAGCCAGGTTGCCAGCTGCAGTTCCTCCAGCATGCTAATTTCGTATCATCCTGTTTAATCTGAAAACGACTTGGAAATAACTGAATCGAAAATAATCTAAACTGCATTTCTATGAAGAAAATAGCTCTGCAGGAATTCTAAATAGTATTGTTCCAAATAAATTGCTATGAAAAGACGCTGCAAGAATTCTAAGCTGATCGACGAGAAAACGGAATCACTGAAAAACAATTGATCGAACACGCTATGTAGAATGTTTGAGGACATAGACTTCCTTTGGCAGGAATTGAAATTCTCTGCCGTTGCTCTACCGTTCCTGGTACGATGATCAAGAGCGTCTAATAAAATAAGGGGCAGAGACACGAATATTCCCTGCTTAATTCCCGGCGGAAAATCAAAGCGTGGAGCGTTGAGCAAGAAGAGTAATCTCTATCCCGGCTCCTCTCCGTTTCCAAGGGAGAAGGTTACATGGAAGGAGCTGCTCCAGGAGGAATGCAAAGAGACGGAGGAGATGCGGACAGGAAAGCCAACGTTGCATACAACTTTCAAAGTGCATACAGTACCGTGATACATTTTTAAAAAATGGAAAATTCAATTTTGATGTGAAAACGAATTCGCTCTCTCTTTATTTTCATAAATAGAAAATTCTATATTCCCGTATAGAGATAATTGAACGAGATGCGAACCGCGTATCGCGTGAAATTAGATCGAAATGTGTGAAATACCAGAAAATATCTCTCGCGGTGCGTTTGATAGTTATTTCGAGCGATGCTCATATTTCGGGGGGCGAGTCTGCGTATTTACTCGGCGCGGCGCAGGCCCGTTAATGTGTTTAAGCCGAATATGGATCGTGGAAATTGGGTTTTGTCGGCACGCGGCTGAATCTTCTCAGGCAAGGTAAACGGAGACAGAGACGATGAGACGTGTGCTCGCGCGTTGGCAAATACGGGTTAGTCCCCTCTTACGTTGGGCAAGTTCATCGACTTAACGCCGACTTTTCGGCCCTCTTCGATCCTTGCATCCGCTCGGAGGCGACGAGAACGACGCGCGACTTTTCCCTCCGCGTCGGGGAAAATTCTATTTGCTTCGAGGGGGGTAATTGGGTTCCCTCTCGGGTGTCTCGTCGTTGACGTTCGGTTGGTTAGTCGCATTCTGTGAAATCCTAAACTCGACTACCAGGAAAACAGCATTCGTTGACTTTATTCTTTAATAATTAGTCAGCAGTCATCTGTAGATATTTAATTGGTATATGGATTGTAAAAAAAAGTAGCACATTTTTGAAGAATAAAACGGTGCCTCAATGATATGCGTCCTTATAGTTCTCCAATGGTCAGCGGAGTCCTCTCTCCGCGAAAAGGGAGAGAAAAGAGTAGCTTACAACTCAGGAAAGGTAGTCGCAACTCCCGAAGGTTAAGCATAACTAAGCCGGCTTTATCCTAACGCGGTCCCGGAGGATTTTCTCGACGACCAGCATTACCAGCTTTCTTCCTATTGGCCCCCCTTAACCCTCTCACCCCCTCAGCCTCTTTGGCTATCCGGAAAGATCGTTCTCAAAAGTTGCGTCACGATTTTTTATTCCTAAAATCCACGTGGATTTCTGGTAACATTTCAGCTGGCGATGATGACTTGGAAACGGCTATTTCTAAACCCAGAGATATTCTACCATATAAAACAGAGAATTCTGAATATCCATGAGATGTTTATAAATGATCGGGACGAAGGACATTCTTATTGGTAATAGCAAGTTTTGCGAAGTTCATCTCAAAAGGAATTCGGTAGGACCGGAAGCGTTGGGGGTTGGCAAATGAACGCGGAATATTAGATGGGGATTGGACGAGCGTGAGGGCGAACGTGGCTTTGGTGGTGCAATTAGCGGGATTCCGCGTGACGCCGAACTACCGGAAATCGAACCGAAGCCTCGCGTATTAGACTTTAATTAGACGCAATATGCCGGATCGATCACCATGCCTCGACGGTATCCACGACCCTCGTTAATCCGTTTAAAGATCCGCGTTAGACAGCCTGCAGAATTCATCCCAGTCGTACGTCTACGAATTATTAAGCACGTTGATGAACTTCGTAACGAATTTCGAGGATCAGCTGACGCACGAGATCCGTCGTCGTTCTTTAAGAATAAATAATTCGTTCAAATTCTGGGAGATCGTTTAAACCGGCTTTCATCAGTAAATCCAGATCAAATAATTAATGTTGAATCCGGTTGTAAAAAATTAATTGGGAACGATCCGTCCTACTTAAGGATTTGAAAACTTTCAGATATGTCCGTACACTGCCACGTTTCTCTAATCGTTCCGCAGGACACAAAGGAGGCTCGATAGTGTGGGTGAAACTCGGTTTTCAAAAGCTCGTAACGCGCCGCGGCTAAGCCATTGTTACTCTTTATCATTATTATCGGCTGCCGTCGGCCCAGAATCGAAACGGGAACGCGCTGTTCTAAGTAACTGAAATGGTGTGCGTGCGTGCATTATGCAACGCGTGACACACAGCCGCGAGCCGTTCGTTTACATCGTCCCTCGTTAACCTTCGGAGAAACAACCCTTGAATTAGAGCCGAGCTTATTCAATCGGATTTTTAAGGCATTGTGCATGAATTGTGTCGAAACCAGTCTTTTACGATTATATAATAAATACATATTAATTGCCCCGTGGCGAGAGAATGCAAAAATTGGAATAGGAGCATTTATTGAGAAATCCTGATTAGAAGAAGGAGTTTTGAGTATGAATAATTGAATCACGGGAAACTTTAATCGTCCGGGAGCATCCTCGGCTGTTTTTTTTCTTCTTTTCCATCCAGCTTGTCGGTGTCGCTTGGTAAATTGAGTAACCTGGAGTTTAATCGAACGTCGGCCGTGTTGTGGAAGGGAATAAAACATGGGCGAGGGAGGGAGGTAGGAAGGGAGGAAGGGTCGATGTTTCGCCGCACTTACGATGTTCGATTCGAGTTTATCGCGGCTGGCCACGAGGAAACGAGGGACAACAATGGCCCTCGTTCGACCGCGAACGCCGATTCCTTTTTAAACCCGCGCACCCACAACCCTTGTACATACACGGTTAACGAAGGGTCGTTTCAATTATTTCTCCTCCCTTCCATCGAGAACGGGCAAAGCCAAAGGGTTGTTCCGTAAATTCTGCAATTTGTAGATCCCATATATTACGATTTACAACCTGAGATTATCTGAGATCTGTAGACGAGTTCAAATGTTGTTTGTAACTGTATTTGAAAACATTCTTCGAACCAGTTGTCCACTTTCGTTGTCATTAACACACAACGGACGTCGCGTGTGTAACGAACCATCGTGCAGTTCCAATCAAAAAGTCTCCAAATGAAGCCTCCTGGTGGGAAAAAAAAAACAGCAGTGGGAAAAGGTGAAAGAACAATTCGAAACTGCTCTTTGAGTGTACAAATTCATTTGACCGGAACACAGAGAGGGGGTGGGAGTGGACAGTCGATGAACCAGGGTGAAAGGGGTGAAAACCAACAGGCAGAGGCGCACTCATCAAAGATTGGAGTGCGCAGACAGGGGCGGGCCGGGAAGATAGGTTCGTCGCAAAAGCGGCGCACTCGAAACCACTAATTCAAATTGGCAATTTTGAGATTTCGCACGGGGCGCGACGCGACCGACGAATTCTCTTTCATCCCGTTGGAAGAGGGAAGCGGAACTCTCGGTGGTTTCTGACCTCTCTCGGAAAATTCATTTCGCCGCGGTGGCTACTAATTTTATTCGGGACTCGCGACGCGTGTTGTAATCGCGTTACATTTGCCCGGAGAGCCCGGCGTTTAACCGCGCGGAACCGAGGACGAACATTTTTTAATTACCCCGGGACCCTCGATCATATTTCAACATCTGACGTGAGGCCAAACTTTACGTCATGAATATTTAACGTTTCGAAATGACACCCCGTAAATTGGATAACTGTTTCACTTGGACTAGCCGGTGATACCAGAAATTTCATTTTGCGACATCTCGAAAATTGACACAACAACGATAACACGTGACTCTTCGTATGCAGATTTCATTTCATTTTAGAGTAAATTGTTAGTTATTGCGAGTGGAAAAAATTAATTTTGACCTCGCGATAACGGTTTCATTGAAACTCGTAATGGACCAATCTGTACGGAACACGAAACGTGGACGATCTTCTCCTTTGCGTTTTGACTCCGTTCCGAGTTGAATGGCCCTTAAACGCACCGGAGACGGAAGCGCGTGAGCACGTACACTGTGGAACGATCTTCCACAACACCTGGCGAGGATTTAATTATCTACCTAAAATTCTGATGCATTAATAAAATCAAAGCACAAAACTCTGGAACAGAGACTTAGAATATTTGCATAGTCAAAAATCAGTAGACTGTGGATTTCGATTCTGTTATAAACAAATTAGAAACGTTGCGCATAGAATAACAAATGCACATTTGCACGAAATTATTGGAACTAAGAAAAATCGAAACGTCGAAGAGATCTTAAAAAAATCATGAGAGAATGAGTCTTCTGAAATGGGAAAATACGAATGGGTAATCGTAGCGATTGGTAAAAGAAAGGCAGTTTCGATGGAGGATACATAATTCTCGAGAGGATCGGGGTCTTCGAAGGAGGCCTCTGTGTCTCGTGAATAATGCAGAACGTGGGGCCGCGCGAAACGTCGAACGTGACCGAAATGAAAGGACAACGGAGGAGCCGGTACCGGCCTGGAAAAGGGAGCAACGAAGGATAACGAGGGGAACGTGTCCGCGACGCGGTTCTTTCGTTCGCGAGCCGACGACTCTCGGTAGTCGTCTTTGAGACTTCCGGCCCCGTGGCCCCCGGAAACCGAACCCCTTTCTTTTGTCACCTTCCCTCTTTCTGTTTTCGAGAGTTCCTTTTTGCTGATTGCGGATCGTGAGAACCGAAACTTTCTGACTCTGTTTAACTTCAAAATTCGTCTTACTCGATGTTAGATCATTTTTTATCACGGTTCTTTCTGCGTCTGTAGAACGTAGATAAATAATTCGAGCAACCCGTTCCGAATTTCCATACCAATACTCTCGTATACGTTTGTTCTTTAAATGAAAAAGGCAGCAGCGACGTGCCACGTAACTACACGGTCGTTTTTCGGGGAAAAAAAAAAAAAGATATCAAAGCTACTTCGACGACACGATCCATCAACGTTTTCACCTCTCTCGATCCAGCAGGGCCAATATTCCCGTGAACAACGAGAGAAACGAGAGATCGCCTTGTCTACGCGCCGTTTTTCGACAGGAAAGCGATAGAGAGCTTGATAGAAACAGAAGTTCGGTGGGAAGAGGTGGAAAAAAGTGGAAAAAGGAGAAAGGGAACGGGGTTGATCCTCGATTATTGCGAGATCCGCGATGTTCAAAGGCGGCTTCGGATTATGCGAGACGGGGGAGGGTGGGACGGCCTCTCTTTTTTCCTCTCTTTTGATATCGAGACAATATTGTCGATAAAAATGGCCGGATGCCGACGTGTCAACAGGTCGATAAAGGGTTGAAACGCGGCGCACAAATATTTGACCACCCGCACCTTCCTCTCTCTCTCTCTTTCTGTCTATCTCTATTCCCCCTTTTTCGACTCTTCGTAAATATGGATGCCGCTTTGAGGAACGAGACACCGAAAGGGGATTAAAGCGACGCGGGTAGACGCCGCGACGCAGACGACAACGACCGCGACCACGGGGATGAACCCGTCCGGGAACAGATATGCACGGTTTACCGTCGCGAAATTTCTACCGAAACTTGGGGTAACGACGGTGTGAAAATAGACGTATTGTGTAAACAGGAGCGCGAGACGCCGTAAGACGAGGGTTGGATAAATACCCTAAGTTAAACGCGATACGATTAACTCCGTTCTCTCGATGAAAAATTATAGTGAAATTTATCCTCAAATACGAGAAGATTTATAAAAAAATTGAAAGTTCAGGGATGCAGTATTCTCGTTTATAAGGACATAAATACGATGCAGGTTCAATTGATTATCACATTTCATTGTATTATTGCAGTATTAATGCAATTATCTGAAACTATCGGTTAGCAAACCGCGGAAGAAGAGTTGAACCGATTCCACGAGCTCTCTTCTCCGGCAATGCCAAACAATCGGAAAGTTTCCCTTGGGAGTTGAGGAAGAATCGAAAGCAGCCGAATCGCAGATTCTTATTTGCTCGACGAAACGAGTGCTCGACAATTAGAAAGTTTCTGGTGAAGAAAAAAATACCGGCTGAAAAGCAAGAGGAGAGGAACAGGCCGCGTCTGAGTCGTTGCGAAACTCGCTAATCTCGTTTGGTTTTCTTTCGACCGCCTCTACCGCAGTCGATTTTCCTTCGCGATTTTCAAGCTCTTGTAAAACGTGTTTCGGGTCTGATTTTTGTCTCGAGATTTGAAAGGCAGCTCGTGGTCTAGAATTTTTTCTTCGGTTCGACTATTTCCAAATTTTGAATAAAAATATGTAATGAATTTTACGAACCAAGCATTGAAGCACGTGGCTTTCATAGATCGGTGAAAGTTTGTTCGTACCAAAGTTCGTCCGACAGTCGACGCGACGGAAGGATTATCTGAAAATGATTGAGGGAAGACACGGTCTGGAAGGAATCGAAATTTGAAGATCGCAGTTTAATAGCAAAACTTCTGATAGATCTTTGAGGAAAAAAGATTGAGGAATTTATGCAAATGAGATACGCGTTCCTCCTCGAGAAGTCTACTATCAGGCTGTTTAACAATACTTCAGATTCCATTAGGAATGAAGTAACGAGTCGGTTTTCCGAGAATTTTCTTTAAAAAAAGTGTCTGCCCATTATCGAGTATACTTCACACAAGCAAAGATCATTATAACGAGTACGTTACGTCACCTCAGCCTCCAATTAGCATACTGTGTATTTGCTATTTTAAAATACAACATACGTTTCCATATTCCTATCAAGAGTCATAGTAATGAACGTTAGATTCTGCGATTTAGTATGTTGGTGCATTCGAGTGAACCATGTGGGCGTTGGAGAATTTTTCTCGGTCAGAGACGTCCACGGTCTATTGTCGCCGAAAAATCGAAGTCGATCGAGGATAATGCTCGAACACGGATCAAGCTTGTCCGATAGGAACGAGAAAGGAAAAGAGGGAAGAAAACGCGAAGTCTCTTTTATCTCAAAGGCCTGTGCTGCGGACGACGCGTAGCGGACAAAAGAAACGAAGTTCCTCCCTTTTACTATGCCAACGCGATGTGGCGGAGTGGCGAGACGGGAAAAAGGGAGACGAAGAAAAATGGCTGGTCGTGGCCCTCTGAAGGAGTCACGATGCCACGGAGCGAGGGGAACGGCGCTGGGACTTTGGCCCGATAACAATAAGGCGTTAATTAAGCAGCTGGTAAAGAGAGGCGGCTCGGTTAATTCCGGAAGTGGAATGAAGATGGTCGGTACAAAAGAATCTTGCGGCAGGACGTATACCTTTGTCCTTACTGCCACTGTTTCCCTTTAAAACGTACGCGTAGCAAAGAAAAAAAAAAGAACATGTGCGAGGAGAGATAAAAAAGGATCATCGTCTTCGTATCGCGAGACAAACGAGATCAGTGACGTAGGCGTGATTTCGAAAAATGAAAGGAAGAATCTGTTGAAGTAATTTTCAATCGAGCTCTATGGATCGTCCGACGCGAGTATAGCCGACAAATTTCGTCGCCGGGGACGAGGAGAGGAGCTCGACTAATCCTCTTTTCGCCGGTTTTCACGGCGCGGGAAACAAAACCGGCTGGATCAATGGCGAGAGCCCGATCGATTCGGTGATTTGAACGGGCGGACCCCGGTTCGTTCCTCTGGTAATCCGGTTGTTCCGCCACGGAACGGGATTAATAGCATGGAATAAAATGTCCCGGCGATACCTACGAAGGACAGTAGACCGCGGCCGGAAACCGACGTGTAATTAAATAGGAGACCGTTCGATCTGTTCCAGCAGCGATCGTTCCATTTCGATTTATCGCCCGTTAGGCCGTACTACCGGTCGACATCTTCGATCTCGCTCAGCGCTTGCGGCCGACGAACATCCTCGTTGTCCAACCACGATAAATTGATTAAACGTCTTAATTCTTTTCCTCGGAATTCGATTCAGGTCTTGTTTAACAAACTCCGTAAGCTCTTCCAATATCTGGACAATCATTGTTTTAAAAGATTCCGGTGTTGCCTCTTTGACTCAATTTTTAATCGCCCGAGGGTGAACATTTTTTTATCTCGATATTGTCCTTATTTTCAAGTAGGACATCGTGTAGCGTTACATTTTTAACGGCGTGCTGGCATAAAGAGCATCCCGCGTTAAGAAAAGCTTTTAGGGACACGACAGTTTCAGCACAAACTAGTTCTTTACTTTTAAAAACGCGAAACGAATTCAGATCAAGGTTCCTCTTGTAAAGTAAAATTAAAATATTATCTCCCGATGACCACTCATTTCCTTTTTATTCACTTGCAAACGTAATACTTCAGCGTGAAATTCTTAAACGAAAGTCAGGAGTCTGCGTTTTACCGGTAAGGATGATTTCGAGGTACAATAACCGCGAGGACGAGCTATTATTTGGTCTCCGGCTTTACTCCTTTCACGGTTGAAAGAGGGGCGGTTAGATAAAAAGCGACAGGGGTGCGAAAGATAAAGGAGCAATCGTCGATTAACGTTGGAAGAAGCGCGCGCGCGCAGGAAATCCTCTCGTCGGAGGTAAACTTTTTTAATTTCGAACATCCGCGGAAATTATCCACTAACTTCGCGAAGGTTTACAGCCAGAACCCCCGCGCCACCCTTCCTCCCGAGACACGCCTTCGCTCTACCGGCAACGGTATTCAAATTAACCGGAAAGTTCATCCTCGCTTTTAACCGGTACGCCGAATCAGCTGACTGTCCTGCGAGTCTACCTCCCAGTGGAAATTAACCGTGCTAACTTAGAAAATTCTAATCCAATCGCTACGACGTTAACCTACTATTTATAATCATCCGCATTGTTCAATCGTGTTTTTTGATATTATTAAAAAAATATCGAGTTGGTAAATTTAATACGAATTGTAACATAGAATCCTTTTCGCTGTAAAATTAAATGCATCGTAATCAGATGCAAAAGATTCGATAAAATGTCGCCGCCACTGGTGGAGAACGTGCAGCGTAAGTGGCTTCTGAATTAATCGTTAGCCGGATGAAGGAGCTCGTTCAAAGGATTGATCCTTGGCGGGGGTTCATTGTTTCGTTTCTGGCATGCAAATTAGAAGACGAGCCAAGTGGTTTACACCGTTTCAACAACGACTGTGAAACTGTTTCAAGCTAAAGTGGTTTACACCCCTGTTAAACTCGAATCAATTGTTTCTAAGAAAAATCGTTCCGGTTAACACTAAACCTACCGACATTTCAAATAAACATTATATTCTTTTCTAGTTAATTATAGATAATACATAATTTAGCATAGGGAATAAAACACAAACTAATTGTCATGTAATAATTAATTAATATAATAAAAAATAATCTCAAAAGCAGTCGTGCGACCGCTTTTATTAAATTCGTTCAGTTTTTGTTAATAACAAGTCCTCGATTTTCTTTATACGTAGATTTTAATTTGGATTTTTATAGTAACCGTGTCACGATTTTTATTTAATGTTTCACGACTTTGATGTCGCGCGTCAAGCGTTTTCATTTTCTCCCGCTCTTTGATAAGAGAAATTGACCCATTTCCACTTTCGTAGTTGCCGAATCTCTTGAATATTTTAGATCGCAGCGCACCCGCAACTTCTGGGGTCGATTCTTTTTTCAGCCCCAAGTTTCCTCGAATCCCTGGGATCCGCCGGATGCGGCAAACGATCGTTTGACCCGAAGCAGTTCGGATCATGAAAAATTCCCTTTGCAAAACAACCCGTCATTGTGTCAGCGTTCGAAAAAGAATTGTAAAAACTCGGTCGATGTTTGTTCAGACCTGTGTTGCCAAAAATCCGTAAATAGCGTCGGTTCTCGATTATTTTAATCCCCTGTAGTTACGCGATAGGAATTTATACAATGCACGACGTAATTCGATAGACATTATTTCTAATTAAACTCTATTTTACGTCCGGTATTTTCTATGCTTTTGCATACTGACGATGAGTCCGATCAAAATTCTGTAGACTCACGTTTTTTATAAATGCATGGGAAACCGCGACCTGCTAACCAGATATCTATATTGATGTCGCTATGAAAACTTGGAAGTTGATTCGCCAGCAGGGACGACGTCGCGTTATATTTCCGAGAGAAGCTGCTGGAGAAGCCAGGCAGGAAGATATTGCACTTATGCGAAAGGTGACGTTTCATAAGACAAGTCCCGTGTCAGCCGGTGTATCATGTTTCCTCCGTACACTTATGTACGTGTACCGGAATTTAGACTCGGGGGTAATGATATCACAGCCAGCCTCCCTATGCCGCAACCCCCCCGAGCGAGCAACTTCACGGTGTCAGCTCCCCTTCGTTTTCTTCGGAGACTAGAACACAGCGTTTTCGTGTCGCTGTACCGTGTATAAAGTTTTTACTAGGTCGACGTTAACCAGCGAAGACGCCGCGCTCCTTATTGACCGCCTTTTGACGACGGCTTCTCATATTTTTTCTACGTGAATTTCTACTCTGTTTCAAAGGATTCCCACGATCGTTTTTGTTACAATAGTTTTTAAATCATTCCAGCTGTTGCACTCGTTTTTAAAACTAGATTGCCCAAGGAAGTAATTTTTACTGCTTTTGGGCAAATGTACAAATAATAATGCATAAATTATTTTTTTTCCCAAGTGAAGTAAATTTTTTTATTGTTAACATTTACTAATAACTTGTTATATGACTGTAAATAATATAAAAAATATTAAAAATTAATTTTAGACAAATTTCTTTACACATTATTTTTTCACAATGCAGTCATTTTAACTGCTTTTAGGCAATATAGGTATATACTAAGTTTCACTCTTTCTAGTGTTAATAACGGTATAGAATAGTCTCAGTAATAATACGTATTTTTTTTAATAACGCACAAACTGCGTTTTCCATTACTATTTTAGTTCGCCAAGGGAGCTAAATTTCTGGTTTATATTAATTAATTTCCCGACCGCGTATTATTCATCCTGTTTCACGCTCGCGTTGCCAATTATAATCCTCGAAAACGTTCCTCCGTCTGTGCTACTGTTCCCGGAGCTTTCATCCCCCCGGCCTCCCTTGTTATTCGCTATTAACGAACACATGACCAGCGTAGCATACTCGTGTAATGCCCAAATACAGTAATCTGACCCGTTTCGTTGCGCTGCGCTTTTGTATCGTCGATTCCCGGCTGTTTCGACCTGCGCTTCTCAATTGCAGATTTCACATTCAATCAGAATTTGCAAAATTGCTTGAAAAATCTGGATAATCTCCTCTTCTCGTCGATTATATGACGATACATTATATTATTACATACATTAGGTGATTTGATGAATTATCTTAAAATTATAATATCAAAATTGTCAACTAATCTCCCGACAAATTACGCGATCTCAGCGCTAGCAACATCGCTGTCATCTTGAAGTCAGTTTGAATTCTAGCAGCCACTTTCCATTCGCAAAACCCAGTCTAAGTAAATTTTTTTCCCGTCCGGTGGAAATTCAATTTTCCCCTCTCGCTCGTTTTCAAAACTTTCGCGAGAATTTTTCTTTTCTAAAGTCGCGACTATCTTCATCAATCTCGGGACAATAATGAAGCGATTATTATTATTATTATTTCATCGAGAATCTTGCGATTAGATTCGAGCAATTAATATTATAAGGAGCCATTAGGTGTTTTAATTATATTCGCTCGAAATCGATTTTCATACTCGTCGCGCGATTAGCAGATATTCTAATGATCCTTGTAATTAATAACGCAGAGTATAATGTTTGCTCGATGGGTTCACCGTTTCCGTGCCGCGGGGAGTTATAACCCGGTTGCACTAGAAATGTTAAACAGCGTACGCGTACGCGCCACGAATTTTGATTACCTGCACGAGCGCACAGCGTCGGAGATTTCAAGTGATTTCGACAACGCAATTTTCAATCGAACATCTATTTACATAATTTAGTAAGCAGTTCAGGTTTTTATTAAGATTTTTGGTTATCGTCGCCGGTCGATAGGACGACGTAATTAGAACTCGAGACGGGGATCTCATACTTTCACCGCTGGCTTGCGCAACAAAAGGTTAGCTGTCTACGGTATCGATGAGGATAAAAGCCAGGAGAAATACCGACGATGCTCTTTCGCGTTTGCGAACCTCGTGCCACTACGGAATTTCTGGTTTCTGTACAATTTTTATTACCAGCCACCGGTTTTCCTTTAATAACAAAATTACACTTCAAATATTTTTATTACTAAGCTTGCAGTTTATTCATTTAGAAGATTGATTACGCAGAAAGTGTTATAAACATTGCGTATGCGAAATATAAAAGGTTGATTGCATATTGCAATACTAAAATTTTGCATAAATTGTAGTCTGATGAGGTATTAAAATATTCGATAGAGAAGCAGTAATTCTTATTATGTCATAGCAATTATTCATGAATCTTATGATAAAAAATGTATAAGCATTGAAATGGGAAGGCAGGACACGAGGCGTACGGACAAATGACCGGGTGTTAAATTTTCCATCCGGGAATATGTCGGTCGATCGTGTCCGAGGATTTCCCCACGAACGATCCGGCTCGCTTCTGCTTATTTCGCGAAATAAATCGGCGACGTATTCACGCTGCGGTCGTATATTTTTCTTATCGCAAATGGAAGACGGACGCGTGCTTCTCAGCCATGAGCAGAGCGTAAGGACAACGTGTCTTTTATCCCGGGTCAGTGAAATGGACGAAAATACATCACGTTTACCAGCATAATAGATGCAACTACCTGATTCACGTTTACAAACAATAAAATTACTTGGCGAAAGTTAACGTAATTGTTTAAGTCCTAAATTGTTTCATTCGGTCGTCTTCTGTTATATAAACGACGTAACGTGACGAGTAATTCGATGGAACTTCAAATCCGCCGAGCGACGTGGAAACAAATGGGAAAAAGCGAAAGATAAAAGTGAACTAGGTTCGTTTTAGTTTGTGAAGCTCTCAATTAGCGAGTTCAACGCAATACTTCTCTCACATTAAACGAATTTTAATAAACGCTGGTGAGGAACGGATTGCCGGCTCTCGACGAACGTAATCGCGTCGTAACTGTGCGATTCGCGTGACGCGGAGGCTCGCTGCGTTTTCATTTGTCCGATTAGGCATGCGATCGATAGAATTGTTATCGTTTCGCAATCCTGAAATCCGGCTGAGCCAAAATTCACTTTTGGAAACGATATTCGTAGTAAAGTACGAACGGTCTGATTTATAATTTAAACCAAAGTAAATTAATATGCATAAAATTAAGTGTGTAATATTTTCCGTATCTGAAAACCTGTTTTATACAAATCAAATTAGAGAACGTAGATAATTGATTAAAAACACGTTGCTGCCGTATGGGTACTTGAATTCGCAGAGCGGCAAAATGTAAATAGTTTTTTCGGTATGCGCTGAGTGGGCGGGTGACATTAATCGGTTCGTAATTATCCGGGACGAATTGAATGAAATTAACACGGGCCCGTGAGAGATTGAATCTCGGGGAAAAATCGCGATCTCGTTTTGACGCGGGGGGGGCAGCACATTTTCAGCCGCGGCTCGGTTAATCGTTATCGAACTTCCCTCCTGGGACCTCTTGGTCGCGATACTCTTTGGTAATGGGGCGAGATCACGCGTGTGCATCGGGGAAATTAAATTGCGATGGAGGACCGCCCGTTTCCAGCTCGATTTGAGGATTTTCGTTAATTGGACCTTCTGCGCTTTCACTGATATTTCGAACGTCAGATTCTCTTCGAATATTCGAAACGATAGTACGATCCACTGTATTATTTAATGAGACGAAGTTAATCCGTTTCGAACGAAAAGTTTAAACGTTAGACAATGAAACGATTGATGGTCCATTAAACTGTGGGTGGTAAATGACGAATAATGCGTTTGGAATAAATAAGCTTGGCCGGAGGTATTATAGTAATGAAATTAACGAAGCGTGAAATATTATCAAGTTCAATATTGGAGTTGCTTGCTGGAATTATATAAACTGTGGGAAACGCTAAATGTGCGATGTAATTCACAATGGAGATTCAAGAGAATTCAATTACGGTGATTAATAGTAGTCGATATCCGAAATATTAAATTACACTGTTTAATTAATGATAGCATAGAACGTTGAATTGTCGATTAATCGGGGAAACAAGCGATACAAGAAAAATGTGCAGGAAAATGACGTTTGGTAAGTGTGCCGAAACGCTGCGGGGTATCAAAATTTCACCGAAATTGCTGTTACAAGATTAAACGGTCGAAGGCCGTGGCCGCGTCATTAATTTAATCATTGGACGTAATCGTCGGTTTCCGTTTAAAATCCGGAATTGACCGTGTAAACGTTACGCCGGAAGGTGGGTCGTAATCAGGAATTTGGTGGAAGTCGATGATTAAAATTCAGCGGATCTCGCGTTGCGAAAAATTAATTTGAACTGATCGTTAAATGCGCGGCGATTAAATCGCGATATCGAAAAAGCCCGAGTGTATTTAAGATGAAACATTTAATTTCTGTGTCAGCCACGATGCAATTTTTTTGGACACAGTTCCTTTTCATTGCACGTCGCGCGTAATTTAGCTATGAATCAAAATTCCATTGTTTTGCAATGGCTTCCCGCGACTTTTACGGCATGCTCTTCGACTTAAAGCCAGGAATTACGTAACTAAGGACCGAACAAAGGAGGAATAAGGGGGAGTAGAGGCTGGGAACTATGGCCGACATCTTTAGAACACACAATAAAGGGGATGGAAGAAATATAAAAATTAAGGATTTGATAGATGAAAGGGGATTCGTGCGCTGGATGAAAAAAGGCGGACAATAAAACAAGGGAAAGCAGAGAGATGAGAGGGTATTAGCGAGAATGAAAAATATCACGTCGTAAACACTATGTATAATAACTAGACTATAGTTTTTTCTTCTCTAAAATAAAACATCTGAAAACATGTTTTACATTATCATTTAAATATCGCAATACGCGTTCAGCGTTTCATATTCTGAATGAATCCAGCAGTATTTGATTCAATTTGTATAAATGCATCCGATCTGCAGTTAAACCGAAGCTTCAGAGAAAAATGAAAAAAAAGCTAATAAAACTGATAGTGCTATCTCTGCAGACTCTGAGTAGCCGTCGATAAATCAACGAGTATAAAATGATCCTCCCTCGATCACCTCTATTACCCTGTAAGAAAATAAAGACGAACGATATAGAGCCATTCTCGGGGTTACTCGCTGCAGTATTTACAAATAGATCATTCTAATATTCTCGTGGAATAGCTTTCGAGGATAATATAAGTTTCTTTCGCTGAACTATAGCCGTATTTTGGCTCGCGCATAGAGAAGACGCCTGGCTCGAGGTTCTTGGCTTCTTCGAGATTTGGCCTCATTGATCCGCCCTCGCCGGATGACGGAAACGATGGTGTCTGGGATACGCGATAATTGCTTCTAGTCGACGGATTTCCTGCGACAGATTCCGCTCCCTTTGTTCCGGAATTGTAAAAATTCCGTCCAGGTGGATGAACTCGTCTCCGAGAATTCGAGAAACGTTCCTCTACCCAGAAATTCGTCGCCACGATTTTCGCTCGTCGAGTTCAGTTTTTCTAGTCAGACATCGTCTGTCATTGTTCCTTACTGTTCACTATTAAAAATCTGATGATCACGTCCGAGGAAAAGATCTCCTATACACCAAAGCCTGAAAACCGCTCGAGGATGATAACGATTGTTTTGTACTTTCCGTTCCCGATCCCACTTTCACGCGACGGCGAGTCGAAATCCTCGCGTGTCGGAGATGTTTGATTAATTTATCGCCCTGGCTCGCGTGCGTGCGATTTGTCACGTCTGAGACTGTGTTAGCGGATTCGAATGCCACAAATCACGCGCCGATTGCATATAACTGCATGTAAACAGTTATACAAAATTCTTCCACTTTTCCAGCATCGAAATATTTATCGCTTATAAGTAGGCGAATTTTAATATAAATGGGTGCTCGTTATTTTCAAGGAGGAATAGAATATCAAAGGAGATTCGTCACTGAAATCGTGTAATTTGAATTGACAGTTTTTTGTAAAACGAAGCATCGTGACACTGGACTAGAGGGTGGTTCGAAGCGTCTTGAGCCCATCGCTAGAAGTAGTCGAGGTAGGGTGGCCCTTGTATTGATTCACAACTCTGCCCCTCCAGTCCCCCTTGAAACACCGTGGCGAACGGGGAGCAACGGGCGAACAAGAGGGAACGATCGTGCAAGTAGTAAGGGAAGACAGCAGTCAGACCCCGAAACATTGGCGTGGTAACGTCGAACTATAAATTAGTCCACGACGCCTGCTGTACAACTACCAATTCTCTCGCACCCTATCTGACTTTCTGATTCGATACGCAGTTTTTTCCGTGCACAGAACTAAATCACGTTGGAACTTTTAAACGTATGGGAAGCTCGAGCTTCCTTTAATATTTCACGATTTAGATAAAACTGAGACGTATCGACTGCGTACTCGCGCTTATTTGACTAATGGAATACGCGTGATTAATCGACCAGTGACCGTATCTGTAACATAATTATTTTCCTCTCGCATTGAATTAAACTCTGCGTTTCATTTAATTCGATACGTCGGCCTGGCTTTTATTGAAGCGTCATTAATCATTCGCAGCGAGCAACGCTCAAATCGAATAATGCTTCTAAACAGCGTAAAACGTATCTAACTTCCTTGTAGAGTCGCTTGCCTGCTCTAAACATTCCGAGAGCCTCGGACGAAACAATTCGAACTGATAATTAGCATCATTAGCGGGACGCTCGTTAAACTAGAGAGTCGCGTGCGGGAGGGAAGGAGGAAGGGTCGTTGGTAAAAGAGGGTTGCAAGAGTCAGAGGCCCTCGAAATCCGCACAATAATTCCGGCCGTTTCGTTATTCGGTCCCTCCGACTAAATCCTTTTCCGATTCTCAACGCTACTTATCCCCGTTGCCTGCAGCGTAATAAAAAAAAAAGGGTTCTAGTCTGGAGGGAACGGAATCGCTCACCCTGGCTGTTGCAAGTACGCAACGAAAATATCACTGAAAAACGTCGAAGCCGTTCGATATCCGATACCTTGATTTCATCGGAACGTACCTAGAATCGGACGGCTGGTTTACTCTTACGTATGCAGTTCACAAACTGAATTCTAAGCATTTGCAAACTTCCATTTTTATTTGGACACACATCGAACAAAGAAAAGTGATACGACTCGTTTTTAAGAAAACGATTCTGTGGCCAACTGTGAAATCTCTGTGAAGTCCGAAGAATTGGCATGTTAATTGTCTGTTGAACAAATCGAGGAGAACGGAGTAAACTGTGGAACTCGTTTCGATCGGATAAGAATTAAGGGAGAAACAAAGCGAGGCAAGGCTATTCGATTGAGCGTTAAACGAGCGCTCAATCGAGCAAACGGAATGCGCGGATGGTTCGCTCGACCAGAAAAAGAGACGGTCTTTAATTCGTTACGGGCGTACACGCGCGAACAATCGGAGCCGTGCTTCGGGAGACTCGATCGAGCCAGGATCCCCGATGCTCATCCGCGTCGAAGCCGCCCGCGATAAACGCTGATAAATAGCTGGACGGTGAATCCGGCCGGTTACCAACCCCGGGCCAAAGATCACGGCCGCGTCGATCCGCGAGGGAAACACGCTGAATCCGAAGGGACTTCGTTCAATTCTTTTTACACAGACATGGGAATCCGGTTTATAATAAAATCTTTATGACCATTCTCATCAGTAGAACTGGACGCTCTTTCGTTGGGTTCGTCGTGAACCTTACTATAATTTCTATTTCAATTCCTATATAATCATGCTTTTACTTGATTCAACGTTAAATAATTTATCGATCTGATTTAATCTGACAAATGATTTGACGTAACCAGATCGCAGCTGGAGTAGGTAATTATTTTTGCGCAATTAGGAGCACCGATAACGAGTCGAGAGGGTACTCGATGCGGTCGAAAAAAACAGGGCTCTCGTGTTTGCCTCTTTTCCAGGCGGCGACCTCGGCCGTGTCGACCACCCTCGCTTATCAAGGCCAAACCCGAAACAATGCGGCCGCGGAAGCCGGTCGAAGCTTTTATTAGCCATCGCGCTATGGACGTGTTCGGAAAAAGGGCTCAAAAAAAGTTGACGCGGTCGAATTCGAGATGAGCGCTTATTAAGGCCAAGTGTCATCCGGTGCGACTTCCTTCCTTCCCCGAATTCACTGATCCCCTGTTCTTGCCTGTCGAATATTTCTGTACGAGCTCTGAATTCAATTCTAATTGTGAACGGGAATTTTCGATTGCTTCCACGACTAACGGACAGACGTTTGACCCGCAAAGATTTCGAGTCCTCTGGGCTCACGACGCAGGACGAGAAAGGGTTTGAATAGGAAAAAGGGCGAGCATCGCGACTCGCGAGTCAAGTGGCGAACAAATTGGCAGTCGTAAAGGAGGAAAACATAAAGGAGAGAGGCAATGAAGAAGAAAGTGGCCGCGGATAAAGGATCCTTCTTCTTTCCTCGACTAATCAATTCCGAGTGGCTAGCAGTAGTACGTGGCCGGTTACGACGACGCGTACGCATTTTAATCCGCAAAAATCGTAGAAGTAGCAGAGATAAAAGGTGGAATGGAACTTTGAAACGTCGCTCACAGAGACGTCGTGGAAAGTTTGCTCGGAGTTTAATGAGATTCGTGGACAATTTAATTGAAAGTAATACGGGCAAGGCAAATAAAAGGGGAGAGCGGAAGGGGGAGGGGGTGGGTGCTCGTCTTTTTCTCGTCCGTCGGGTGAAATGGATCGAAAGAAAGGGACCGAAAGACGTCCGTGTTTCTTGTTAATTAAAGTACATAATAACTGAAATCGAGGGACAAAGAGCTTCTTTCAGCCATTCATTTACTTACTATTAATTGTCCTTTTGTTCGAATCGAGAATTCAATCCTCCGAATAGAATTTTATTGATACTCAGTTCGCGTCGCTTTACACGTTATAATGAAATATGCGTTTTTCATCTGTTGCACCGGAATTTGTTTTAATTGCTAAATAAATTAAGTAAACGCAGGTGAAACTCGGCCGCGGTCTACGGGTATATATCTGGTAATCGGATGAATTCGATGAAATGAAAAACAACCCGACTGAGTCTCATTTAGCTTTGTATAAATAATTATTTTATCAATCCGTCCGATGGATCAAAATTAATTAAGAACGCGCGCGCGTACGGGCGTGATTAATAATTCATCGGGCGAGAGATAAAAAGAGGAGGGAGAAAAAAAATAATTGGCTGCGTTTCGGTTTGTCGGTGAATATTTCATGACCGAGATAAATTATTGTGAGTAATGAACTTGGGAAAATCTTAGACGTACGATAAAGAAATTACAATCCATTTTCACGGGGAAGTCGCTGAAACGCGTTCACCTGCATTTTAATCGAAATATCGCGTGCTCCGAACGAAGGTAGACGCGAATTTTACGGTCGCGCGAAATAATCGGGCTTATTGCAATTATTATTTATGCACGCCCGTTGCTTTACTCTTTGTCAGCAGATAGATAACTAGCTTTTATTATAGATTATCATTGCTCGCTTTAGCTTGCACGTTATTATTGCATTCCCAGCCGTGGAACGGGGATTGAATTTTCATCAAAAGATTCCCATTATTCCCCGTGCCGGCGTCTAAGAAACCGTACGATTTATGATATCCCGTGAACACTTCCGTGTCACGTCACAAGACCGAAGATTTACGCCTCTGAACCTACCTCGCCCTTCGTCGACCAACTGATTATTTTCTACCGACGATAAACAAGTCTTACAATTAATATTTAGAAAAATTTCCTTATTCCCAACTTGAACCATAAATTCATCGCGATATTAAACGAGACGTGATACAAAGTATAATGCATTCATAAAGAACATTCCATTAAGAACGGAAGAATCGTATATTTCGGTGGGAAAATGAAAACTAGAGAGTTTGAAGCTGCAGAGGGTTATTTCAATGGATTTTCGGGGTCGCACGGCGAATGGATTCTTTTTTAGGCTATTCATTTTTTGGCCGCGAGCTACAAGGCAAAATATTTGCCTAATTCGTCGCTTAGCATGCAAAGAAGCTGAGTCGAGAGAAGTGAACTTTCTTCGTGGACCTCTTTTCTCCTCAGCCCCTTTTTTTTCCGACGGGACCCGGATTCTTTCGCTTTGACACGGGGGTGGAATTAATTTGATAACTTTTTCCACGCCACCTTGCTCTAGACACCGTGTGAATTTGTTGTCCGGGAACGGTAGTTCAGATACTGGGGTCGCAACAAATTATTCCGTCTACCAACGTTTAATACAAAATGATAAAATCTTCGCGGAGTTAAGTCTATCATTAAAGCTGATATGAAATTAAATAAGAAATTCAACTATTACCAAAGTAGAAACAGCTTCCCGTTTATTAAATACGCTAATGATTTCATTCTGCTATAGCTGTTCCTTAGCTTTCTAAGAAAATTACTTTCCAACGGAGGCAGCTCTCGTAAACAAAATTCGCGGAAACGTGAGTACAATGCAAAGTAAACGATGAAAGGATTGCAGGAAACGCAAAACAAGGATGACGCTGAGATAAGAACTTGACCGAGTTCCTGGATTTCCCTTTGACCCGTATCGCCGTCTCTTTCTACAGCCGAATCGACGTCTCTTTCGAATATCTCGTGGATAATGCAACAAGACCGACGGACTCCCAGCTCATTAACATAATTCCCCTTGGCGTCGAGGCTTCGGGTTAGATATTCATTAGCGTAATTCTCCTTAATGTTTAGCGGGCTAATGTCCCTCCCGCAGAGAAAAATCTCATCGCGCTATCTTTAAAGCGACCGCGCTAACTGCCGAATTTCGAGTCGCTCTATCATCACCGTCGATGCCAAAAGGTTTGAACGTAATCCGGCTCGCTTTTCGAAACCGCAGGCAGCACTTTCAATTAACCAGCCCATTAACACTAGATTGCCCAAGGAAGTCATTTTGAC
>NW_017179105.1:2451405-2453218 GCF_001652005.2 Ceratina calcarata
CATTATTCTTTTACAATGCAGTCATTTTTACTGCTTTGGGCAATATAGGTAAATACTAAGTTTCAGTCTTTCTAATGTTAAACGGGATAGTTCGAACTCCAGAAACAAAATTCGAATGAAATAATAGTAAGACTTTCTCTCTGTTCGTATTTTTTATGCCCACGTCTAGCTATCAAATCGAGACCTTCTCTTTGTCTCCGGGAAACGTTTTCCCCACTGCATCACCGTTCCCACGGCCGTCCATTACAGAAAATTAAAACATTTCAACTTAAAACCACTGTTACCTTTTCCACCGGACGAACCAGACCGGTCTGTCGCATTGTGACCGACGCGGCTGTGTAATTATCGCGATAATTGCTCAGACACGTGATCCGCCACGCGTGTGTACGTACGCGCGTGTCCATGGTTTACGCATCTCCAGGAGCTCGTTAACGAAATGGAACGCGAGCGGAGTCTGACGCGATTCACGCGGTCTGTTTGCTTTTTCTCATCGCCCTTCCTTTCCCTTTCTGCTCGAATCTTTTACCGGCTGCCACCTCGAGTTTTCGTCGCTCTCCCGAATCTCCCTCGAGGTTTCGGTCTCTCCTCGCCGACGACCTCTCTCTTTGTTCAAGAACGCGTTCCTGGTTCCACGTCGCGTTTCCTCCTTCCCGTTTGTCCGCGGCACAATGGGGGCAAGTTTACGGCGCTACCGGGATTGTTTCGTTACTTTTTTGCCACGATATCTGACATCGTAAAGTCGTGGAGATACGGCGGCTCTTCGACTCGATGGAGCCAGAACCCGATCGGAAAATGGATGCAATTTCGCGAAGATGCCTGCAATCTTTGTAAAAGGAACATTTTTGATATTCATATTTCTCCACCGTCGTCATTAAGATTTCCACCGAGTGTTTCGACTTTTCAACCCCCGTTCTCTTAATCTCGGAGGTGCAGCTGGATCTCTCCGAGCAGCAGTCGCTTCCTGTCTCGGCTCTCTTCCTTTTAAACTTCCCAGCCTCCCAGCTGATCTTCCCTGGCGCTTTTTTTTTTTTCTTTCTCCTCGAGGATTTCGGTTTCCCTCGACTTCTTCATCCACTTCGCTCGCTTCCGCTCGCGACGTCTTACCCAGTCTTTTATTTTCCTCTCTTATGAATATCCTTTCTCACGGTTTGCCTCCGGTGAAATTTTTTTGCACCGAGATTCCGGTCTCAACTTTTCGCGACCGGCGCGATGATTCTTCGAAATAATTTCTTATCAACATAATTATTCGTGCGGTTTGTGCAACGTTATTTGCCCGTCACTGTCGTCGACGACGAACAGCTTCGTCGAGCCCCGTCTCGAGCGCATGACAGCAGTTCTAATAACTTACACGGGCGCGAACTCGTCGTTAAACGCTGCGGTCTCCGTTCAAAGCGGCCTCGAAATTAACCGACGCGACGCGGCGAAATTCTGTTCCACGTTGAACCGGCTAATTCCGTGAAATGGAAACGATGCCGTCTTTATTCCCGGTTACGGACCCGTATCGCGGCACTGTACGGACTGTATACACGTTCTGCGTTTGACACGTTACTTCGTGATTTAGAGTGGAACGTGTAAAAAATTCTTAGCAATCGTCAATGTCGATTATAACGACTCCAGGTGATGACGAATGAAATTGTTTCAAATAACTGAATTACGTACAACGTCGAGGAATTCAAGGCGACTGTGGTTGTATGGAGTCATCAGCAGTAACCCAAAAAAAAACTTTCTGGTATTTGGTGTGCATGCGCGAAGTTGGAAGAAATAACTGACTTGAGGAAATACAAGCCTAAAAAGTCTGGAATTTTTAACGCTT
>NW_017179105.1:2454058-2485513 GCF_001652005.2 Ceratina calcarata
CTCAAATTAGAAGAAAAATACATAAAACTTTCGTGTAGAACACGTCAATAGGTACAACTTCTGTATAAAAAGCATTTCGCCAGCGTCAATAATTAATTGTATATTTCCTTCTATACTTTTTAGCACGTAGCTATTTATTATTAGCATTGTTCTTCCGACGTCTGATTTCTTTTTAATTATAGGAAATGCATTTTTCTAAAGTACATAAACTTTTGGGATTGACTATATAGCCAATACATCCTTAACGTCGAAAACCAGTTTTCGAATCAACGTAGAAGTAATCTACATGATTGAGGCATAAACGATGTTTTGTAAAAATGAGTCGAGAACCCATCACTGATTATAAGAATACACTGTATGAAGCGGTTATTAATAATTGGCATCGGATGACGAACGGTGATATACCGAGAGTCCGTGATCGAACTATTATCCTGATATTAGCTAATTTTCTTCGGTTTAATGAGAACCGTATTGGAAATATTGGAATTTCTGTTTGAGTTCCACGGAAACGAGAATTTAATATTCGATTACATCGTTTAAACGGCGTATGAGAATCGGACCGCGGGGGTACGTCGATTCCTCTCTATGATTGGATCTATTATGCATAGAGACGAAAAGAGATAACGGGCTTGAACTTCCGATACGAAAATTGGAGTCGGCCGTTTTTAGGCTTCGACCGATTCGTTGAAACCCAGTGAAATTTTCTGTTAACGCGAGCGTGAAACGAGATTCAAAGACAAACGTTTCTCGTTTGATGCTCACGCGTTTGTCTTCACGCGTTTTCTGTGCTTGCTTGCTCCGGTACGCACTCAACGAACCGCGTCCCTGCGTGCACCCTTTGCGGGCCACGGGAGCAATCGATCTCCGGAGGACCGAACGAAATCCGACCGGTTGAAATTTCGTGCAGGATGTTCGCCTGGCGAGACACACCAGACACTCTCCGCAAGTGCGAAACCCTCTCCTTCCCCCGGGTAAACCAGCCCCATCGGTCCTCGGCTGGTTTAATTATCCTCTTGTTGCGGCAAATTGCACGGTTATCGAGTCGAACCATTCGAAGGTCTACCGTTGCCGCCTGCCTTCGATCTCCTCTAACTCACGAAAAGTAGGACAGATATCTTAATAGAACTTGACAGACGCTTAAAAAGATTCTGAACACGTCTTTAAAGTTTCGTCAAAATCGGATACAACATTTCCACGAGTTCGTAATTGCTGTTTACCCTCTGAAGTAGGATAGATATCTTAATAATTCCATTTTCGATCGAACGAAACGTATCGGTGAACAGCGGGGGTGGGATTCGTCCCTATGGAAATTCATCGCCTTGCCGTCTTCCAAACATCCGGCATTCCCTTCCCTCGGTACCCCGGTAAACTATGTTAAAACAAAACAGACGCGAGAATCGTGACTGGCGCCGGGCACGTGTGTGCACAGTACGTCGAAGAACAGTTCGAGTGGGAGCCGAGTTAACGTCCACGGATTCGAATGCAATATGAAAGATTCCGATCCTATTCAAATAAGCTCGCTGTGGGAACGCGACACGTGTACCGTGTATGGTGTTCTGGTCGAGCATCTGGATTTTCAATATGCCGCGAATATCGAACGGGATCCCCTCATCTCGCGACTTATCGTGTATCTCAACCCCGTTCAGAATCAACTTGGAGGATTCTTGTACCGAGGAAAAATACGCGTTAACAATTTCAGACGCCTTGTAGCAGATAGAAAACTCAGTACTTGGCTGTTATTTTAATAGAAGCAGCACAGGAGATGGGAAATAAAATCTGATTCCGGATTCACCGTTTGAAGGGTTGCATGAAAATACTTCAGTGTAGTTTAGAATCGTCAAAATTCGTAGAAGCACGATCCTATGAATTTCTAAGAACAGTAAATCGTTCTCTGTCCACGGTTCGCTTATCAATCATGCGAAGGATCGACGGAGAGAAATTTGAATGAAGCTACGGTCCTGGCGAGATCCTCCCGTTTTATATCAGTAAAAGAGCTATATAGAGTACCCTGGAGCAGTGCCGTCTACAGGTTCGACCCTGTACTACCTCAGTGCAGTCACCACTTCCCTCAAAAGCGTATCGCATCTTATCAGCCGAAAAGTTCTCCGTTCCCGATTTGTTTCTCGTGCAACGCTGGTCACCAGGTTCGTCGACGGGCACGTAAGTAGCCGCACGAATCGTTTACCGATCTCGATTCCGCCCTGTCGTCGACGAGAACGGGGGTAATTAAACGTCCACCGGTGGGAACGTGTATAAAAGGCGTAACGAGTGGACCTCGAGAGCCTTGACCTTAGCCTTTGGCCATTTGCACGCGAACATAGTCCGCATTGTTCGTATTTCCGGCCGCGACATAAAGCAGACGGTAGAAATAAAAGAAAAAATAGCCGGGAGAGAGGAGAGAAACGGAGAGAGAAATAACGCGTAATGCGGCAGAAAGCGCGAAAAGAGGTCGATAACATCGCGCGCCCGCGCAATTCTTGCGTTTCTTCCGCAGACGGCGAAAAAACCCGCGGCGATAGCTGATACCGTGCGTGTGCCTGGCGAAAGGGGTGAGATAATAGCGCGAGGCAGGATCGGGAATCGAACCAGCATGTGCGTTTCCCAGGTGTCAACCTCGAGCTGCGTGCGATAGCGACTCGGCGAGTACACCTAGCCTGGCCCGGGACGAGGACGAATTTCGTGTTATCGATCAGCTGCGAGCCACGACGTTGTATCCGTACGCACGGCCGCGTGCCCCCGTGCATCGCTCCCAGACGTTCCTCTCGCAACCTAGTGCAGTCCGTGTGCACGGTGATCCAGTGATCAGTATACGAACGTTCGGTCGTTTCATTCGCGGTTTCCCGGAGATCGGTTGGTACGTAATTCGACGTCGAGTACGTAAAATAATTCGACGTGTGTCCGTGTAAGAATTCGTAACTCGAGACATACGTTTGCCGTTCAAGGAATTCACAACCAGGACAATCTTAATAAGTGATTTATCACATTTTTTAGAACAATTTCGATGATGCAATATGTAATTGTTCATTGTTATTGCTTCGATGGAATTTCATATTCTGTCTCGTTTCGCAACGTGACGAAACGCGAATCGTCGGCTGTTTTTAATTAAAGAGGCTTCGCGAAAGGGTTCGATTGGAACGATTGCCAAAGGCGTCGAGCCTTCAGTCTCGAGAGCCAATTAATATCTTTCTTAACAGTATCTGATATACAGTGGCTCATGAAATCTTTTGAAAGGGAATAACGTTTTTAATATAGGGTCAGACTGCATAATTGTGCTATATGCGCTAACACATTTTTCTCATCGATTATCTACCTCGACATCATGAAATCTGTGTACTGCTCTTTTCGGTAACCGCAAACACTGGGGTGCTCCAGGTGGCAGATTCGTGGCAGCGTGATTAGTTTCCTCTAGCGGCGTTGAAATTTCAGGGTTCGAGGGTCCGACTCGTCCCTATTTGATCGTACAATACGTGTATAAACGTGCGCACACAGACTCTCTTTCAATCGATTGTCTGCGTCCCGACGCTCGTTTCGAGTCAATGAACCATCTACATGAATTAGTAAAATTCCGGAAAAAGGGTATTAGTTAATCCTTTGAAATGGACATAGCGACCCCTTCGTACAATAAAGTTCTTTCGTTAATGACTGAAGGTAAAAGGTACGGTTTAGCGCATTTTCAAATGTAAATCGGTTTCTATCTCGTTTCTATACAGTGGAGGTATCGGGGATATTTCATTGAACGAGTAAATGGAGGAGATATCTCGAATCGATCGGGGGACAGTCGCGATAACCGCGTCATTTATTATTCCTGGCTTTATTGCACGTCACTCCGGCATTCCAGTAGCGTTGACTAACCGGAAACCATTGGTTGAAACTTCCTTGACGTGCTCACCGTCGCAGGCTTACCGTCGCAGACTTACCGTCGTTATTAATCACCTCCGGACGCACGGTATTTCTGTCCATTTTTATTACAATTTTATGTTACGTCTGATTCTTAAAATGGGAGACCTTAACGAGGATCGAACGAAAACGATGGATTCTAATTTCGTGTTATGCGACCTAATACAGGAGTAAAATATGTAAAACGGAATATCGAGTTTTAAGTAGTCGTTAATAGCCGTGTTACACAAGTGGTTGAAATATGGGCTACAAGAGTGACGCAGCTGGCTCGTCGCTGTTCCCTTTTCTTGCTAGACACGACGTCGTATTGAGGAGCCCATCCCCCCGAAAAAATGAACAAAACGTCGTTTTCATGGTGGCACCGTTGCATGCGGTAACTCGATAGCAAAACACACGAATGTGTCCCGGGGACAGATTCTATTTTCAGGCGCCGCAGGAGCAAAAGAAGCTACGAAAGCTGAGACGGAACCATGTTATCTATACGGTCTCGTTTAAACGCGAGTCGCGTTCTCAGTTTCGCATCCTTCCTCTAGTTTACGCTGACGTCTTCGTTGGTTTCTCGTTGCAGAAGGATCAGAGCGAGAAGGAGAGGACAGCCAAAGGCAGTTCCACGTACAACTCCGTCCAGGACGATCTCTACCTGGACGACGCGGAGTCCTGGGAGGGATCCGGCCAGGGTGGCAGAGAAGGTCGCGACGATCTTGAAGCATCCGGAAGTGGCCTGGGTCCGGACGACGAAGACGGTGACGACGACCACGGTAAAAATCGCTGTTCATAGTCTCGTCTCGAAATAACTCCAACGGATATTAGGAGTACCGGAAAGTAATCCATTATTTTAGCTTTCATATAAAAAATAATGGATTCCCTTCCGGTTGATATAATAAATTATACAAATACAATTATCCATCGTTAGTAAAGATCAAGTGGAATCTGGAATTGGTATCATTTTTTTAGTTATTTTTTCGAACCAGCCACGGTTCCATCGACGATCGGAAAACACGACGAGGAATCTCGCGTGTCTGTCATTTGGAGCACTGAAATTTTTCGATAAAAGCACAGCTCGTACAACGCATTGTGAATGAACGCGAATCGTGCGTATTTATGAAAAAAAAAAGTTTCCACTCTCTCCGTCCCAGTTTTTTTCAAATTGTCAAAATTGGAATCTGTTCGCGTTTTATCACTCGATCGATGATCGTTTGAACGATGATCTTTAACTGGAACTATCGGGAAAAACTGAAGAGAAATTTTTGCTCCAGTCGCATCGGAACGATGTACCGTTTTATTTTCTGAATTATGTCGAGTGGGATTATACAGTCTTTTATTAGATTCGTTATAGAGTTTGTTCAATGTTTTCGCAGAATTTATTTACTCGTACTGCATTTAAAAGTTGCGATGAAATTAAAAATTGCAAAATTGTTCGGAGAATCCGGTTTTAATTATTAAATCTCTGTCGTTCCGCATAAATATTTAAATTGCGGTCTCCCCTTTCTGTTACAGACTTCAATAACAATAACAGGATAGAACCGCCACCGCAGAGGCCGGCAGAACCTAAAACACCGTACGTCGAAGATCCCAGTGTTAAAACTAAGGAACAGGTGAGTGCGGCTGAAGTTTTCCTGATTAATTATTTCTTTCGACACTCGAAGATTAAAGATCCGTTAAAATACCGTATTAATCATTTAAGAGCCATTAAGCTCAACAAATTGAAGTTCAACTGTAGAAAACGTATTTTCAAATCATGAATAGATGCACTTAAATTATTATTTCATCAAGAGGGTAATAAAATATTCGTCAGTACCTCTACTGCAGCCCGCAGTGTCGTTCATTGATCCGTTTAACAATGAAAAAGTACACCTACCGTGTCCCCCTCTGGTTTTTGCGCTAAGGGGAAAGCCGTACGGCCGAAACGCGTGAGCGTTAAGGCGGGTTATTAGATTTGTTTGAAAACACACGGCTGTAGCCTCCTGGCATGCGGCTGAATTAAACGGATTAAACTGATTAAGCGGTGTCCCGTTGCAGACGATCGTCGAGACTGTAAACCGACCCGACAGCGAGGTCGATGTGAGCGAACCCTTAGATGAGGACGACCATTCGGACGACACCGACTTCAAGAAGGGTGTATATATGAATCCGAAACACGAGGACCGCGCCAGCTCCTTCTTCGCTCAGCCAGGCGTCCTGGCAGGTAAGCCTCGCCACAGCAGTTATCATGAAACGCGATTCATTCGACTCGACCTATTTCCATCGATATCAATTAGTACATGAATTATTGTACGAAGTTTTATATGGTCATTCGATGCGAATGAGTTAAATGACCTTTTGTTCCCGTTGAACTTTCACACTTTTCAACTGGTAAATGTTAAAACGCGTATAACAACGACGCGTGGCTAAGATTTTTCACTGTCGTCGTTCCATTGTGCGAGATGATTAAATACGCCGTCGTACAATTAATCACGGTACAATTCGCGAGGCGCAGTTCCTTTGAAACCCAGAATCCCGGGGAGCGTTCTACGACTCGAAACTACGCGAAGGGGTCGCGTTATTTATTAACGGGGTTCCCCTTAGTATTAAACTTGAAGTATAAGGGCAACAGGCAAATCGGCATGCCGCAGGAACCGGGGGTATTTATTCACGAGAGCTCCTCTAACTCTCCGATGAGAAATTTTCGACCAAGTTAACCAATTCCCGGCCTTACGCATAATAAATGCGCTACATAATTAACCCTCTGAACGGTTCAGACGCTATTCTCTTAACTCCGACCTCCGTAGTATAATTACGCTGTGTAAAATAGCTCCGATGGCACGACGTTTGATACTAATTTTTGGTAATTGTTTTTTTTAGCGGTAATTGGCGGGGCGGTAGTCGGTCTGCTATGCGCGATTCTGGTGGTGATGTTCATCGTGTACAGGATGCGCAAGAAGGACGAGGGCTCGTACGCCCTGGACGAGCCGAGAAGATCACCGGCGGCGCAGGCGTTCCCTAAGCCTGGGGCGCCGCATCACAATCGAGAATTCTACGCTTGAGGCGACGAAGCTTATCTGGCTTTGGCACCGCCAAATTTTGTCCCACGATACCACGCCGAGAAAGACGATTAAACTTCGACCGAATTAAACGCCACCGCCGACGACGATACATCCGGACTTCTCTCACGAGAGAGGAACACCTCGTGCGCTGACCACTGGGTGATCCTCCTCCACGATCTGGAGAAAGTGTCGCCTTAATCTCTTTCCCGATCCCCTCGATCGAACGTTTCTTCCCATCCCGCTTCTACTTGGGCGCCCGCTTCCAAAACGAACTTGTCCCGTTCCTTCGGTTTCACCCTAAAACGTGCCACCATTGCCTCCGTTTGATCGATCACTTTCTGAGGTGGAACCTCTCCTTGACTCCACAGCGCTTTATTTTCCTACTCGTCCGTCTCGCCGCGAGTAGTCCTTGGGTTAAGCGTCGGTCCACCTCCGAGAGTAGAACGTCCATTAACCCGCTCTCGGTTTCAACTTATGATCTGTATCCCTGTCGTACATCGTTTTCTCTTGTTCTCCGATGATTCGTTCGTTTCTTTACGCCGATCGAACGAGAGAGAAAGAGGTAGAAGGTGACGGCTCTGACAGAGTCACGAGTACTCGTCGGCAAGGTCGCGCCAATTCCAGATGCATTTACATAGCGTGTATTTCAGAGCGTGTACGTATCCACAGGCGTACGTACACGCCCAACCCCCTCTGTACAGGACTGAGAGCGCGAAAATTCGTGGGCGATAAACGCTGCTGGTATGTCGTTAATCATTCTGGCCCGGTGGAAGGAGGGAAAGGAAGAAGGATCGTTGCGCCACGCCGTGATTTCTCTTCGACGCCAATCCCGTGAACCACGACCTCGTTTATCAACCGTTTCTTCTACCCTTTTCTACCCTTCATTTTTTTTATCCTCCTCCCCCTATTTTTTGCACGCCTTCGCTTTTCTGTTTTCCATTTAACGATTTCCAGATTTGCAGAAGCAGTTGCTCTTGCTTTTAACGCTACAACCGGGACCGGGTCCGTGACCCGCGCCCAAGCTTTTAACCTTCTCCCGAGCCCAGTTCTATGGACTCTCAACGACCACTGCGATTGCTTATGAAGAAGCAAACGGTCTTTTCAGATACTCTAAAGAACACGCGTTCTTTGAAGTTCGTTGATTTTTTTATAGGAGTCCCCTAACTTATTTCAATCGGTAGATCGAGTAGAATTATGATAAGCTGGATTTAAAATTAGGCTACGTAGGCAAAGTTTCCCTTAGGCATATTGCAAAAGAATCGTCTCAAGGTCCTTAATTTTTTAAAACTCAATAAACTTATCGATAAGATTTAGGGTAAATGAATTGATATAGTATGATTATAAAATGTTTGCACTTTGGTAAGCGCGATTGTTTCCTCTGTATCAATGATTAAAGAAAAAGCAATTAAAAGCATGTTAAGTCGATTAAATTAAGTACGTATTGTTATCGTAAAGTTGATCTTGTCATTTTACGTGTCGATGAATGTTCACGTTAAATTATTTATTTCTCATCCGATGAGACGGCTTGGATCTCGATTAAAAATTCATGCGCACGGCAACCCCGACTTCAATTTCCGCTTTTTCATTATGTACATTAATCAAATGTATAGATAATTTACATTAGCCCTTATTGGACGAGAACCAGTGCGAGCGAAGCGCTGTATGAACTAAAAGAGATTCGTATTTGTCAGTGAAAATTATTCGTGTCGCAATAAGGGCTGAGACACATCGCGGAAGTGGCCTCATCGAACACGGTCGCATCGATTGCCATGCACTTAATTGATAAAAAAACTCGGCGTGCCATTTTAAGCACCGTAAGAGATGTTCATCGGTCGGACTTCCGCGGGACGTACGATATTTGTGAAAGAAGAGATTCGCTCGCATCGTCCATCGATCGCGTTTCGTCGCGGAACGAAGCGCAACGCGTCTTACATTAGCAATCGTTCCCTTCTTCCACCTCCGAGATAGAAACTATGAAACATCTCGTATGTTAAAGGGGAAAGGCTTCTTCTACTGATCGAGAGAGATTCTATTTGCCATTTGACTAGAGAAAATAAAAGAGAAAGACTTTTCACATTTTTTCGCGCGTACGAAACGTTTCTCCTTCGCGTCTACGAGTGCGCGTTACGCGGATTTATATACGTAACACATGATCCTCATCTCCGACTGCGAGACACACACGCGTATGCCATATTACGAAGGAAACCAGGATAAAGGGACAGACGCAGACACATACAGACACGCAAAACAAATACATACAGGAACATGTGTATATCTATTTGTTCCAAGATTTTCACCCGCGGTATTTATCCTACGGTCGATCAGTATCGCGAAATATGTTGTAATAATTTATTAACTTTTTCACGTAGGACCAAGCGATTCCCCTTTCTCCCTTTATACTATTGTATTCTTTCTTTTTTACTTCCTGTTACCTTCAATATTATTCTTCCGGTGATCCTGTGGATCGTTAATTCTCCCTCCTCGATTATTTGAGATTTTTTCCGGCGTCGCGTTCGCCTCTTCCCAGGTAGAATACGATCGATCTTTTACTCATCGGACACAAAATCAACATTCTTACATGATTTGTTAAAAGCGAGAACCCCGTCAAGGGACGGTTTCGTTTTATTAACGAAACGATGGTATATTGTTTAAGAAATGAAAAAAACTATTTAAGAACGAACAACTAATCATTGTAATGTATTATTATTGTTATTATTATCGGAGCATAGCGTCTAGCCGATTGAATCTCACGTCGCCGTACATGTTCCCTCCAACTTCTCGAATACAATTCGTAGGATGTAAAACACCTCTATCTTTTACTACCCTTTTAGAATCGCGACATTAATTGACGTTTAACTTTCAACGTTTGTCTCGACAAATAAATGTGAAATATCGAAATGATTTCCATAACTCCGTAAATAATCTTATATATACGATGTTATACGGTCTTATAATATCTTATATATAACGTTATGTCATTATTATATCCTGTGCAATAATAATATGAATTTTACGTACACGAACCGTCGCATTTATTATCGCCCAAGAGAAATTTCCTCGTGCAGATATGTTTGACATGTTCATTCGGACGAGAATCATCTCGCTGTCTGTGTTCTACCTGGGTAGGCAGGACACACGTGCCATTTGTATAATGTCCGACGAAAGAATCCGAACAAGATAAATTATAATATCACGACGATACTGCCACGTACTATCTTACATAAGGAAACACCAATTGCCTACGAGGAACAATCGCACCCTTTTCACTTTGGACTTCGCGTCGCACGATTCTTCGTCACGTAACGTGTCGCGTAAATATTCCAAAATTATTAACGTCACCGGCATGAAATCGATTTAATTTACGTGCTCTAAATAAAATGCGATGATTTATTTAACATCGGAAGAAAACTAAATATGTAAATTTCGAATGGTAAATCAAGTGAACGGCCTCTTGCTATTCCGGATACGTTTTCATGTGTCGTGTTGCCACTTTCCAATTCAAATTTGTTAAAATAGCTCGTAGCTGTGTTATAAGTTTATCAGGACAAAGTATTGAATTCTCTACGATGTTCTTTTAAAAATGTACCAAGTCGACTGGGAAGAACAAGTTTCGCGGGGGAAGCAAAGACCACTGATGGGTATTGATACCTAAGTAAGTAAAATTAAAAAAAACAAAACAACGTCGAGGAACATAGATTGTGTTTAGGGTAAGTCGGCAATAAGCAAAACCGAAATCAATTCTTCTATTTCAACCATCGTTGAGTGATTATCAAGCTTAGTAAGTGACATTTGTTATTTTGTTAATTTATTCCCGTTTCCACCCATTCAGTCTATCTACTCATCTTTCCGTTCGTCGAGAATCGAGAAGCGAAACTAGAAATCAAATCACAATCTTTATTGTAACAATAATCGTATGCATCATAAAACGAAGGATGGTTCGTGAGTTAGTAATTAATTTTCTTGCGTGGCGATGCGAAGATACGGGAAACGTTGTTTCGCTTCGTGGTTTCACAAACGACCAGATCTCTACTTTAGCGAGACACAAGTAAAACTTAAAGAAAGAGAATCGTTTGTGAACGACGAAGAAATTTTGTGCGGTGTCATATGACCAGAAATAGGCGAAAGAGAGGTGAATAAGTGCACGCTGCATCCCCGCGTGGGTCATTTAAATACTCGCGAGACGCGCTGCGTTCTATGCGACAACAAACAAGAACGCTAATTGTAATGAAATCATATTTTATAAGAGGACGTATTCCTGTAAGGATGCTATAGCAATGAGGAGTCTGTCTGACGGTAGACGAGAACCCATAGGCCAGGTGGACGAATGAATAATAATTTTAAAACTGAATATAATTAATATTTAATGATAACGATAATTAACGATGTTAATTTTTTAAGTGTAAGTATTGTCTACACCCGAAACCCCCTTCTTGGTCGCCCTCGAAGCTCTATCGACTATTATAATATTACATAAGTATACGTGCACAGGTGACTCAAGGGACTTCGGACCCACTTAGCACGCACACGTTGGGAATGTTAAGAGAACGTGTCACATTTTCTATGTATGCATGCAAAATGAATCCCGAATCCAACGAGTCATCTATACACATATTCATGGAAGGAAAATAATTAATCATCCGCCCGTCAAACAGTGAACAATGATTCTACTTTTTGGTAGGCGCGATGAGATCATTGATCGATGTTCCAAGTTCCTGGGATCTTCACGAATCGATCAGAGTTTCTGATCGTCGTATTTCAGTTCTAAACGAATCGCGGGCGTTTATGTTAACAAGTCGTGTTGTTATTAACAGAAATTAACGATAATTGCACTATGTTAGTATAACGAAACAATACTGTATGTCGTCGCTCCTATTCTGTAAATAAACACTGTGCCGTATGAGAAAACCTGACACGATGATGTGGTTTTCTTAATGACGTAATAATACGGGGATTTGTTTAGATCATTTTATTCACTGATAAAAGTACATAGAAAATATCTTGATTCGTAACATACTTAAAATATCTCATGGAATTGCATTCCTACAAAATTTTCGACGTAAAAATAAAGCCTCTATCGAACACCATTGATCAACTATTATAACATGATACCTAATCCATTGTCTTAAAATATTTACAACGATAGTCTATATAAAGATTATCAAAAAATACGTCGTTCTTTCATCGACCAACTGTTCAACTTTCGTATACTTCTTAACCATTGCACATGCGATATGTTACATTTGCCGTATCATGCGAACTGAGATATCAACAAGAGACACGAGCGATCAGGAAGATCCAGATTTCTCTCTAAATCTTAATGCACGTATTTAAAAACAGTTTCATAGGAAGAACTCTCGAAGGCTCGAAAACGCTCGGTGACCACGTTAAAAAAATAATAATGGAGAAAATAATAATTTTCTAGAAGAAACGATTGCACTACAAATTGCACTTGAGGTACGGTTTTAAATATTTGACGAAAGATTGGTTCACACTCTCCTGGTTCAAAGGGCTCTTAAGAGCTTCCGCGTACAATCGTTCGTAAACGTTACCATCGTAAACGCCTAAAGCCGAGTTCAAAATATCGTCACGGTAATCGAAACTATCGACGATCCCCACAGCGTTCGGACGAATTGCCACTAACAATTCTTCTAAGCGAGACTGAAGGAGCAAGACATCCTCCTTCGTCATATTATAGAACTACAAATAATCCGAAAATAATTCCGTTTAATATAACAAATCATTACAAAAGATGACTGAGATACTCACTTGATAAAAGTCACCGCGCTTTTGCAGGAGCCAATGCACGGCGTACAATTCGCAGAGTTGATACAATACTTTGCGTAATTCCGCGGACATAGAAGAGACCCGTCTAACGGATTCGATGAACGTCTTCACAATGAAAGCTCGGCAATGAGCCTCCGCGCATTGAGTCAGCTGGATGCTAGTCTGGTTCCACGCGTCTTCTGGTGAAACGCCGTTACGTATTCTCTGATCCATGTTCTCCGTTGCTAAACGAATAGAGCTATGGAATAGCAACAGATATTTAAGATGTATAGTAAGGAAAGAAGATCTGCACATATTTAAGAGATGTATACCCCGCGGCAACTGTATGAAATGCATTTATGAAGCAATCCAACGTGTTCTTCCAACTTCGTGGTCTGATTCCTTTCGCTATAGGTTCGAGATATTGCACGGTAGATGGAAGCGGTTCGCCAGCGACAGCCTGCTTCCATCCTCTAACTAGGTATCTAGCTGTTTGCAAAAGCATCACTGTATTTTCCCCTTCGTAAGTGCAAATGGCGGTGATTAAACCGTACGTGACCGGGAGATTGCTCGCGTCCATGTAGCCGTGTCCACCGCAGGCTAACCGAAGTTGTTCAACACCGTTTGCCCCGTCTGCAGACGCAACTGCTTTTAAGCAACACGACAATGCATGCAACTACGAAAGGAAGTGTCAGAGTCAAACCGATGAAGACGTCGGATCAAATTGATAGAGTGAGCGTAAGATACCTCGGGCAGCTTATCCATATCGCCTTGCTCCAACTGGGAATTCACGCTATTGTACAAATCCCACATATGAATGGCTACCATTTTAAACGCGAAGTACGCGGCGATGTGTGGAAAAATTTTATACTGTTGCGTCACATAATCCAAAATCTGCACTTCGGGTTTACTAAAAATATCGAATCGCATGAATTTTTAATAAGTTCGGTTCAAGAACAACAAAGTTGATTAGATGAAACATTCATAATGATTTTATCTAAACATAAATTTAAATTTGACGTTGACGACTCGAACTTTATGTAGCGTCGTTAACCCCTTGACATACAAATTAAATGGAAGTTTAAAACAATTGTCTCGAACATTACTTACTCGGAATGTATCTGGCCTTGACGTCTTACAGCGCTGTACCGTGTCGCAATCGTACACGCTTTGGCTAAATAAGTTATAATATCGTTGAGCAACATTACTCGGACGAATACCATCGTACCGTATGTTAATTTGTCGTTTTTCGACTTCACGTACGTTCCATCTTCCAGAACCTATAACGAAACGGGCAATTTTAGGAGTCTTCAAGAGTGAACATAGTTTACGCACAGTTCTATTTACAGGCCGCAGACCTGTAATTTACCTTTTTACGTTCACTGCCGCAATGGATTTAGCAACAAACAGAAAATACAAAAAGTAAGACCGATTTCGCAAGAACAAGTTTCATTCTCAGTGAACAGAAATAGAACTGTTAAGAGGAATGAAATGAAAACAAGTGTACTTTTATATTTTACCTGAGAGTTCTTCATCATCATGCTCTCCCGCGGTATCCTAACATTTTCAAACCCGAGGAAACCGTTGTTCACAGCGTTCATTCCCAGTTTCGTACCAATTTCTCCGATCTTAATACCTATAAACAGCATAACAGTATAAGAATCCAACGAATCGCAAATGAACAAAATGTCACATTTATCCACCTGGTAATGGTTCGTGAGTATTTGTATCTCTTAATTGAACGATGAAAGGATGAATCCCTTTACAGTCACCTTCTGTGTACAGTTGTGCGAGTACAATCGCATGATTCGCGGTATGACCCACTGAGGATTAAAAGTTCTTTCTATTAGTAAAACAACTTTCTTTCCTGTCCGTCCTACTTCGAGAAGTGTGTTATACTCACAGCCGCCGGGCCACCATTTATAAGATGTCAAAGTAGGGCTGTTTAAAACAAATTCCTTTGTTTGGGGATCGTAAGTCGCCGTCGTTTCTAAGCCCCTGATGAACGTGCCATGGCCAAGCTCGGTCTAAGAGTAACGATAATCAATTAATTTACTCGCGTCGCTATTTTCGCTACCTACACTTTACCTGAGCATACGTGCCGATGATGTCTCCGTTCCAAGATTTGGTCATCCAATACGCTTGTTGTTTCGTGTTTCCCTGCCCCATAATTCCTGGAAGAAACATCGCGAAATGCACCAAGAATGGGAATCCATCATTGAATATCGCGGTACCGAGTCTAGCTCCGATGATGTGACTGTGAATCAAATTATATTAAATCATGACGAACTTGAAACTAATTATTCGAAACATATGATGAAATTTTACGTACGTATATACGTTCATACCGCCTTTTCCGGACTCTTGCAAAAGTCTCACTTTCTGCAAAACCAGACACGATTTTCGCACAGCCTCCTCGTATATTTCTTTGTGACTTTTAAATTTGTCCGGTACCACATCGTGTAACTCGGGATCGGACAAGAAATACTCTTCTGTTAATTAAAAATGTAAAGATTCACATTTGTAATTGTGACAAAAAATGATAATTATCACTATTTATAATATCACAGAATAAAAAAATTGAACTATGACCTACGATCCGAGAGCGTGAACGATCAGATTACTACAGATAAGGCACAAAATCTGATAATCGATTTCATGGTATTCTTAATGTTATCTGATAACATTTACTGTTAGTATATACTGTTACAGTTACAATATTTGTAAATTAATTGCGTCGTACAATACGATATTATTTTGATGGACTAATAAATATTTATCATCAACAAAAATTCGCTAGATTCCGAAGTGTCATTTACTAATCTCTTCTTATCTAAATAAAAAAGCGACAGATCTGTTTTTTATGTCTAAATGACTTACAACCAAAGTAAATTACCGACTAAACATAATCAACCATTAGCATATCAAATGATCATGTAATTTACTTGCAGAGCAGTAAACATTCTTCCATTAAAAATAGAACGTTGTGAGAACAAATGTTTTACATGTAACAACATTTTACGAGTAATCAACATGTAGGATCGCAATCAAAATTATTAATTTCTTTAAACCGAGTTAGTGTTTCTTAATATGATTTATATTGGCGTAAAAAATCTCGATTGCGTAAGTTTTCTTAAAACACAAATAACTGACATTTTAATACATGTAAATAGAATAGATAGTTCCACTAATCCATATAAATGTGTTCCGTTTACGTAATATTGGTAGATACATATTCAACAAGTGATTTATAATAATTATATGTATTTCATTGCCTTACAATTAGTTATTACCAAGAATTTATAATAATTCAATAAAGACATAATTATTTTCCGTGAATATATCTTTGTCCTCATTTACAAACGGCGCGAATCATTGCGCTTCTATTCTTTTTGTAAAGGATGATAATCATTCACTTTAATTATCTTCGCTGTCTTGTTTCGCAATTATTGTTTGTTTTTGTTTGGACTGCAATGCAGATTAGTTATTCCGTTACAGTACGTCAAAATCTTTCCGCACTCCAGTTAACTCCCGACGATACGCATCATAACTTTAAAATCAAGATCATGAAGAATTGTAGTTCTGACTCAAAATCTCTAAATAAAGAAGTTCGAACAAGAAATTTGGAGAAACCACCGAGTGAAAGTCTAAGAAATAATTAAGATTGACGATATTCAAATCAGATACCTAGTTCACGACGCTCCAGCGTTCGATCCGCACCGCCGTCCAAGAGATTTGTCAATTCTATAGTTCGGAACGTGCACCTGTTCCGCTCGTACTGCAGATCCTTGTTTACGTTCATTCTTCCCCACGGGTTACTGAATTGTTGGTTTAACACAAAGACGACGACGTTCGTCACCCGATTTATGTTCCGTCTTCAGAGCTTTTACCACTCGAGACGCGAGTCAAGACTCGACACACTCGAGTCAAGAATGAGCAACCGTTAAATACACGTCCGCTACGTAACGTCACCGGTTACGATCAACGTCATCAACGTCACACGACCATTAAAGATGAAATCTCCAGCGAAATCTGTATTTCGAAGGTTTCATATGTCTCGTATCTTTGAAATTCGACCACCATCGTCACCTTTCTCTCCCGTCACCGACGATGACAATCCACGCACAGATGATGCACTACACGTATTACGACTTTATATACGTACAATAATCGCATAACTTTTATATGTGTACGTACGTCTTATTGTAAGAACGTACGATCAATTTCCTCGATTCTGTCTCTTTCAACGTGAAATAAGTGGCAAGTGGCAGAACCGAAGAGATTACATGTACACGTGTCGTGAGGAACTTCACGTTCCTCAATACCTGCATTTGCATAAAACAGCATTACATATGCCGCAAGCATTCCTGTGTCTTATGTGATTGCATAAAGAGGTATTAATTATTGTCTGTTCAATTTTGAGAAAATATTCGAAATGAAAGAAACTATACATATATTTTCTTGCTACTTCCGTTAAATGTACGAATACATAGGAAGTACAACTGTGGCCATCTTGACGTTCTTTACCGTGGTCAACTTACAGGCTGCGTCATGAGGTACGGAAAGTCCAGCGATTTTTCATTTTATCTTAATAATATTAACTTGGATTAATTTCGTGTTGGCCGCAGTATCACCATAAAGACTTTTACTATCGTGAAAACGTGTTAGATAGTTCGAAATGATTCTTTTCATACATTTTACGTTCGGCTATTTGTTGACGGCTGACCACATGGTTTTTCGACCGAAATCCTTGTTGTTTTCGATCGTTACTTAGATACTCATTCATTGAGAGTCGGTTTTAGTGCACGTTTCGTCTGAATTATATAGAAAAATAATTCGTAGGCTCAGTGACTGTAACACACTCTCATCCTCACAGTCTAACACGATCCTATTTTGTTGCAGTTCGTTAAAGCTACAGAAGAGGCTTGCAGCCTCTGTTATGCGATGTGGTAAAAAGAAGGTCTGGCTGGATCCTAATGAAATCAATGAAATTGCGAATACAAACTCCAGTACGTTTCCCCTTTGCTCAAAATAATTGATTTATTGACATATGTAAAACTGTATTTTTCTTTTAAGGACAAAGCATTAGGAAGCTGATCAAGGATGGTCTTATCATTAAGAAACCTGTAGCTGTCCATTCTAGAGCCAGAGTTCGTAAGAATACTGAAGCTAGACGTAAAGGACGTCATTGTGGATTTGGTAAAAGGAAAGGTACAGCAAATGCCCGAACACCACAGAAGGTAAATGAAACTTCCTATGATTTAAATTCTAATGTCTTTCATGTTTATATCATGTGAATCATTCTGTAGGATTTATGGATCCAAAGGATGAGAGTTCTACGTAGACTCTTGAAGAAGTACCGGGAAACTAAAAAGATCGATAGACATTTGTACCATTCCTTGTACATGAAAGCCAAAGGTAACGTCTTCAAGAACAAGAGAGTTCTGATGGAATTCATCCATAAGAAGAAGGCTGAGAAAGCCAGGGCAGAGATGCTTTCGGATCAAGCCGAGGCACGCCGTACGAAAGTCAGGGAAGCGCGTAAACGTAGGGCAGAACGCATTGCTACTAAGAAACAAGAGTTGTTGCAATCCTACCAGCGCGAAGACGAAGCCGCGGCAGCACAAAAGAAGTGATCCAAGGACTTATGTATATATTTTTTATCGTATAAATAAAACATGATAATCTTATCTTGTCTCCCTATTATTCGATTCTTACCCATTGCAAATATTGTAAACGCTGTAGCTGTAGCGTCTTGGACATAAGTTCAATTATTCATTGCGACGTAATAAAACGACCGTTTATAGATTCGTTTTTTTCGAATACATAGAATCGTAGATGTTCATTTTTTCTGATTGACTTGAAATTAGTCAATTAATAAAAAATCTGAGACCGAGTGTACGTAGAATAATAAAGTTTATAATAAAAAATTTGATAAATTCTGATAGTATCGGAATTCAATTTTTACCGAAAGAATTCTATTCGTATGACTTTCTCCTCGAAATGATATACAAACGAACACGTATTAAACAGGGCCGTTGTTATTTCTTGGCGAGGACAGTGTATATAGCCAAAAATTAAATAAAAGTGAGAGATCGTCGTACTTTTTCAACTCACGCTCTCGATAAAACTATTAATACTTGTCGCACGATAAAAGGTACTTGTCTCGGGGTATAAAATATCTCGGGAAATGCTTTTTAAATGAAGCGAAGGAGCTCGCAATAGGTTAGCAGAATAAAGTGGGCTAGTATAATACAATAAGATCGCCAGACAATAATAAAAGTTGCATCGGTTCAATTGCATATTTATCAAATTCTTCGCATCCGTATGGAATTACTTTGATAAGAAGCTTGTTCAGCGACAAATGTTATGTTTTGTATAACACGTTCTATGAAATTTCAATCGTAACACGTTTCACGCATTTAATCAAGTAAACGTAGAATATCGCAGTTATCTTTTTTATTATGCTCTCAAATAATACTTCGAACAATATTCTTTGAAATGCAGTGTATCGTTCGAATTATGAAATCATCGTTTTCTCAGCATTTACAATATGTTAATATTACACGATTCATAGCAATATTGAAAGCTGTTTGCTTAGAAGCACGGAGGATGAATTTACCAGAATTTTTAGCAGCAACTTTGTAACGATTAGGAATAAAGTTATTTTTAATAATGTACAAACGTCTCTCTTGATAATTACTAGATTTGATCGCTAAATAAATGATCATTTCTCATCTAAATTGTTCTATGTATACATTAGAAAGATAATTAAATTCTGAAAGTTGCATTGATGTTCCCAGCTGGATGCTCCTGTGTCCATGAGAACTGATAGACAGTGACGATGGACCCAGAGGAACATGTAAATATTTGTGCATTTCAAATTAATGTCAGGATCTTTCATATTCTTTTACTTTCCTATTACACGAATATTCGTTCTATGTAATTAATGCTTTAGAAAATCTGGTTGTAACACTCTTCTTATGTGTACCATTATCTCTTGCATGTTGTGATCAACAAGTAGTCAAATTGCATCACTAATATATCTGATTGTGTACAGCTTATTTTAGCCACAGTATATCAGGTATTCGATTACTGCACTCATATGCTTAGACAATTTCTGGTACATTATTGAATAATTTCAGTGCCTTTCTGCGTGTGCGATTATTCAAGCCTTCGTTCTCAACGTCTAATCTCGCATTTCTCTTTTCTAGTTAACAGACAAGAGTCAACCGAAGTTCACGCGCTCGGCAGCGAGGCATCTTCGTCGTAAGCGTTTGCATGATGCTCGTAAAGCTGAGAAGCAAAAGGAGAACTTGACCAACGGGATAAACGCTAGAGCGAATCAGGAATCGATCACGCAGAATTCCAATCAGCCAGAAGTATTAACGAAATCGAAAGCCCGGAGATTACGAGTAAAAGTGAAGGCAAAGGTTTTCCGTTCGTTCTGACTTCTAACCATGTATCGCACAACGAGCATGTGCATCCACGTACGAGATTCTCCTTCTGTTTCAGCTTATTGACAATGGCTGTTTGCTGGAGAACTCATGTGATTTACGAGAATCGGTAGAACCAGCGAATTCGACTGTATTCGATATTGAACAGTGTAAAGCAAAGGACGAGAGAACGAGCCTCAAAGTGGAGTCTGTAAAACATTCGGCCGATGAACTACTTAACAACGTGAGAAACCTACAGTTCATTGAACCCTCTGAATTAAATAATTCACATCCTCTGATAGCGGATAATAAAACTGAATCACAAGATTTCAACTCTATACAGAAAAGTCCAAGTGCCAATTGTAATAAGGATCAGTCCGGAACTGAACCGATCTCCGATTCCTGTCCAGTGGTTACTCAAATATATGTACCAGATTTAACTTCCGTAAAACGAGAAGATATTACTGAAGTGCCCACTGTTTTAAGTACTGATAAATTATCAAGTGAAACTCGTTTACTTGATATTAAATCCGAAACGCCAGCAGCTGTAGCAACTAAAATGACCAACAGCAAGACAAACGTACCCGAGAAATCGAGGGATGAAGTGAAAGCAGAGCGCGAGGCGAAGAAAGCGGCTAAGGCTCTTGCCAAAGCGAAAGCTAAGTCGGCGAAAACGCAAGATACCTCGAGTAAGAAATCTTCGACCTCTGACAAACCTCCGCCTTCCGATAGTGTCAAAAGCAGAGATTGTGACGAGGCACCGGAGACGTTAACTAAAAAACCTAAAGAAACTGTTCAAACTTCTAATAAGCCCGTAGTTAATAAAATAACGAACGCGTGTACAAAAAGTGATCCGGAAAAGCCAGAAGCCGATGGCGAAAAGAAGAGTAAAGCAGAGTTGCGAGCTGAGAGAAGAGCGAAGCAGGAAGCGCAGAGAGCAGCTAAGCAACAGGGTTCGGTAGACAAGAGTAAACTTGAAGGCAAGGAAGAACTTAGTACCACTAAACCTCTGACGCAAACTCCTCCGGCCCAAAAAGTGAATAAGATCAGCACGCCTAAGAAAATTGTGCAGAAAGATGGCAAAGATAACGCACACGAAATAAATCTGTTCAAACATTTGTATCACGAAAGAGAGAAGGCGACCGTTGACGTTCTTCTCGTCAATTCAAACATCCATCCGGCAATAATTAGATTAGGAACGCAATACGCCAGCAAGGTGATCGCTGGCAGTAATGCGAGATGCGTCGCGTTTTTAGCGTCTGTCAAACAGCTAATTCAAGATTTCGAGAGACCGTCGCAGGCCGACTTTATCAGAGGTCTCGAGGCGAGTTTGAAAAAATCTGTCGATTATTTGCACCACTGTAGGCCTTTAGCTGTTTCCATGCAGAACGCGTTGAGGCATTTGAAATGGCAAATGACCCAGTTGCCTCCTGCGTTATCCGATTCAGATGTGAGTAGATACTTTTCGAACTTGATCCTTTTATGAGAGACTTAAAATCGGATATTCCAGGCGAAGAGCAAACTGTGCAACGCGATCGATACTTATATTCGCGAGCAAATTCTACTCGCCGACAAGTCAATATCGATAACTATAGAAACGAAGATTTCGAATGGAGACGTTATTCTGACTTATGGCTAGTAAGTATTTGACTATTTGAAAAACAATCTCTGTACTTCTTCCGTCCAAACTAAACTGATATTGGTTTTAGTTCATCTTTGATACACAAAATACTCTTAGACGCGCACGATGCCGATAAAAAGTTTCGTGTTATCGTCGTGGATGGGAGACCATGGCTAGAGGGAAAGGAGCAGCTCAGGCGATTAGCGAAAAACGGGCTCGAATGTTCTTATATTTTAATTAACGCTTTAAGTTATGTGATGCCTGAAGTAAGCATCATCGATTTCCTTTTATTTCTCAAAAACGTTTTAAGATCATTGATAGTAACCGAATTTTTGGACAGGTGAGTAAGGTGTTCCTTGGTGCTCATGCGATATTAGCGAACGGCGCGGTGATGTCAAGAGTCGGCACTGCTCAAGTTGCCCTAATGGCAAGAGCTTTTAATATTCCAGTGTTAGTCGCTTGCGAGACCCATAAATCTTGCGAGCGAGTACAGACAGATTCTATCGTATATAACGAATTAGGTAAGAACACTTTTATACAGTGTTTAATATCGTTTTTTGTTTTCGTTTTTCGATCGTTTTCTGGTTCCCAGGTAACGCGGACGAACTTGCCCGAGATAGTGGCAGCGGCACAAAAAAATCCTTGCTGGCGAATTGGAAGACTAGAAAGTCATTGAACCTTTTAAACATCACGTATGATGTTACACCAGCCGACTTGGTGACGGCTGTCGTTACAGAACTAGCTATTCTACCCTGCACTAGCGTTCCTGTTATCTTACGTATTAAACCATCGGAGATCTAAGTTTTCCTATATTGGGATTTAAACTTCATCGCGTAATATCTGAAACCCATTTTAATTACACTCCTTAACATACGGCGTCGATCCTTTTCTTATATTTCATCTTAATAAACGTATTATCGTTGTATATTATGTTGTGTACTTTAAATAAATCTCTGAGATAATAATCGTGTGGTTCTACTTTACTGGAAGAAGATTCCGTAGATCCCTCCAACTTTTTCTATATATGTCATAGCCTATCATGTGTTCACTGCTGATCTGTATATAAACTAGCAGAAGTTATAATGTACAACAAGAAATATTTAAGTTTTTCCTGCAATTACGTGATATCGGATAGAACGAATTAGTTGTACTAATGTATTATTTTAACTATAGTTCTCGTGATTATTAAATATAATTCGTTGGGTCTATGTGATCGTGATCCAACCTAATTCTTTCATCTCTCATTTGTTCCTTCGATGCGAATTAAATAAATAGGAAAAATGCTTAGACAACCGTTTGTAACAAAAATGATCACGATATGTCGCGGAAAATCGGTTTCGTTCTTTTCTACTGAAGGAGATATTCATAACATACTGGCAACACATTTACAAGTCGATCAGAAGGCAATCGAAAAATTGTATAAAATTAAAGCAGTCAGTATTATAACGAAAATACCGACGAAACAACTTATTCAGAATTGTGCAATACTGCAAGTAAATACGATTCGTGATTTTATTCACTGTTTTATGTAACGTGTGTGTATATCATCAATCATCTGTCTGTTGCTTTGTTTTAAGAATATGCAAGTGAACTTAGAAGAAATTGAATATCTGGCCCACTGCTTGATGATCCAGCCTATGGTGATGAGGAATCGGATTTCTATACTTAAAGAAATGGGAGTGGAGTCTGTAGAATTGCAGCACATTTACCGGTACGTCTGTTCACTCGTTTGCTGATACATCTTGTATTAATCGACTGTGCGTTTCAGATTTCCAGGATCCATGCGCAAGTCGGTCACCAAGTTCATGGAATCCCACAATATTCCAGCTAAAGAAAGCTATTTCGAAAGTGTGTTCAGTAATATAGGTGTAAAGATAGATAATAGTAACACAGATACAAAAATGTTGAACAACAAGATGAGAATGGGAGACTACTATGCGACCTGTATGATATACTATAAGAAGCATCATCTGAAACTGTACGATGACACGTTTCATAGAAATAAAAGAATGAAATATTTGAGCTTCGCGGAGCTGTCCAGATTACTGAAGATACTGAAGCACAAGTGTAAACTCAATGACACATTTGTATGTATACTTGTCGGAAAAGGGATTTTCGTATAAATAATGCAGTGTAACATCTTGTTTTTGCAGTTAAAAGAGAATCCTTACCTCCTACATTTGGATCTGGATAAAGTCGAGAAGTTTTTATCCGAGTTAAAATCCGTTCGGATAAGCGGCAAAAACATAATGGACGTGATAAAACAACATCCTCGTGTTCTGTTTTACGAGCCGAAGAAAGTGAAAGAGTTGTTGCAACTGTGCAAAACATTAGGCGTGCCTGACCGCACGATAGCCTCCTACATACATGTTCTGGGCATGGATAAAGGGACGTTCCTTGAAAGATACATGCAAATCGCGAATCAGTTCGAGTTGGGCGTGTGGCTGCAGCATTCGCGTGTACTGTGCATGATATATTCTTATAAGTTAGTCTCGAATCGCGTGAATTATCTCAGGCCGTTGAGCTACATTAACAATGCGAATATTAATACGTATCTGGCGGAAAAGAGATTCTTTCTAAGGTAAGTATATCAAGGATTTTTAATAAGTGATATTAATTAATAGTGACTTGATTTAGATTCGTGGAAGGCGAGATCCATCATACGGCTGTAAGAAAGTTTCTTCTATACGTTTTACGAAAAGAATTGGGAGAGGATAAAGTATATTTGATAAATTCTATTGAGAGGCATCCTTATTGGAAACATATTCCGTTGATGCATATCGATCAAATGTTACGGTTTTTAAAGAAGAATTTTACGGTCGAGGACATATGCTTGAATATACATGTGATACTCTATCCACGGTAAAAACAATTTTTATATCTAATAATAAGAGATGTGTGTGGACGGGACGGATTCTTGAAAATTTTGAGAACGGTCTATTCCTTATCTTTTTTAAATTCTTAGGTCCAAAGTTGTGGAAGTACTGAATTTGATATACGAGAATTATTCGCAGCAAAAGGGATATAATTTCACTCCCACGCAGTACTTGGCAATGTGCTTGTACAAACTAGAGAAGAAATACCATTTTACCGGTGACGCGGTTTGGCAGACGGTGCATAATGAGATATCCGATTTGAATCCGCATCTGTTCGAGGATATAAAACCAAACGAATCCGACAGTCTCGTAAAATATATAAACGAGAACGATAACGAAATGGTGAATGTAAGCGGTGCGGCGTGGCTCGAATATCTGCTGCAATCGCGTTGAGCATACACATAGGAAATTGTATATATTTTATTACAATAAACTGCTGATGTTTTGCGGTTATTTATTAATGTACACAAATATTTTCTGATGATTTATTCAAAATCGCTTTCGCTTACAAATCGTATATTAACGTACAAGATTATAATAGACACTACCACGTTCCGAGAGATGTTGTTCATCCGGAGGCAGAGTTCTCGTCGATTGCATATTCTCATGTTTTAATTGGAAACATCACAAATAGAAGAATGGAGTATAAAATATACACGCGATATGATTTGTATAAGAAATTTTACAAACTGAAAAATGACATACCTTACGTTTCATACATAGTTTCATACACGTACAGTTACGATATAGAGTACGACACGCTTTTAAGGCACTGGAATGCTCTCGTTCAGTTAATTGCTCCCTAAAAATACATTTCCTAAACCTACCTTTATCATAAAAAAAACGCTTCCTTCTACAGTTTCCTAAGTATCGTTAATAATTATTATACCCTTAATTACACGCGGTTTAAAAAAACTCTCGATCCAGTATATGATACAAGAAAGAATATTTCATAAATAAAAAACTGTTTAAAAATTCCCTTCCCTTACACAACTTCCTCGATCCTTCTGCTTTCAAGCTACCAAAAAACTACAGTTCCTCGACTCAAGACACCGTTACATTACGAAACCCAAGAAATCATTTCCGAGGGAAACTAGAACGAGACCCGAACGTCTCGTCTTCGGACCCGAGAGCTCGTCATCGACCCTGAAACTCCCAAATCGGAACCGCCAGGTGCTCTACAGCGAGCCTAGACCTGAGGTTTCGAGTCAGTTCAGAAAAGGAGGCAACTGTACGTAATTCTGCTGACTGTTCGGCTCGGTCTTCACCATAACTTGATCCTTCATCCCTTGCCGTCCCTGCGGCGAGTGCATCCCGTACTCTTGCTTCTGGTCCTGCTGCTGCTGCTGCTGCTGTTGCTGCTGCCCGTAATCCTGCTGCTCGTGTTGATACTTGTCCGCCGGACTCAGGCCACTGACATAATCTAGCTGCTTGTTCTGCTGATGCTCCTCCTCGGACATCGAGTTAGTCAAATGCGTAGGCGGCGAGTGGGTAGTCACCATGGTCTGGTAATCATTACGCGTGAGAGGCGGCGGCGGACTGTTGCTGGCGTTCATGTAGTCCTGGTGAACGCGCATCGTGTTCCCCGACGGCGTGGAGAACAACGAGGCGTCATGCTGAGGGAGCATCGTCGCGTACGAGTACGCCGTCCCGTTATTACTGGGCCCGCCGAAGGACGTGGAATACGGTGAATTCGACGGGCTGAGAAGATTCAGATGTGGTGCCAGGTCGTACGCCGGTGAATACGCCCAGGCATCAGGCGGTGCCGTCGCAGTCGTCGGGGAAGCGAACGGATTCAAAGTATTGTTAAGAGAGGTGAAAGATCCTGTAGAAAATAATTATATTTAATCGAATGACACGAGATTTGGTAAAATGTTTGATAACTTACCTGATAAACCCGGACTCGCGGAGCCGGCAGCCATGTAACCAGCGGTTTTACGCGGCGGTTCTCTCTTACGCCATTTCGCGCGCCGATTCTGGAACCAGACTTGAACCCTCGATTCAGAGAGTGCGAGTTTGAGAGCGAGCTCCTCTCGCGCGAATACGTCTGGGTACGGTGCACGCTCGAAAGCCCTTTCCAATTCTTCCAATTGATAAGCCGTGAACGTCGTTCTAGTCTTCTTCTTCTTAATTCCGTTGTTATCAGTCTTCTTCTTCGAGTCTTTCTTCGCCGGCTGCGCTTCACTGCTCACTGTGGAACAAATTAACGTTCTAACAATCTTTCGTTAAAGAAACGAAATACAGAGATGGTAAAGAAAATAACCGGGAGCAAGGGTGTTCATCGGATCTTCCGGCTTCCTTTTCAGAGGATTCCCGAGCTGCAGGCTTTGCTGTAGCGTCGTCGAAGTTGGCGTCGCGGCGGTGGACGTCGAAGTGGTGACGTCCTGCGTCTGCGGGAGTGGCGCGTACATTCCGGCCAGTTCTAATTCCTTCAACTCCTTCTGCTGCTGTTGCTGTTGCAAATGATGGTGGGACGTTTGATGATGCGGTGGTGGGCTGTTGGAAGAGTCCAATTTGTGAAGGTGGCCTCCGGTGGGTATCAAATCGCCGCCATGGTGTCCACCGTGAAGACCCAGCATCACTTGAATACTGTGAACGCCGGAACCAGCTCGACCGCCGAAGTCGGAGAAAATCGGATCGTCGAAGGGACCTCCGTCCATTTTTCCGGACTCGGAAATTTATTCGAAGTCCGTTGCACTTCACTTTAGTTCAGAAGCACGTGACTTATTATTGACTTTTCAATGCTTCAAATTGTATCTCCCTCGTTGAATTGCTATGAATCCAAGTTTAGATTTCTTCTATTAATTTCTATTTCCTCTTCTCGTACGTTGGCTCATCCTTGTCCTTTAATCGACAATTGAAAATTTGACGTTGAATTTCGTTCGAATCGTCGAAGCAACAGGTTTCCAATCACTTCCACCGATTCCTCAAGTTCTCGTTAATCTCCGCCAATTATGCAGAAAGGCGCGCAGTGCTCAGAACGGTGGTCGCGTTCGCGCGTCCTCCGTAATGGAATCCGAGCCAATTGCGATCAATTGTTGCCCGGGTTATGATTAATTTTGATTAGTCCGGGCTAACGAAGCGAGCCAGCATCGTGTCGTCGACGCAATGTACAGATTTAACCGGGACGGAAATCGGCGGGACCGGCGACCCTACGGTCGATCGTCACGATTCGAAACTGAGCGGCAGATATTAAAAATTCGAAAATCTCCTCGACTCGAATCTTCTCGGGACGACTTGCTCGCGGCGAGCCTCGGATGAAAGGTCGATCTCGCGAAACAACAAGAGCTAACCGGACACTGTCGCACCAGCGACGATCCGTTCTGACTCTGGCTAATCAACCGACACTCACACACGCTTATATTTTCAACGGGTTGTCGGCCAGTCCGCCCCCACACATGGAAACCAGCCAATCCAGTGGCATCGACTACGTCGTTAATGCTTCAGGAGAGGACGACCGTTTTATGCGGGCGCGGTACACTGCCTCCCAGTGTTTCTTCCTCTTTCTCTCCCTTTCCATTTCGTCCATCGTCGTATCTCTCCGTCCCTAGTTTTTATCCCCCTCGCACGATCATCGTCTCCCTCTCCCAGGATTCTCTTTCATTTCTTTCTCCCTTTCCTCCATTCTTCCCATGCCCACGCCGTGGTACCACGGGGTGAGTTCCCTAGCTTTCCTTCTCTTTCACTTTCATACACCTCCCGTTTTTCTCTCATTTCTATCTGTACAAGGTGCGCGTGTCGTTGATGTCTCTCCTAGGAACGTCTTTTCGTTTGGTACCACCGCGTCGTTGCGCCGCCCCCGGATGAAGAGACTGGAGAACCGGAGATTCCGCGATGCGTTTAGGTGACGGTGTCGGGACAACTGGAGGGGCGTGTGGGAATCGGAGCAACCCGGCTTGCGCACGATAAACTGCGATGGGAAAATTCTGCATCGGAGTCTTCCATTCTGACTATGAACTCCTCGCGCTTGACCCCTATCAGGAGGTCACAGTTCAAAATCTACCAGGCGCTTCATTGCATTTTTCGTATAAATCATATGTATATCTCACGATTTCGAGACTAATCTTTTACTTGGATCGTAGAAAGTTCAAACTCAGAATAAAAAATACTTACGGTTGTAACACAGTTTTATCCAAAAAAGTTTCGACCCACGATAACTGCAAATATTAAACACTACCGATGGTCTTTGAAACTTCACTTGACAGCCTCGGTTACACTCCACGAAACTGTATCAACGATTCTACGTCACATGTCTCTTGACCAACAGTCCTTGAACTTTGACTCCCAAAGATGACGAAGCTTGCAACCAGCCTGGTCCGAGATCACACGATTCTCTCGTCGCACCTCTGAACGTCCACAGTTTCGAACACATCCGGTGTCACCCGGATCGAAGATCGACGATCGATCCGCGAGGGTAGAAAGGTAAAAGTACCTATACTTTCGAAGAGATCCATGTCCGTTGGCCGGCAGCGTGGCACTGAGCTCTTAAGCGCAGGCTCAATGAAACCAGCAATCGCCAGGAATTGCCTCGAATTGGCCCAATCAAACTACCCCCATTCCGTGTGTACACGCGTACATTAACTGCTAATTTCATCGGCGGTAATTAGCGCGCGCTCGTGCGCGCCTGTCACGCGGTGATTTAATTGCACTCTCGCTCTCCGGGACCGGGCACGCTCTCCTTCACTTCCTACCCCACCGGACCGCGCGGATCCGTGTTTCCCGTTCGACACAGGAACCGCGGCCTCGTCGCTCGTTTCGACCGGTCCACGCGACTGTTCACCAGACTCGCGAATCGACCGGTGAACAGCAGTTCACGAGTCCGATTGAATCGACATAAACGAATCAAGTGCTTTCAATTGGATTCTGAAGGTGCGAAAAGACCGCGGCTACAGGCTATGTCAAAATGGGAAGCAAGGATTCCACGTAAAGAGGAAGAACTGCAGTAATGGACAATGTACGAAGATCATCAGAATGAATGGGAGACTGGCTTCCCGGAGGCTCGACGTTGGACGGCCAGTAAGGGTGATCGAATGCGGGCCGCAGGATATCCGCGGACGCAGGAGACGCCGTTTTGCCGGGAGGATGACGGCTATCGCGCAAGAGCGAGAAGTCGGTAACTTAACTGGCCTAAATGGGTTTAACTCGATGTGATTTTGCTGGCGAACCACTAAATTGAACGAATACGAACTAAACTGAACTCAACTAAGCTAATCATATCACATTACTAGCGTTATTAGCCGAGAGACGATATAAGTGAAGGTCCGGTGGTGCCTGGCTGCAGTAACGGGTCGCCTCCTGTACTGACCCTCTGCACGACTTTCTTTTTTCGACCCCCATTTCTTCCGCGAAAACACCGTCCGGTTTTCAGTCGTCGATCGCGCGTCAAACTGCTACGGTCACCCGGAAGTCGACTCTTCAGGGAAAAACTGGATTCCTGGTGAACGCGAGGCTCGCGATGTCACCCGATTCCGGCCGAACGCAGGACAGGAAACACGTGCTCCCGGAGAAAGTGACAACTCGTAGCGCGCCGCGTATGAACCGGTGGACGACTTCCGGTTCGCGGTGACGTTCGTAGTTCCCGCAGTGGATTATGCAGTGATCTCTATTCGACGTTCATTCGATTTTACTCATGCTACGAAGTGCGAGAGACACGTGAGACTTTCTTCAGTGGGAATCGTATTTTGTGATAATCTTTAATCTGTAATACGAGTGTCGGGATTCTACGCAAAGTACGATTTGAATAAAAATATTTGTATTGCCGATTCGTCGTGTTTGCTAAATGTCAAGTGTTTCGTCAATAATAAAAAAAAAACCTTTGCACTACGTAAATCACCTGAGAATGTTTAGTATCTCCGAAGATTCGACAATCCGTGGAAGATGTGAGTGGGGGTGGAAGAAAGAGAAGGCAGAAGAGCTTTATCTCCCACCAGTAGCTTCAGGTTTCCCCCAGAAGAGACCTGATGGAATAATGAGTACGAAGTGGACACGATACGTTCAGCTCCCACTACCATCGTAATAGGAGTTTCTTGGCTCCACCTACTCTTCGACCATATCACGACCTCGATTACTACCTTCCAATATATTTTATTTCATTCCTCGACCCTACGAGACTTTCCTCCTTTCCACTTTAAAAATTAAATCTCTCAAACGGAGGTTTATGAAATAATGGATATTTAAATATCGACTCTGAGAACGAGAAATGAGCATAACATGAGATAAGCCAGTCCCTTGCTTCGTTCTATGATTCTTTTATATTCAATATTAAATCATTTTGAAATTTCACAATATTTTTCACATAGAAATTATAAACAGTTATTTGCGCATTGTTGTTGAAGCCAGACAGTAGGGAGAGAAGTTCTCATCGAGGAGTAAATTTAGATTGACCAGAGACGGGAGGGTGACGAAAGGGTAGAACCCGAGAGACTTTTTGCACGCGAGCCGCTTTTTTTTACGTCGTAGGTATGCCGACCGGATAGTATTGCCGTGTGGCCAGGCTGACAGGGCCGACCAATTGAGCCTGTTAACGTCAATTGGACTGAATTAGTTCAATTGAACGTAATTGCACGAAGGCGACGGGGAACCTCCGCTCTCTGTTCGCCGGCCATGCTCGCGTTTTGCTATCCTCGCGCTGATATCGCGCTATTCTCAGGAACTTCCTCCGTGGTACAGTCCCAGCATCTCGAAACGCTCCGATGATACCGATCAGTAGACTATTAATTTTATTCCAAAGGCACTGAGCATTTAATAAGAGAATTGAACATGCGAAGACTGCACATGTTCAACAGACACCATAAAATATTTTTAACTATTCAACTGATTAATCGTTAAATAAATGAAAC
>NW_017179105.1:2485862-2490473 GCF_001652005.2 Ceratina calcarata
CGTTCTATGATTCTTTTATATTCAATATTAAATCATTTTGAAATTTCACAATATTTTTCACATAGAAATTATAAACAGTTATTTGCGCATTGTTGTTGAAGCCAGACAGAAGGGAGAGAAGTTCTCATCGAGGAGTAAATTTAGATTGACCAGAGACGGGAGGGTGACGAAAGGGTAGAACCCGAGAGACTTTTTGCACGCGAGCCGCTTTTTTTTACGTCGTAGGTATGCCGACCGGATAGTATTGCCGTGTGGCCAGGCTGACAGGGCCGACCAATTGAGCCTGTTAACGTCAATTGGACTGAATTAGTTCAATTGAACGTAATTGCACGAAGGCGACGGGGAACCTCCGCTCTCTGTTCGCCGGCCATGCTCGCGTTTTGCTATCCTCGCGCTGATATCGCGCTATTCTCAGGAACTTCCTCCGTGGTACAGTCCCAGCATCTCGAAACGCTCCGATGATACCGATCAGTAGACTATTAATTTTATTCCAAAGGCACTGAGCATTTAATAAGAGAATTGAACATGCGAAGACTGCACATGTTCAACAGACACCATAAAATATTTTTAACTATTCAACTGATTAATCGTTAAATAAATGAAACTACTTTTAAAACATTTATCAAGGCATATTTCCATATACGAAGGGTAGTTATGAATTCGCCGTTTCACGAAGACAACGGAAACCACCCCCGAAACAAATTACAGCAGCAGACGGTCAGGGGAGGCGATTATAACAACTGCAGAATTAACGTGCCCACATAAGCGTCGCGAGATTCTCGATCGAGATCACAATAAACTGTTTCTCGTTTTTTTTTTTTCACCCCCATGCCAGTACTGACTGGCGCATCGTCGGCATTAGTCATTTTATATCATGCTGGTACATTTCACGCGTCAGAGCGTACGAAGATGGTCAACTGCTTGTGTAGGTGGAACACCGTCGATCCTGCTCGACCAGCGATACAAAAGGAAATTTTTGATATTGTCCATTCAATGGGCGAACCCTCGATTCTACCTGAGATTCGATTCGGTGAATTCTCCTTTTCAGGATATTTAGAATGGGTACACACGTGGATTTCGTGCAACAGGTGCATTTGTTTCTCGGACACCTGTGGAACAGAAGTCTTCCGATCTATGCAGAATCGATGAATTATATTTAAGTATACGAGAATAGAATTAGGGAATATTTTATCATGATATCATGAACATATTTTAACGAAGAAAAATCTGTCGTTCTAATTAGCCGCGGTTGGGTCATTAAAATTTTTCCACAATCTTGATGATAATTAATTGTTCTCGAGATTTCAAAGAAGAAAATGTAAAATGTGTCGCAGTCCGATGACGTCGCATCCTTATTAAGTAGTCATAGCCACATCCGTCGCTGTATCCAGTATACGCGTACAAAGTGTACCTCGGAATGATACTCAGAAATTAAACCTTCAATATTTAACCCTTGAAGAACCATAGCTGTGATAATACTGTTTCAGTCGTCTATCAGATTTCTCTTAAACCTCGTCATTACGTTTCTGCTTGGTCACTTATTAAATACATAAAATAATTAAACCCTTAAGGGTTTAATAAACTGAACCGATTACGTTGATCAATTTTTCGAGTAGTGGAACCAAAGCTTGAAATCAGTTTCTCACGCGGAACCGGGTCGGAGTTCTCTCGGAATCCTTCGAGATGAAAAGCCAATCCATTGGCGAGCAATTAGTCGCGTGTATATACCCCCATATTCCGTGAGAACGAGAAATTCGGTTTCCGATATTGTTAGAGGGGGCTAAAAACGCGGCCTATATCATCCCGCATAAGACCGTTCGCTTATGTGGTATAATACAATAATACATATAGGACTGCGGGTGGGAATTTACGAGGACTTCTTCCTTAGATCTGATTACATGGGACGAATGGGTGCACGAATGAAAAACTGCGCCCATATCCAGAATTCTGGCATTATAGGATCGATGCCGCGGCTAATCTACTCGCGGGATCAGCTCCGAAATACAGGATAAAATTCTGTCAGTTTCAATAGCGGTACGATTATGTTATAAATTTGATAGGCGACGTTCATCACGTACTGTGCGCCAACATCGGATTAGTAGCAAGGGTACTGGTTTATTATTAAAGATCACGTTCAAATCAAACAACAATGCGCGATGAATCTAAGCAGGTCGATTAAAAATTTTACAAAAAGTCGATTACAAACTAGAAAAATGACTCGTGAGAGTAGAAAGAAAGAAATGAGTGTAATAGGGTTGACGAGTTCAATTTTTGTATGAATACATAAAGTCCCTGGTCCTATTATTTATTACACCAGGTATTGTATTGAAATCAAGTTTTGGTAATGTAAGCCTTCCTGAATTCCTGTAGAATAATCGAATGCTTGGCAGAAAATTGTTTCCTCGAGTGTCTTCGAGGGCCCCCACCGAGATACCATATAGAAACCATATGTTTTCACGTACGATCATGCTGGCGAAGATGACTCTTCCTGACACGCGACCCGCAGCCACCCTAAATACTTAATTGTCAATTCGATTTCAAAGAGGGAACGATATCCGTGGAATTTTCACAGACTCATAATAGAACCTTTAGCTGTTCCCCAGGATTCTTTTCGTCTGAACACCGAGGAGATATTACTAAAGAGTGCCCGTGTAATCGTTGGGACATCCAATGGGGCTCGTAACACAGTCCGCAATCGGCCTTTTCAGTGGAAATAGGAGGAAATTGTATATGATCTTTCTTGTATCTGGCAACTAGAGCTACAACTTTTATCTGAGACATTTTGCAATAAATAATTTATTTATTTATTAATTATTGACACCAGCGAAAAAACTTTTATACAGAAGTTGTAGGCACTGATGTCCTCTACAAGAAAGATTCTATGCATTTTTCTTCTAACTCCAATATTTAATGAGTTAAATATAATAAAATTCGTTCTTTGAATCTCGTTTGCTGAAGAGTTCTGTGTTACCGCCTCCGGTGGAATAAAACGGTCGGTAGAGACATCTCTCGAAGCTGGTGCTAGCAACAGAGTTCCTCGAGCCGCGAAGACTGCGCGGAGCTCGTTTGAAAAAATGCATCAATGTACTCAATTGAATAACGCGATTAATCATTTCGTTCGAAAATTGCCTATGATCAAAGGAACTTTCGCCTTGCTATCTCAAATCATTTCAATCAAACTGCAAGACTACAGATATAATTACGAAGTACAAATCAATTTAAAAGCTATGATAATTATTTAATAAAATAAATAGTGAAAATCTCGTCCAGGACAAAATTCTATAACATACAAGAAGTAAGTTTCAGTTCATGTTTAAGGTCAAGATAAATGTTTCTTTGTCATCGGTTAGATGGTGGGATCTAAAAATAAATGAACGGAGTAGCGGGTGGGAAAATAGACTTTCTTCGAATCGCGAGAGGAAGATGAAGCCGCGCGTCCGCCCGACAACAGCGAATCCTCAAGCTCGAAAATAGATCGCATAGTTTAGCCGGTTCCACTGGTGTGTATCGCAATAGCCGTGTCGAAAAAGCTTGGCTCCGGATAATTAAGCGTTTATAAACACGAGATCCCGCACCAGATCGAGCACGTGACGTCGGGATTTTGGCGCGCCGCGAGCAAGGTCGTGATAAAACTCGGATTTACGATCGAGAGAGTAAAAGTACTCGCGGGTTCAATAAAAAGAGCGGCACAGATTATTTTCGGCTCCGAACGAGTTGCGTAAACATTCAAAGAAGAGAGGAAATAAACCTTTTAATCCCACTTATCTTGCTTCCCTTTTTAAAAAACACGTTCTGTTTCACGTAAAAATTTCTGCAGTGAACATGTTTAAGGTCAAGATAAATGTTTCTTTGTCATCGGTTAGATGGTGGGATCTAAAAATAAATGAACGGAGTAGCGGGTGGGAAAATAGACTTTCTTCGAATCGCGAGAGGAAGATGAAGCCGCGCGTCCGCCCGACAACAGCGAATCCTCAAGCTCGAAAATAGATCGCATAGTTTAGCCGGTTCCACTGGTGTGTATCGCAATAGCCGTGTCGAAAAAGCTTGGCTCCGGATAATTAAGCGTTTATAAACACGAGATCCCGCACCAGATCGAGCACGTGACGTCGGGATTTTGGCGCGCCGCGAGCAAGGTCGTGATAAAACTCGGATTTACGATCGAGAGAGTAAAAGTACTCGCGGGTTCAATAAAAAGAGCGGCACAGATTATTTTCGGCTCCGAACGAGTTGCGTAAACATTCAAAGAAGAGAGGAAATAAACCTTTTAATCCCACTTATCTTGCTTCCCTTTTTAAAAAACACGTTCTGTTTCACGTAAAAATTTCTGCAGTGATCGCAAATTCTGGAGACATAAAATTGATTGAATTTAAGGATGTATTGACTATACAGTCAATCCCAAAAGTTTATGCACTTTAGAAACGCATTTTTTAAAAAGAAATCAGACGTCGGAAGAACATTGCTAATAATAAACAACAAAACAAAATTTTCGATTTTTCCGAGATTTTTCCAAGGGGTACCCCTTCAATTTCTTCCAAATTTTCGTTTTTGGCCAATAACTCCCAAACCGTTGGACATACGGAAAAATTGCATATGACCTTTCTTGTAGAGGAC